>NC_059165.1:95386750-95692052 GCF_019923935.1 Bubalus bubalis | reverse complement strand
CCAGTGCAGGGGGCCTGGGTTCAATACATGGTCAGGGAACTAGATCCCACATGCCGCAAGTAAGAGTTCACATGCCACAGCTGAAGATCCTGAGTGCTGCAGCTAAAATCTGGAGCAGCCAAATAAATGAATAAGTAAATATATTTTTTAAATGATTAAGATGGTAAATTTAAAAGAAAGAAAATGCAACACCCACTATGGGTTCACTATGGGAAAATGCTTGAAGAATCTGCAGTTGACCAGTCCTGGCCTGGGCAGCCCTGGAGGCCAAGCCTGCGTGCAGGGCCTCTCAGGGCACCTTCTTGGTGCTTGGAAACCTGAAAACTACACAGAGGAACCATCTGTTAAATAGCCATGAGTGAAACCAGAATTAAGTTGGAAATAGGGATTCCCACTTTAAGCATGCAAATAAGTTAGGCTCCGGGGTCTGGCCAGGGACTGTGTGTGGTGCCAGCTGCTGTCTTCTCCCCTGACCCTTCGCAGGGAGGCAGCTGCTGGTGGCCAGAACATTTGGGCACTGTCTCCAGATGCCAGTCAGCGGTCATGTGTCCCAGGGCACATCCCATGGCGCCTTTGGGACAGCTTCAGAGAAGTGCATCTTCTAGAAGGCCCTTCTTCAGGGTTCAGCCTCCTTAGGACCCCACAGAACCCCCTCTGTGCCCAACTGGCTGGGGTGTAGAGCTAGACTGTTAGCAGCTCCAGGGCAGAGCTGTGGCTGCTGTAAAATCTGCATGGACAGTGGAGGCGTGTTGGCACCAGGTGTCCTGAATTTACTCACGGAGCCGAGGTTGTGCAAGAGAACATCTTTGTTTTTAGGAGAGTCTCAGAAGTTATTCCCAGAGGGTTCAGAAAGCTGGTGATGTGTACAGGTGCCCAGGCTAAGCCTCCCAGAGCTGAGCTCCACTGGGTGGGGACCCAGAGGGCCCAGGTCCCCTTCTCCTGTCTTCTTATCAAGGACCCTGTAAGAACTGTAGGGGTCTGTAGATCTAGGGTCCATACAAGATCCAGGGCTTCCCTGGTGCCTCAGTGGTTAAGAATCTGCCTTGCAGGAGTCATGGATTTGATCCCTGGTTCGGGAAGTTCCCACATCCTGCTTGAGCAACTAAACGTGCTCACCATGACTGCTGACCCTGTGTTCTGGAGCCCACGTGCTGCAGCTGCTGAAGCCTGCAAACCCTAGGGCCCATGCTCCACAAAAAGAGCAGCCACCGCAATGAGAAGCCCAAGCCCCGCAACTGGAGAATGGCCCCTGCTTGCCACAACTAGGGAAAAGCCTGCCCAGCCACAAAGACCCAGCATAGCCAAAAATAAATACAATTATTTTTTTTAAAAAAGCACTAGAGTCCCCCGTGGGTGATGAAGGGCCCCACGGCATGCACCATGGCAGCTTCACCCGGGCCTGGGGCCCACTGCCCAGACCCTCTCTGCATTTGCCCTCTGCCCTTGCAGGTGCACTGAACGCCTTGATTAGAATAAAAAAGCAGATAGCTCTCCGGGGGAAAGGTTGTGCCTTGATTTGTAAGAAAAACCGGGGCAGAGTCACAAGGCCCGGGCAGGTTGTTGAGCCGAAACATTCTCTAGGAGAGGACGCCCCAGTTGGCTCCAGTCCCCTCAACATGGGCCTCTGGCGAGAAGGGAGCGGATGACAGTAGGCGGTCTTGGAGCCCTTTCCTGAGCGGGCAGGGAGGCCTCAGGCTTCTCCTGCCTCAGCCTGTGGCAGGCCACACTGGCCCTCCATCAGGAGCCCAAGCTTGGGTCCTCCAGGGACAGGAGGCAGGCCTCCACCTGCAGGGCCAGGTCTGGGGTCAGCATCATCTGCCTGGCACCCAGTCCCCAGCCTGACATGGAAGGCGCCCGGGTGAGATGTTGTGAGAAATAGTGCTGATTGCTATCATCTAACCCCAGGCCAGTCAGCGTGGGCACGGGCCTGGTTGTTAGCCAAGTGGGGCTCCAGACCACAAGAAGGTTAACTTGGGTGGCCTTCTTGAGCCAAAATGAGATTCTGAGCCTGCCACACACTCTGCTGGAAGAAGCTCCAGCTGCCCAAGGTGTCAGGCCAGTTCCACCCCTGGGCTTCACTCTCTGCTGGTAATTGCCGTGGTCTAGACAGATGCTTACTCCTTGGAAGGAAAGTTATGACCAACCTAGATAGCATATTCAAAAGCAGAGACATTACTTTGCCAACAAAGGTCTGTCTAGTCAAGGCTATGGTTTTTCCAGTGGTCATGTATGGATGTGAGAGTTGGACTGTGAAGAAGGCTGAGCGCCGAAGAATTGATGCTTTTGAGCTGTGGTGTTGGAGAAGACTCTTTAGAGTCCCTTGGACTGTAAGGAGATCCAACCAGTCCATTCTGAAGGAGATCAGCCCTGGGTGATCTTTGGAAGGAATGATGCTAAAGCTGAGGCTCCAGTACTTTGGCCACCTCATGCGAAGAGTTGACTCATTGGAAAAGACTCTGATGCTGGGAGGGATTGGGGGCAGGAGGAGAAGGGGACGACAGAGGATGAGATGGCTGGATGGCATCACCGACTCAACGGACGTGAGTCTGAGTGAACTCCAGGAGATGGTGATGGACAGGGAGGCCTGGCGTGCTGCAATTCATGGGGTCGCAAAGAGTTTACACGACTGAGCGACTGAACTGAACTGAACTGAGACAGAGCACGCCAAAGACCACAACAAAAAAAATAGGGATCCAGTTCTAATGGTCTTCGTGGCTCATGTGCTCAGTCGTATCCAACTCTGCCATGCTAAGACTCCGTGCTCCTAATGCAGGGAGCCCAGGTTCGATCCCACGTGCCACAGCTGAGACACCTGGAGTAGATGGCACACCTGAGAAGTGGCCTGCGTTGTGATCTGCCTTCTGCCACTTGCCGTGTGGCCCTGGGTCTGCTGTCTCTTCTTCAGCAGAAAGGTTTCATTCAAGCTAAGTGGTTTCAAGTCCGGCATAACGGAGTGGGGGTCAGGTTTTCTTTAAAATGAGATTTGATTTCGTTGTTGAGCTGTATTAAGAAACATGAGCCTCAGGGACTTCGCCGACAGTGGTTAAAAAACTTCCTCTTCCAATACAGGGGGTGTTGGTTTGATCTCAGGTTGGGGAGCTAAGATCCCACATGGCTCTAGGCCAAAAAACAAAAACATAAAAACAGGCACAATATTATAACAAATTCAAGAAAGACTTTAAAAATGGTCCACATTGAAAAAAAAATCTTTAGGGCTTCCCTGGTGACCCAGTGGTGAAGAATCCGCCTGCCAATGCAGGGGACACTTCTAACCCTGCTCTGGGAAGATCCCACTTGCAACAGAGCAGCTAAGCCCATGCGCCACTACTACTGAGCCTGTGCTCTGCAACAAGAGAACCATCGCAATGAGAAGCCACACACTCCAGGGAAGAGTAGGTCATTACAGCAAGAGAAAACCCCACACAGCAGTGAATACCCAGCACAGCCAAAAATAAACTTATTTTTAAAAAGAGACATAATGCCAAATGTAATGTGACCGTTGATTTCAAAAAATATTTTAAAAAGGAAGAAAGACACATAAGCTCAGGCGTGTCATTGGCCCCCATAAAGCAGTCAGTTCACTAGAAATGTTGGTTCATTAGGTGCTGATTAATCAGCATCATCACTTGTAGCCAGTCCAGCCCTCCTCAGGAGGATCCTGTAATAAGGTCCCCCCTCCCCCTCCTCTATTGGGAGAGTGTGTTGAGAGTGCAGGGCAGGTGGCTTAGAGACCTTTCCTATTGGCAGGTTCCTTGGTGAGTATTGTCTCCTTTTACTCGTACACGAGGCTGGATTTTTCCTACACCACACAGCCATAAATCTGACACTTAAGATTGATCTCAGAGCAGTGGGTGCCCGGCAGGTGGAGGCTCTTAGTAAATATCTGTAAGTGGAACTGCTGTAGGCATTTCACTTTTCTGATTCTCGAAATGGCCTTGACTTTGTAATGGGTCAAAAATTGAACCTAGTAAGTAATTTTGTTCTAACATTTTTTGTAAAAAAAAACATGGTTTTGGTGGGGCTTTTAAACACATTTATTTGGCTGCATTGGGTCTTAATTGCGGTACACGGGATCCTTGTTACAGCTTGCAGGTTCTTCACTGTGGCTCAGGGCTCCTCTAGTGGCAAAGCACGTTGAGCTTGTGGGCTGTCATGACGTGTAAGCTTAGTTGCCCCACAACATGTGGGATCTTAGTTCCCCAACCAAGGATCAAATCCATGTCTGCCTGTCATGGAAAGTGAATTCTTAACCACTGGACCCTCAGAGTAGTTCCTGGACTAATAGCTTTTTAATATGTTTCATTATTTTATTTTCAGATTTCATGTATGATGTGCATGTATATATCTTGAGATGCTGTATCAGATAAATGTTCTGCTGCTAGATCAGTTCTTAATATCCTGAGCTGCACCTATCTGGGGCTTCTCTGGTGGCTCAGATGATAAAAAAAATCCGCCTGCAGTGCAGGAGACCTGGGTCCAATCCCTGGGTCAGGAAGATCCCCTGGAGGAGGGCATGGCAACCCACTCCAGTATTCTTGCCTGGAGAATTCCCATGGACCAAGGAGCCTAGTGGGCCACCATCCATATGGCCACAGAGAGTCAGACAGAACTGAGTGGCTAAGCACAGCTGCTCCTGTCTAGGACCCTTGCTGATACATTTTACTGACTGAGTCAAAAGAGAAAATGGCCCAGGGCGAGAAATCTGGAGGTGACGCTTACTCCTTGGAAGGCAATTATGACCAACCTAGATAACAGAGACATTACTTTGCCAACAAAGGTCCGTCTAGTCAAGGCTATGGTTTTTCCTGTAGTCATGTATGGATGTGAGAGTTGGACTGTGAAGAAGGCTGAGCGCCGAAGAATTGATGCTTTTGAGCTGTGGTGTTGGAGAAGGCTCTTGAGAGTCCCTTGGACTGCAAGGAGATCCAACCAGTCCATTCTGAAGGAGATCAGCCCTGGGTGATCTTTGGAAGGAATGATGCTAAAGCTGAAACTCCAGTACTTTGGTCACCTCATGCAAAGAGTTGACTCAGTGGAAAAGACTCTGATGCTGGGAGGGATTGGGGGCAGGAGGAGAAGGGGACGACAGAGGATGAGACGGCTGGATGGCATCACTGACTCAATGGACGTGAGTCTGAGTGAACTCTGGGAGCTGGTGATGGACAGGGAGGCCTGGTGTGCTGCGATTCATGGAGTCGCAAGGAGTCGGACACGACTGAGCGACTGAACTGAACTGAACTAGGAAGATCTGCACTCTAGGAAGGAGAGTGATGCTGAGGGACAGGGCGGGGCAAGTAGTAGGATCTATCAGGAGCACCATCTTCAGTTGACTGCTTCTGCTTGCCTGAGGCTCTCAGTGCGCAAGACAAGAGTGCTGCTGTGATCCATTTGCAGTGTCTGCCCTTGTCAGAGGATGAGCAGTGGAAGGCACCAAGCTGTATGTTATCATCCCTGGTACAGACATTCTTCCTGTTGTTTTTAGGATTCATACCAGGGCTCAACAAACCAAATCAGCAGAAATAAGATCTGGCTCACCACTTGTATGTGTATAGTCTGAATTCAGAATTTTTTCTTAAATGAGTTTCAGAGAATCAAAAGAATACTATTTGGGGATGTCCCTGGCAGTCTACTGGTCAGGACTCGAAGCTTCCACTTTAGGAGGTCTGAGTTTGATCCCTGATCAGGGAACTAAGATCCTGCAGGGTGTGTGGTGAGGCCATGAAAAGAAGATGACAACTATTTCATGGTATGAAATTATATGAAAATCAAAGTTTGTTTTTTTATAAATGAGGATATACCTGAATAGTGTATTAAAACCTAGACTGCATATTAAAAAGCAGAGACATCACTTTGCCAGCAAAGGTCCGTATAGTCAAGCTATGGTTTTTCCAGTAGTCATGTATAGATGTTAGAGTTGGACCTATAAAGAAGGCTGGGCACTGAAGAATTGATGAATTGTGATGTTGGAGAAGACTCTTGAGAGTTCCTTGGACTGCAAGGAGATCAGTCCTGAGTGTTCATTGGAAGGACTTATACTGAAGTTGAAACTCCAATACTTTGGCCACCTGATGCGAAGAGCTGACTTACTGGAAAAGACCCTGATGCTGGGGAAGACTGAGGGTAAGAGGAGAAGGGGGCAACAGAGGGTGAGATGGTTGGATGGCATCATCAACTCAATGGACATGAATTTGAGCAAACTCTGGGAGACAGTGGAGGACAGAGGAGCCTGGCGTGCTGCAGTCCATGGGGTTGCAAAGAGCTGAACGCGACTTAGCAACTGCAGAACATAAATGAGGAACACAGCCAGACTCCCTTTGCCTACATGTTCTGTGTGGCCACTTTGGTGTAACAACGGCAGAGCTGAGCCATTGTGGCCGAGGTGATACGGCACTCAAAGCCTGTAACATTCACACTGGCTGCTCACAGATGAAGTTTGCTGGCCTCGACGTAGAACAGCGCGAGGGAGGGTGGGAGAGGCCCCCGACTGGGCCGAGGAGGCCTGTGCTGGGGTCCTGCCTGCCCCCAGTTCCCAAGTGTCTGGGCCAGCTCTCATAACCTCTCTGGTTTCTCCATCTGTTTGAATGGCATAACCAATGGATGATCGCAGATACTGAGAATATTTTTTTTTAAGGGTTTTGTTTGTTTTTACTGCTTGGGGTCTTCGTTGCTGTGTGCAGGCTTTTCTCTAGTTGCGGTGAGTAGAGCTACTGACTAGCTGCAGAGCGCAGGCTTTAGAGCTCGGGCTCAGTAGTTGTGGTGCACGGGCTTTGTAGCCCCTTGGCATGTGAGATCTTCCCAGACTAGGGATCAAACCCGTGTGCCCTGCATTGGCAGGCTCATTGGACCACCAGGGAAATCCTCTGATCGTTATTTCTCCTTCACGTGTTGTAGGTTTTTAAAAATATTTAGTTATTTATTTGACTGTACCGGATCTTTGTTGGGGCCTTTGGGACCTTAGTCCCCTGACCAAGTGCCCTGAACCTTGGCCCCCTCCATTGGCAGCATGGAGTCATAGCCACTGGGCCACGAGGGAAGTCCCCCACATGTTGTAATTTTGTTTGAAGAACACATCAAAGGATGTGTCATTTAGACTTTGGGGCTCTCCCCCACAGTGTGGTCAGCCTGGTTGCGACAAACCTCATTGAATAAGAAAGGACCAGTGGGCTAGATGTGGGAGGGCTCGAGGCTCCACGCAGGGCCCTGGTCGCTCAGGGGTCGAGGCTCCACGCAGGGCCCTGGTCGCTCAGCCCCTCTGTGTGTCATGTCCCGTTGTGACGGGGACAGGACAGTGAATGAGGGAGAAGATCTCTGCTGTGGGAGCTAACATCTAGAGGCAGGAGATTAATTTCATTGTCATGGGTAACAGCAGCCACCGTTGCTGCCAAAACAGGTGGCAGGGCAGGCTGGGGGCATGAGGGCCGTGGTGGGCGCTTCCGTTCTTTGTGTCTGAACTGGGGTCATGGGAGGGTCCTGACAGCCTTGGGGTTCTCCCAGGCTCCTTCACTCCCATCCCCTCTGCTACCGGGCGGCCGGACATAGAGCAGGGCCGGAGATGGAGTTCCAGGCAGCTCTGCCTGCAGAAACTTCTTGAGAGCCAGTCCTCACAGCAGCACGCTCTCTGGGCAGTGGGGTTCCTGGCTGTTGCTGCCAGGGTCCTTTCTGGAACAGGGTGCTGTATGAATGACCATGCAGGGGCAGGGCAGTGGGGCATCCTTGCTCAGAGACGGCCCTGCTGAAACCTGAGTTGGCACACTGCTCTGTGACCCTAGGGCTTGCACCCTGAGCCATTTCTTCATTTAAAAAATGTATATTGAGCACCTGTTGTGTACCAGGCTTTATTCCTGGTGCAGAAGATAGAGCAGCAAATAAAACAGGCAGAGCCTCTGCCCTCGTGGCTTGTGTTCCAGCTAGTAAAGCCAGGCAAGATATGGTAGGGAAGATGACAGTTGCTATGGACAAAAACTAACCAGGATAACCAGCCTCGTGCCTAATAATGGGAAAGGATTAAAGCAGCAAAGCTTCCAGGGACTTCCCTGGTGGTCCAGTGGTTAAGACTCCATGCTTCCACTGCAGGGGGCTTGGGTTCAATCCCTGGTCAAGGAACTAAGATCCTGCAAGCCTTGTGGCATGGTAAAAAGAAAAATAGCAAAGTCTTCAAGAAGGAAATGCAATACTTCATGACCTTGGGGTAGACAAAGATTTTTTTCACAAGACAAGAAATACCAGGTATAATAGGAAATATTGGTAAATTGGACTCAGATTAAAATTAAGGCCCCCTCGTCAAAAGACACCATCAAAGGAGTAAGAAGA
This sequence comes from Bubalus bubalis, assembly GCF_019923935.1. NCBI lineage: Eukaryota > Metazoa > Chordata > Mammalia > Artiodactyla > Bovidae > Bubalus > Bubalus bubalis. The sequence goes on along the minus strand of NC_059165.1, from coordinate 95,683,742 downwards.
CACACTGTGGGGGCCTCCCTGGTGATCCAGTGGCTGTGACTCCGTGCTCCCAAGGCAGGGGCCCAGGGTTCAATCCCTGGTCGGGGAACTAGATCCCACACACCACAGCTAATGATCCTGCATCCCATAGCTAAGACCCAGTGCAGCCAATTTTTTTTTTTTTTTTTTAAAAGACATGCCATAAACTGGAGGCGTTTACGATGAATGTGCCCTACACAGAATTCCCAGGAGGAAAAGTAAGAAAACAAGGATGCCTGGGAGAGGCCATCATATGACCAGTAACCTGTGAGGATGCTCGTAAGGAGACGTGCATTAAAACCACAGGGGAGTCTGTGGCCATACCACCCTGAGTGCACGCGAGCTCGTCTGATCTCAGAAGCTAAGCAGGGTTCGGCCTGGTTAGTACTTGGATGGGAAAACAACAAGAGATGCTGGTAGATGGCTCACCCACAGCCGGAAGAGTGAACGTGGGCTCAGTTGCTACCAAAACTGAGTGCCCCTGCCTCCAGGACCAGGCCCCCCACCCCCCAGGGACCTTCCCACACGATGCAGGCCAAGAGCTGGGACACAGTGTCTGCAGCTGCTCACCATTTAATATCTCAGACCATAGCCCAGGTTCCTGTCACCAGCAGGGGGACAAGCAGACCGTGGCACGTGCCCACCATGGAGCGTGTGGCACAGCACAAGGGCCAACAAGAGCAGGTCTCAGAGCCATGCAGGGGGGTGGCCACGCCTGGGGGCACACCCTGTGGGATCTCATGACCTGAAGTTCAAGAAGAGGCCAGGCTTGGCCAAGTCCTGGAGGCTGGGGGGGCTCACAGGAGTGAGTAAATGAAGATTTGTGCCTTTATCTTTTTTCTTTAATATTTATTTGCTTATTTGGCTGCACCAGATCTTACTTGTGGCATACAAACTCTTAGTTGCAACATGTGGGTTGTAGTTCCCTGACCAGGGATTGAACCCCGGGCGTGTCCCCCTCCCCTACATTGGGAGTATGGAGTCTTAGCCACTGGACCACCAGGGAAGTCCCCGTGCCTCTCTGTCTTTCACCTCAGTCATCCATTTTCATTACGAGGTGTCGTGGAGGTGATGTTTATATTGAGGCAAGGGCGGGAGCCAGGGTTCCCTGGGGGAGCAGCCGCTTGGGTGATTCTGAGGCGACTGAGCAGGTAGAGAGAGGCACTGACATCGGAGGTTGTGGGCCACCCATCCTGGAGAGCCAAGCAGCCCCCAGAGCACCGTGGGTTCTGTTCCCAGCAAGGAGGGACTTGGTGAGCAAGCCTGGAAGGCTCCCAGCCCCGGTGCATAGAGGGTGGGGGGTGAGGTATTCTCCAGGGGATTTCTGAAGACAAAAAAGGATCTCTCAGCACTTTGGCAACCAGAGTTTTGCAGCAGTAGCTTTCCAAGAAGTCTGCATTGTCAGAGAGGATGGTTTTCAGAGTCCCCGTGGCCCTGGCACCCTGCCCCTCCCTCTCACATGACCAGTCCCCAGCCATCCATGCTCAGCACAACACACCAGACAACGGTTTTCAGGCCAGGTGGGCCTTCATTCCTCAGGGAAAAGGTTCCCCCAGAGGTTTGTGAGAGGGTTTTTACTATGAAATGTTGCTCTGTGTAATGGTGCCAGAGTCCCCCGTCCTAAGTTCCCTGAAGGGCTCCGTGTCCTCTGAGGCCAGGTCACCTGTGTGATGCTACAGGCAGTCCCGTAGCCTTGGCACCACACGCATGCCCGTTAGTGAGCTGCAGAATGAGTTTAGTGGATTTAAAACTGGCGTTTAATTTTCTTGATTTTGTTGTTATTGTTGTTTTCTTTTTTAATTATTTGTTTATTCAACTTGGCTGCATTGATTCTGCATTGCGACATACAGGATCTTTAGTTGTGGCATGTGGGGGTCTAGTTCCCTGACCAGGGATCGAACCCGGCCCCCCTGCATTGGGAGAGCAGAGTCTTAGCCACTGGACCATCAGGGAAGTCCCAAACCGGTGTTTCTTAAAAAAAAGTGAAGTAAAGCAGGAATTACTAGCATCCACTACTGTGCAGGCACTTTAGTTACTTCACACCCGCAGGCCCATGTCCTGCTCAGAAGTGTAGAGTGACACTGCGGTCGAGAGATAATGGAGAGCCCTTTGCTCAGGAGGTTGAGGAGTCAGGGGCGCAGGTCTGGGCTCTGCTGGAACATCAGAAACCAGTTTCCCAGAGTGAGCAGGGTTGGCTCGTCTCCCATCACCCCAAGTCCACTTATCTGAAGTAGGGGCCCCAATGTAGTTCATGCCTGTTCTCGGTTTTTTTGGAATTTATGTGAACAAATTCCAGTTTTCCTGTGGCCAAACCACCCCCCAACCTGTTCATGAGAGAGAGGACACCTGTGCCCCTGGGGACGGGCCCTTGGGTGGGGACAGTGGCCTGGACCTGGCCTCCCTCCCCGCCCCCAGTGTGTGACCTGCCAGCCCCACACAAGGCAGGACGTGGCTGAGAACTCAGCCCGGAGGAAAGAGGGGGCTGGCCCTTGTTGAGCACAGGCGACCCCACTTCACGCTGGGCAGGGAGGCCAAGACCAGCAAGGCTGGTGTTCGGGCCAGGCTTCTCGCCGGTTTCCTCATTACAGTTGGAATAACATAGTCCATTGAGAACACGGGTGTCATGCATCTGGCCCAGAGATGGTAGTCTTCCGAGGCCAGTAATGTGCGAGGCCCAGATTCCAGCCCCCGTGTTTCCCCGAGTGTGAGAGGGGGACCAGGGGCAAATGGCAGCAGCCTCTGGGGCGGGCAGTCCCGGCCAAGCTGCTCCCTAATGCAGCTGTGAGATGGGGCATCTGGCGACAAAACCCGAGAAGCGCTCAGGTCATCACTGCTGTCTTCCTGGCTGGTAGACCAAAAGCAAGGATGAGATGTGTTCAGGACGTGCAGACAGATGGACAGGCTGCCACCCTGTTCCCTGAGAACTGTCCTGAAAAGACCAGGAAGGCAGCGGTGCTGACGGGCGGTGGCGCTCCACTCCTGGTGCCCCCAGGACCGAATCCACCGTCTCAGACCTGCCCTGGAGGAGCCTGTGTTGTGAAGCAGCCAGGAGGAGCCCGGGCAGTGAGCGGGACCTAAATGAACCCACAGCCAGAGCACGTGGGGCCCCGGGTGGAGAGAGTGGGAAAGGAGGGTGACCAGGTCCCCAGCCCCCTGGATGGCCGCGCAGGGCCTCTGCTACCGTCCTTCTGGGGGACAGGATCCCCATTCTGGAGGCTGAAGGAACGCTGGTGGGGTGGTGTCTCGGGGGTGTCTCGGTTCACCCCATTCCTTGTCCAGGCCCCCAGGGGGTTGTCGCCTTGGAGCCCAGCGCTTGGATTCCTCATTTCGTGACCACTGACAGCTCACCCTTCCTCTGCTCTGGTACAAACCAGCGCTGCTCAGTGGAAAGAACTAGGAAACAGCTCTAGTCGCCCATTAGCATCTTGTCAGGGGGCGTCTCTCCTTGGGTTTTCGCCTGGTTCTCTGAAGTTCACTGCTTATGAGCGCCACCCGAGAGAGGCACAACATGCTTGAAAAACCCATCTCTGAAAACGCTGGCATTTAACGCTCCTGACACGAGCAAACTGATTTCTGTGTCATATGTAAATAAAGAGTTCTCCCTCGTGCAGGTGCCAAGGCTCTTGCTGCATGTGGCACGTGATGCTGTTTCCTCCAGGGGTGGGGTGGGGGGAGGTGGGTGAGTTCAGAGCCTCCATACAGATGCAGCAGCAGACCTTTCTGCTTGGCTGCCCCTCGGGAATATTACAGAACTCAACGAGTCAGCTCACATAACAGGAAATGACTCCTGAGTGGACTTTAAAATTTCTCACCATCTCTGTCCTCCAGCACCCGGGGTGGGGTGGTGGTTGTTGTGGGGAGGGTGCCGGGCAGAGGTAGGGGCTCCCCGGCAAGCAGGGCCTGCGAGTGACGCAGCCATGTCTCTCCTTACAGCAGCAGTGGACGCCAGCTCAGCGAGGTGTTCATCCAGCTGCCGTCCCGCAAGGAGCTGCCCGAGTACTATGAGCTCATCCGCAAGCCTGTGGACTTCAAGAAGATAAAGGTAATCCCGAGTCGAGTGCTTAGAGCCATGGAACGTGGGAGCAGGGGTTCTTGGTCTTGGGAGCCCCCACCAGGGGCCCTGGTCATTGGCCACTGAGGATGTGACAGGTGACCCCATCACCCACGGCTGGGCCCCCGAGTCCACACAGAGCCGGGGAGTTCCACTGTGACCTCACCTTAGGTGGCTGGGACCCGGGTGCCAGGGGGCCCCGAGATAAGGCAGCTTCTCCTGCCCCCAGGAGCGCATCCGCAACCACAAGTACCGCAGCCTCAACGACCTGGAGAAGGACGTGATGCTGCTGTGTCAGAACGCGCAGACCTTCAACCTGGAGGGCTCCCTGGTGAGCGGTCCTGGGCCCCAACTCCCCAGCCCCCGTGAATTGACTGGTTCAGAAAAAAGTTCCTTGCACCTCGGAGCACATCGCTCATTACAGAGGCCTATGTGTTCATTACTGAAAACGTGGCAGAAGATAAAGATGAACAAAATAGAAGAAGTAGACTCAGTCCCATCCGTCCACGGGGCCCTGGGCACACTCTGTGAACATCCTGGAATCTGTTACGAGGTCAGTCAGGGACGCTTTTGAAAGGACATCCAGCTCTGTGCTGGGTCCTGTCCGGTGATGAGATTCACACACAGCCTCAGCCTGGCAGTTTTCCTCATTGCTGGGATGAATGCCTGCTTGGCAAAGAGACTTTAGAGTCGCACATGCCGGGGAATGCTGGCTTCAGCGAGGCCGTGCGTCTCTGATGCTAAACTGCAGGCCATCTCAGAGCCTTTAACCGGGTGCTCGATGCGATTCTTCAGGGGGAGGGAAGGGGACTTCCCTGGTGGTCCAGTGGCTAAGACTCTATGCTCCCAATGCAGGGAACCCAGGTTCGATCCTTGGTCAGGGAACTGAATCCCACATGCCACAACTGAGGGTTCATGTGCCACAACTAAGACCCAGCGCAGCTAAATAAATAAATACTTGAAAAAAAGAGAGGAACGCCTGACCTTCTGTCCAGGACCGTTTCATTGAGCTGTCCCTCGTCCGGGACCAGGCGGGCGGGCAGCCCGCCCCTCATCTGGCCCCCGACCTGAGCTCTGCGTGTCTCCACCCAGATCTATGAAGACTCCATTGTCCTACAGTCGGTCTTCACCAGCGTGCGGCAGAAAATCGAGAAGGAGGACGACAGTGAAGGGGAAGAGAGCGAGGAGGAGGAGGAGGGCGAGGAGGAAGGCTCCGAGTCAGAGTGTGAGTCCTGGGGGTGGGGACGGGAGGTCGCATCCACCCCAAGACACCCTGGGGCCCTGCGCTCACGTCTCCTTTCCTTCTGATCCCCTCCCCAGCTCGCTCAGTCAAAGTGAAGATCAAGCTTGGCCGGAAGGAGAAGGCCCAGGATCGGCTGAAGGGGGGCCGGCGGCGGCCGAGCCGTGGGTCCAGGGCCAAGCCAGTGGTGAGCGATGACGACAGCGAGGAGGAGCAGGAGGAGGTGAGGTCCCCACGCCCCAGGGCGGGCAGGTCACCAACGTCCATTCTTCTTGCCAGGTCCTAGACCTGTGGGATGTTTTCAGACCTCCAATCCACAGATGAGGCTCAGTGTTACAGAGCGTGGGACTCAAACCCAAGTCCGTGCAGCCCTGGAACCAGCGCTCTTGGAGCCACTGGGCGTCAGGTTCAGACGGCATCCCTCCTCCCCACCCGACGCCCACAGTTCCCACTGCACAGCCCCAGGCTGACCGTGAGGGGGCGGGAGGCGGGGAGTTGGAGATGCCTTCAGAGAGACCGGCCCCGCTCCCCCAGTGCTGTGGCATCCTCACCACACTGTGCTCCCCAGGCCTCTGCTTGTGGCTCCGTTGTGGCCTGTCTCAGAGGGTTTCCAGACCGTGGTGGTGGGTTGAATAAAGCAAACAGAAAGTGAAAGTGCCATAGACCACAGTCCTATAAACAGGGGAGCTGAAACCATGAACGGGGCTGTGAGTGGTACCTCGGTGATGGTCCCCCAGGCACACCAGGGAGGAGCCACGAGAACCGCAGGAGCACCGAGCCTGTACAGTCTCGTGGGCCTGGGGGCAGGAACAGACTCGCTTGCTGCGTTTTAATAAGTTTTGCTCTCTGGCTCCCACCTGGACGCCTGGCCCTTCCCTCCTGTAGGACCTGGGCTGTTTGCTTCACCTCTGAGCCTGCCTCCACTTCCACAAAGCAGGGAGGTCAAGTGCATTTCACGGGCCCCAGCTCCCAGCAGAAAGCTTGACAAGCACCATTTCATCGTTGTTAGTCTTCTTATAGAGCTATTTGCAGTAATAGCAAAACCAGGTGCCTCAGAATAATCCTGACCGCTGACGTTTGTGGTCTTACGGGGACGTTAATGACATTCTGAACACGGGGAGCAGTGGCCTTGTTTATGGCCAGGAGAGTCTGGGCTGTACAGCTCCCTGTCTGCCCAGTCTGGATCCAGCAGCACCTTCTGTGGCCCTTGCTAAGGTGTTGAAAATGTTTACATAGAAGAGCAGAGATTGTACGTGGTCAGGAATAGCCAGGGTGGTTTTAAAGCTTCAAGTCAGGGGAATTCCCTGGTGACCTGGTGGTTAAGACTCAGCACTTTCACGGCTGAGGGCCTGGGTTTAATACCTGGCCAGGAAACTAAAATACCACAGACCTTGAGGCTCAGCCACAAAAACAAACAAAAAACCCCCCACAGGTCAGGGGCACAGGGACAGGCAGCTAGCAGTGGGACAGAGCTGAGAAGGCCCAACCTGCTTCCCAGGAACCAAGGAGTCGTCAGTGTGAGGGTGCAGGGGTCAGTCCTTGGGAGAAAATGACATTTGGGTGTGACCTTGGCAGCAGGGACTGAGGGCAAAGGTCACTCCACCCCAGCCTCAGTGTGGACAAGGCAGTTCTGCCTGCACTGGTGATTAAGTATATTTAAAGCAAAGGTCGGGGACTTCCCTGGTGGTCTAGTGGTTAAAACTTTGCACTTTCACACAGAGGGGCAGAGGTTCAATCCCTGCTCGGGGAACTAAGATCCCACATGCTATCTGGGTGCTCCCAAGGGCCAGGCTGACTCTCACTCTCTCCTCCTGTCCCCCTCCCAGGACCGCTCAGGAAGTGGCAGCGAGGAAGACTGAGTCCCGACATTCCAGAGTCTCGACCCCGAGCCCCTCGTTCCAGAGCCGAGATGGTGTTAGCCCTTAGCAGTAACGGGTAGCAGCAGATGTAGTTTCAGACTTGGGATAAAAACTGTATAAACGAAAATCTTCCATATTTATACGGCAGAGAAGATGTAGGACTGTCTGTGTCTGGTCCTGTCCTGGCATCAATAGCGTTTGTAACAGCATTAACTGTTTAAAACGAGAAAAAAGGAGAAAAAAAACGAATTATGAATTGGGGAACACACGACACCTGTCTTTCTTCCCTTTCCCTGGCAGTACTGTTTCGGCCGCAGTTTGGAATCACTGTAGTTTAAAGCTGTGGATGCATGTGTGTAGCCGTCCACTCCTTGTACTGTATTTTATTGGACAGGTCAGACTCGCCGGGGCCGGGGGCCCGCAGGCCCGGCGAGGGTATGTCAGTGTCACTGGATGTCAAACAGTAATAAATTAAACCTCCGACAAAAGTCTCGGCTTCTGCTGGACTCATTGCTGGCTCCTGGTACGGGGGGAATGTCTGCAGCCGCCTACCCGAGCGACGCAAGGCCCTGGCTGAGGCCTCACTGTGTCTGCAGTCCAGTCCTCCCGTCACCAGATCCCGGGGGGCCCATTTCCCGGGGGAAGACACTGAGGCCCAGGCAAAGGAGAACCTTGCCTGGATGTCACACCATCTTGACTAGCAGCCTGGGCTCCCTCTGGGTCTCTCACCACTGCCACTCCCCATCATTTGTTTAAGCCCACCATGTCATGCACAGAGCAGACAGATCAGTCCCTGCCCCTTTGCAGCCACGGTGGGGTCAGGAAGACAGGTAAACAGGTGCCTGTCAGCAGTCGAAGTCCTGACATAGGAAGCCCAGGGCATTGTGGGAACCCAGGTGATAAAAAGCTTCCAAGTCCAGGACTTACTTTAGGTCCTATTCTGTAGTTTTTGTATCTCCCTTAAGATCTTATATTCGTGAGTCACTGTCATCGTATTTGCCATTAATTCTTCAAACATTGTTCACTTTAGTTTTATGAATGTTTAGACTGACTGCTGTGGGTGCAACATCTGGGCTCCCTCGGAGAACATTTCTATCAACTTACTTTTTTTTCCCTCAGAGTAGGTCACACTTAGCTCTTTCTTCACATGTCATGCTGCCTTTTCTTTCTTTTTTTTTTTTTCAAAAACAGGCTTTTTTTTTCCAGCCTTGCCATGTGGCCTGTGGGACCCCAGCTCCCCGACGAGAGATTGAACCTACACCCCTGGTAGGAAAAGAGCAGTGTCCTAACCACTGGACCACCAGGAAACTTTCTCAAAAATGGACATCTGTGGAGACTTCCCTGGCTGGCAATCCAGTGGTTAAGAATCTGCCTTGCAATGCAGCGGGATGTGGGTTTGATCCCTGGCCAGGGAACTAAGATCCCACATACCACAGAACAACTAAGCCCACACACCCCAGCTAGAGAATCTGTGTGCAACAACAAAAGATCCACATTCTTCAGCCAAGGTCCAGCACAGCCAGATAAACAAATAAATGATTTTAAGAAATGGACAGTTTTTTAAATAATAGAGTTTAGCAACTCTGAATTCCTCTTTCCCCACACACGCAGGGAGTTGTCCCGGTGGTGTTTTTGTTCTGTTTGTTTTAGTAAGTGCTGAGCCGACTCTGTAGGGTCCCTCTCCCCCACAATGTGCAACTGTTGATGTCTCTGCTAAATTTTTGAGTTTCTGCTTTTCATTATTTTTAGGCTGACTCCCTCTGGGAGTCACCCCTGGTTCGGTCTAGCTTCGGGGCCAGCCAGCAATGGCTTGGAGGTTGTGCTCAAACCCCAGAGTCAGTGAGGCCCAAGCCTGGGGCGTGTGCTCGGGCCAGTTTGCAAGCCAGACCTGCCTTTGCTTCTCGCCCGTCCCTCTTGCATTTTCTCAGTGTGTGCACATGGCCTCCTGTGGGGCAGGTTGCCTGCATTTGTGGGTTGATGGGGTCTCTCTGGCTCTCATGCAGCGTGGTGCATACATGGACCTTTTCAGACCCTCAGGATACGTGGGGCCAGCTATTTCATTCGACCTCCTGACTGGATAGATGGTACACCAGCAGCCATATTGGGCCATGAGGTAATGCTGTGCATAGGGGCGGCAAATACTAAAGGAACAACATAGAGGCTGTTTTCCAACACCGAGACACCAGCTCCAGACTTTGACATGAGAGAGATCGTCTATCCTGACTAGGTTACCAATCTGTTGCCACCAGGATCTCAGTGAGGAGACCTTGGCCTTCCCCATACACTCCACTCTGAGATCTCTACTGTATCCAATTCACCCAGTGGCCTGAGGTGTTACTTGGCTCCAAGTCAGCTCCCTCCCACAGTGATGTTCATGGCTTGTCCTGGCCAGTAGGAGCTGGGAAGCCAAAAACCCGTAATCTCCCACTGTTCTTACCTTCCCATTTAGTAATTATTCTTGAGTAAATCTTTCTTAATTTGTTTAATGCCTTTAATTAATCTGCAGAATCCTGAAGTGGGTTGTTTTTGACAACTCTCTCCTTTTATGGTTGCCTCTTTGGAATGCATTTGCCAAGATACTCACATGTCATTTTGAAAGTCTGCTTTTGCAGGGGGCGCTTCCATGGCTGTTCAGTGGTTAAGACTCAGAGCTTTCAATGCAGGAGGCATGGGTTCGATCCCTAGTAGCGGAATGAAGATCCCACATGCCACGTGTGTGCGTGTGCTTAGTTGCTCAGTTGTGTCTGATTTTTTGTGACCCTGTGGACTCAGGCTCCCCTGTCCATGAAAGTTTCCAGGCAAGAATACTGGAGTGGGTTGCTATTTCTTCCTCCAGGGGATCTTCCCAACCCAGAGCTAGAACCTGCATCTTTACCTGGGAAGCCACATGCCGTATGACAGAGCCAAAAAAAGAAAAAAAATACACATTTTTGTATGTGAATGACTCTGACTTCATTTTAATAGATTTAGGTTTATTTTAATGTTTACAGAACCCTTGATTTCATAGTATTCAGACTGAGGCCAGTGTAAAAAAGAGTCCCCTGGTGGGGGATGGGGGCAGATGGGAGAAGTGTATGTGGAATTTGAACAGGAGAAAATATGTATCTGATGGGCTTCCCTGGTGGCCCACTGGTTGAGAATCCACCTACCAATGCAGGAGACTTGGGTTCAATCCCTGGGTCAGGAAGTTCCCCTGGAGAAGGAAAATGGCAACCCACTCCAGTATTCTTGCCTGGGAAATCCCATGGGCAGAGGAACCTGGTGGGCTATAGTCCATGGGGTTGCAAAAGAGTTGGACATGACTTAGTGACCAAACAACATCAATGTGTCTAATCACAGTTTGTTGGGAAATGGATGCCAGAAAAATTCAGAATAATGTTGACTTGTCGGCCATGAGTTCATGTCTTGCCTCTCTCCTGTCAAAGTCTGGAGTTGGTGTCTCAGTGTTGGAGAACAGCTTCTGTCTCGTTACTTTCAGCATCACCTCATGACACAAGAGGGCTGCTGGTGCTCCATCTATCCATTTCACATCCCAGCCATCCACGAGGAGACAAGGAGAAGGAGAAAGGCCCACCCATCCTTTAGAGATCCTCTCTGGAAACCAACACTTCACTTTCTTATGTGCTGCAGTATAGTCAAATGGCCACACCTCTAGCTGCACAGGAAGCTAAGAAATGCAGCCTATCTGGTGCCTATGTGCCCTGCTGAAGTTGTGGGCACACCACTTTCTTGCTCACTGCCTACTTTGCATTGATTAGCGCCAGTCTTCAGATGAGTAAACAGGTGCAGAGAAGAGAAGGACTTGCCCAAGGCTGCATGGCCAGTCCTAGACCCGGTGGTTGTCAAGCTCTGTTTACCTTCCTCCCAAGTTGAGTGGTCATGGGTTTGAATTCTGGCCCTGCCATGTCCAGGCTCTGTGACTTTGGGCAGCTCTCTGCACCTCTGAGCCCACTAAGAGATAACCCAAAAACCTCATGGAGGTTTGTGTTTTTCTTTGGGCATTTTTGTATTTTCTAGGGTGACAATGAAAGGAGAAATAATTTTTCAGAGGAAAAAAAATGAAGGGAATCAAGAGGAACTAGTTGAGCTGAATGTCCTCACTTGCAAAGCCAAAGGTGATGGTGACCCAGGAACAAGTGGGCTGTGGTGAGGGCGAGAGGTCAGCCCCCTGGCCTGGCTCTCCCACACTGACCTTGACTTGAGGTCCTGGAACTAGCCTGGCTGGCCCTCATGTGGACGCTGGCCATGAACCAGGGACCTCCACCAACCTGAACTCCTGTCGCTCCTGGTGACAGCTGCCAACTGCCCCCTGGCAAGCCCACCGGCCTGTGCTTTCAGCTCGCATCTATGCAGACGGTCCTTTCCCCTCTGTCTCTGTCCTGCTGGCCAGTGCCTTCCTCCCCCATTTATCCCAACAATCCTGAGGGGTGGGGGCCTGCCTTCCCGTTTCACGGAGGACACAAGTGAAGCTCAGAGAGGTTGAGGCACTTGCCTAAGGCCACACAGATTTGGGCCCAGGTTTGTGGGGCCCAAGCATGAACCTTTGGAGTCTGGGACCTCTGAATCTGGAGGAAAGGCCCTGGGTCTGGCAGCGTGAAATAGCCCCTGGAAAGGGTGAATTGAGTAATGGAACACAGGTCTTTGTGTCCTCAGTGGAGCAGGCAGGCAGGCCCCAACAAGACTTGGGCAAGCAAGTTCTTTCAACTGGAATGCCAGATGGTCAGGGCATGATGGGAGTCCCTGGGGTGCCCTGGCACAGCCAGGACTGGGGGAAAGGCAGTCAGGAAAAATACGGAGCATCACATGTGACAGATGGTCACATTATCTCCCTTCCCACATGCACTTCTGGAACCTGGTAACTACATCATCAAGGCATGGAATCTAGGGGCTTCCCTGGAGGCACAGTGGATTAGAATCCACCTGCCAATGCAGTGGACACAGGTTTGATCCCTGGTCCGGGAGGATTCCACATGCTGCAAGGCAACTACACCTGTGAGCCACGGTTACTGAAGCCTGTGTGCCTGGAGCCCAAGCTCTGCCATAAGAGAAGCCACCGCAATATGAAGCCCACCCACTGCAACGAAGAGTAGCCACTGCTCACTGAAACCAGAGAAAGACCGTGAGCAGCAAAGAAGACTGAGCACAACCATAAATCAATTTTTTTTAAAAAAGAAAAGAATCTGAAAAAGAATACTAAACATATATGTATAACTGGATGACTTTGCTGTACATGGAAACAGCATTGTAAGCCAACTACCGTTGTTGTTGTTCAGCTGCCAAGTCATGTCTGACTCTGCAACCCCGTGGACTGCAGCACGCCAGGCTTCCCTGTCCTTCACTATCTCCCCGAGTTTGCTCAAACTCATGTCCATTGGGTCAGTGATGCCATCCATCCAACCACCTCATCCTCTGTTGCCCCCTTCTCCTCTTGCCGTCAATCTTTCCCAGCATCAGGATCTTTTCCAAAGAGTTGACCCTGCAACAGATGGCCAAAGTATTGGAGCTTCAGGTTCAACATCAGTCTCCCAATGAATATTCAAGGTTGATTTCCTTTAGAATTGAGTGATCTTGCAGTCCAAGTTATTTTCAAGAGTCCTCTAGCACCACAGTTTGAGAGCATCAATTCTTAAACGCTCAGCCTTCTTTATGATCCAACTCTCACATCCATACATGACTACTGGAAAAACCATAGCTTTGACTTTATGATCCTTTGTTGGCAAAGTGATATCTCTGCTTTTTAATATGCTGTCTAGGTCTGTCATAGATTTTCTTCCAAGGAGCAAGTATTTTAATTTTGTGGCTGTAGTCACCATCTGCAGTGATTTTGGAGCCCAAGAAAATAAAATTGTCACATTTCCACTTTTTCCCATCTATTTGCCATGAAGTGATGTGGGCTCCAAAATCACTGCAGATGGTGACTGCAGCCATGAAATTAAAAGACTCTTACTCCTTGGAAGGAAAGTTACGACCAACCTAGATAGCATATTCAAAAGCAGAGACATTACTTTGCCAACAAAGGTCCATCTAGTCAAGGCTATGCTTTTTCCAGTGGTCATGTATGGATGTGAGAGTTGGACTGTGAAGAAAGCTGAGTGCCGAAGTATTGATGCTTTTGAACTGTGGTGTTGGAGAAGACTCTTTAGAGTCCTTTGGACTGCAAGGAGATCCAACCAGTCCATTCTAAATGAGATCAGTCCTGTGTGTTCTTTCGAAGGAATGATGCTAAAGCTGAAACTCCAATACTTTGGCCACCTCATGCGAAGAGTTGACTCATTGGAAAAGACTCTGATGCTGGGAGGGATTGGGGGCAGGAGGAGAAGGGGACGACAGAGGATGAGATGGCTGGATGGCATCACTGACTCGATGGATGTGAGTCTGAGTCAACTCCAGGAGTTAGTGATGGACAGGGAGGCCTGGCGTGCTGCGATTCATGGGGTCGCAAAGAGTCGGACATGACTGAGCGACTGAGCTGAACTGATGTGACTGGATGCCATGATCTTCATTTTTTGAATACTGAGTTTTAAGCCAGATTTTTCACTTTCCTCTTTCACCTTCATCAAGAAGCTCTTTAGTTTCTCTTCGCTTTCTGCCACTAAAGTGGTATTATCTGCATACTTAAATTTAAAAAACTGATGCAGGAGAGTGACTGGATCTAGAAATTAATTAAAGAGAACTAAACAAGATAGTGTATTGGAAAAAAAAAGGACATGGAATCTAATTCTTCTTCCCTTGACTTTGGCTTGGGACTCTGATAAGCAGTGGAATGCAGTAGAAGTGACACTGTGCCTGCTGAGAAGGGCTCACACAAAGCACCACAGCTGGTTGGGATACTCCCTCTTGAAGCCCTCACCTGTCACGGAACAGCCCAAATGCCTAGAAGCCACCGTGTTGTGAGGAAGCACAAATAAGCCCATGCCAAGAGACCACCAAGCCCACAAGAGGGGCAAACCCCCAGCTGTGGGCACCCACCTGGCTGAGCCCTTCCCATTTTCCTGGTGCAAAGAAACCACGAGAGAGAATAAACTGAATGTTGTTTCAAGCCACTAAGCTGTACAAAGATGGGTTTTCTACACAGTGATAGCAACTGGAACATCCTAAAACAATTTTTCCCATGACATGAGTCTAATTAAGCTAACATGGAAAGGACTTTCCTGGTGGTCAAGTGGTTAAGAATCTGCCTGCCAATGCAGGGACATAGGTTTGATCCCTGGTCCAGGAAGATTCCACACGATGTGGGGCAACTAAGCCCATGCACCACAACTACTGAGCCCCATGCTCTGCAACAACAGAAGCCACAGCAATGAGAAGCCACTGCATCACAACTCGGGGGTAGCCCCCACTCACTTCAACTAGAGAGAAGCCCTCGCACAAGAACAAACCCACAGCAGAGCCAAAAATAAAACAGAAAGCTAACATGGAAAGATCTTTAGGACAATGCTAAGGCTAGAAAAGCAAGCTGCACACTGAAATGTCCAGCAAGATGCCTTTTCTGGGCACATACACAGGATTGCATATATTTGTTCTGGACCATGTCACTGCCACATAGACATTTAGGGAAATATTTGTCAGGATATACCCCAGACACACTGTATCCTGAACAGCTGGAGGCAGGGACAAGAAGATGGATTTGGGAGCTTCTCCAAGCTCATGAGTTTCTAGACACATGTCTTTTTATGGCTGTTTGTTTGTTTATTTATTTTTTAGTTTTTAGGGTTTTTTGTTTTTGTTTTTTTTTTTTGGTCACAGGATGCAGCATACAGTTCTCTGACCAAGGAACGAAACTTCACTCCCTGCATTGGAAGCGTGGTGTCTAAGCCACTGGACTGCCAAAGGAAGTCCCCACGTGTCCCTTTTAAGAACCATTTGTTGATTCCTCACCAATGCTTAATTCACTATAATAGTTGATTTCTAGTTTATGTCATGGTTGCAAAGATTTCTGCTTCAATGAGGCCATTTGTATTTTCTGGAGCATTAATAATGACAAGGTGCCCGAAGCCCAGCTCATTACGTTCCCACCTGATTCTGCTGCTGTGTCCCCATCTCTTAGGTGGCTCCAATAGCCCCAGGAAATCGAAGTCACTCTCATCCCTTTCCCTCAGCCTCCTCCATCCTGCCCATCCCCAGGTCAGCCCATTTTCCTTTCAAAGAGTATTCAGTCCACCCGCCTCTTCTCCACCCTTGGCCTCTACCTGATCCACCACCACTGCCATCTCTGGTCTGCACCAGTGTGGTCCTCTCCTCCCTGCTTCCCCACCCTCACTTCCCACCAGGAGTTTTTCCCACGTGGCCAGAGACTTCTAAACCCCAACTCCTGAGCGCACACAGGGCTCTGATCATCTGAGCCTGGCAAACCTTCCTAAACCCCAGCCACACTGAAATTTCACACCGCACACTTACAGGTGTGTGCACATGGGTGTTCCTCTTCCCATCATGTCTCACCTGGCGAGTCTCCTTCCCCTGAGCCTCATCTCAAATGTCACTTTCCTGCCCCTTCTCACCTTTTGTTGACAATCTGGGGGAGGAAGTTTGTGGGCACTCCCTGCAAGAATCCTCGGAATGTCTGTTTCCAAAACACATTCTCAAGACACCCGTGAAAGCTTGTTGATAAGTAACTAACAGGAGGGGGATGAGAAAGAAATGCTAACTTGTTTGCTTTCTGTTTGCTGTTTTTCTTCAAAAGGCTTAGAGAAGAGTGACAAAAAAGAAATACGAGTGTGTGTATGTGGGGTGAAAAGGGCTTCCCTGGTGGCTCAGCAGTAAAAGAATCCGCCTGCAATGCAGGAGATGCAGGAGATGCAGGTTCGATCCCTGGGTTGGGAAGATCCCCTGGAGGGGGAAATGGCAACCATTATTCTTGCCTGGGAAATCCCACGGACAGAGGTGCCTGAGCCACAGTGAGCTACAGTCCCTGGAGTCTCAAAGACTTCTAGCAACTGAGCGTGCATGCACATACATGAAAAAAAAGAATGTAACTCTTGCAACCACCAAGTAAAGGCAAATTAAAACCAAATAAAGGCGAATTAAAACAATGATGAAATCTTTATTTTTGTTGGCTTCAGTTCAGTTCAGTTCAGTTGCTCAGTCGTGTCCGACTCTTTGCAACCCCATGAACTGCAGCATGCCAGGCCTCCCTGTCCATCACCAGCTCCCGGAGTTCACCCAAACCTATGTCCATTGAGTTGGTGATGCCATCCAACCATCTCATCCTCTGCCATCCCCTTGTCCTCCTGCCCTCAATCTTTCCCAGCATCAGGGTCTTTGCAAATTATTCAAGATTTGTTAAGTGATAATGGGATGTTGGCAAGGTGGTAAAAAGGCAGGCCCTCATATCCCAGTCTGGGCTGTGGAGTCCATACCAAGGTCGTAGGTTTGAAACCTTGTACCAAGGCCACTGAGGTGGAGCCAGAACCAAGGTCATCTCTGGAACCGACTGAGCCCCACTGTGACCACTGCCAAGAGCCCCCCTGACCCCACAGAGCTCACTGACCCCACATGAGGTAAAAATACCCACCCTAACCAATCACCTAATGCCACTCTTCCAGCAGGAATTTTCTTTGTCTTGAGGCTATCAAAATTGGCTCCTAACCCATGAAAAGCGTCACCTCTTCCTGGCCTTTCAGGAGATTGCCCTGAAAGATAAGCAGTGCCCCCCTTATCTCTGCTCTTTATTTTTCATAAACTTACTCTTTTCCAAAACACTCTGTGTCTGGAAATTCTTTTCCAACCTGTGCTCAGACTATGACAGGTGCCTGGATGTGGCTTTCTAAAAAACAATTTGAGGAGCTTCCCTGGCAGTCCACTTGTTATGACTCCACGCTTCCACAGCAGGGGCTTGGGTTCAATCCCTGGTCAGGTAACTAAGATCCCACCGTCACACAGCATGGCAAAAAAAAAAAAAATTAAAAAGCAATTTGACAAAATGATGTAAATATGTTTAGACCCTTTCCTCAGGAATTTCTTTTAAGGAAATCACTAGGGATACAAAGGAATTAATACATGTACAGGTATCATTTCCATATTTTTGGTGGAAACTCAAGGGCAAAACAGTGAGGCATTGGTGACACCTGCTAAGTTTCACCTGGAAGATCCTGAAAAGTCATTAAACATCATGACAGGGACATGAAAAAGGGCTTATATGAGAAAAAGAGAGAGGATACAGGCCGCTCATTTTTATTGGTTAATAAAATCAGTTAAGTCTATGTATAACTGCACTGTCCTAAGACCAATCTCTTAGTTTGGGTGTGAGATACCCCACGCCCAAGATAAGAGAAATCCAAGTAAGACGGTAGGTGTTGCAAGAGGGCATCAGAGGGCAGACACACTGAAACCATCCTCACAGGAGACTAGTCAATCTAATCACACTAGGACCACAGCCTCATCTAACTCAATGAAACTAAGCCATGCCCGTGGGGCAACCCAAGACGGGCGGGTCGTGGTGGAGAGATCTGACAGAATGTGGTCCACTGGAGAAGGGAATGGCAAACCACTTCAGTATTCTTGCCTTGAGAACCCCATGAACAGTATGAAAAGGCAAAATGATAGGATACTGAAAGAGGAACTCCCCAGGTCGGTAGGTGCCCAATATGCTACTGGAGATCAGTGGAGAAATAACTCCAGAAAGAATGAAGGGATGGAGCCAAAGCAAAACAATACCCAGCTGTGGATGTGACTGGTGATAGAAGCAAGGTCCGATGCTGTAAAGAGCAATATTGCATAGGAACCTGGAATGTCAGGCCCATGAATCAAGGCAAGTTGGAAGTGGTCAAACAAGAGATGGCAAGAGTGAATGTAGACATTCTAGGAATCAGCGAACTCAAATGGACTGGAATGGGTGAATTTAACTCAGATGACCATTATATCTACTACTGTGGGCAGGTATCCCTCAGAAGAAATGGAGTAGCCATCATGGTCAACAAAAGAGTCCGAAATGCAGTACTTGGATGCAATCTCAAAAATGACAGAATGATCTCTGTTCATTTCCAAGGCAAAGCATTCAATATCACAGTAATCCAAGTCTATGCCCCAACCAGTAACACTGAAGAAGCTGAAGTTGAACAGTTCTATGAAGACCTAACTAACTAACCCAAAAAAGATGTCCTTTTCATTATAGGGGACTGGAATGCAAAAGTAGGAAGTCAAGAAACACCTGGAGTAACAGGCAAATTTGGCCTTGGAATACACAATGAAGCAGGGCAAAGACTAATACAGTTTTTCCAAGACAATGCACTGGTCATAACAAACACCCTCTTCCAACAACACAAGAGAAGACTCTACACATGGACACCACCAGATGGTCAACACCAAAATCACATTAATTATGTTCTTTGCAGCCAAAGATGGAGAAGCTCTATACAGTCAATAAAAACAAGACCAGGAGCTGACTGTGGCTCAGATCATGAACTCCTTATTGCCAAATTCAGACTGAAATTGAAGAAAGTAGGGAAAACCACTAGACCATTCAGGTATGACCTAAATCAAATCCCTTATGATTATACAGTGGAAGTGAGAAATAGATTTAAGGGCCTAGATCTGATAGATAGAGTGCCTGATGAACTATGGAAGGAGGTTTGTGACATTGTACAGGAGACAGGGATCAAGACCATCCCCATGGAAAAGAAATGCAAAAAAGGAAAATGGCTGTCTGGGGAGACCTTACAAATAGCTGTGAAAAGAAGAGAAGCGAAAAGCAAAGGAGAAAAGGAAAGATATAAGTTTCTGAATGCAGAGTTCCAAATAATAGCAAGAAGAGATAAGAAAGTCTTCCTCAGCGATCAATGCAGAGAAATAGAGGAAAACAACAGAATGGGAAAGACTAGAGATCTCTTCAAGAAAATTAGAGATACCAAGGGGACATTTCATGCAAAGATGGGCTCGATAAAGGACAGAAATGGTATGGACCTAACAGAAGCAGAAGATATTAAGAAGAGGTGGCAAGAATACACAGAAGAACTGTACAAAAAAGATCTTCACGACCCAGATAATCACAATGATGTGATCACTGACCTAGAGCCAGACATCCTGGAATGTGAAGTCAAGTGGGCCTTAGAAAGCATCACTACGAACAAAGCTAGTGGAGGTGATGGAATTCCAGTGGAGCTATTTCAAATCCTGAAACATGATGCTGTGAAAGTGCTGCACTCAATATGCCAGCAAATTTGGAAAACTCAGCAGTGGCCACAGGACTGGAAAAGGTCAGTTTTCATTCCAATCCCAAAGAAAGGCAATGCCAAAGAATGCTCAAACTACCACACAATTGCACTCATCTCACATGCTAGTAAAGTAATGCTCAAAATTCTCCAAGCCAGGCTTCAGCAATACGTGAACCGTGAACTTCCTGATGTTCAAGCTGGTTTTAGAAAAAGCAGAGGAACCAGAGATCAAATTGCCAACATCTGCTGGATCATGGAAAAAGCAAGAGAGTTCCAGAAAAACATCTATTTCTGCTTTATTGACTATGCCAAAGCCTTTGACTGTGTGGATCACAATAAACTGTGGAAAATTGTGAAAGAGATGGGAATACCAGACCACCTGACCTGCCTTTTGAGATGTGTATGCAGGTCAGGTAGCAACAGTTAGAACTGGACATGGAACAACAGACTGGTTCCAAATAGGAAAAGGAGTACGTCAAGGCTGTATATTGTCACCCTGCTTATTTAACTTCTATGCAGAGTACATCATGAGAAACGCTGGGCTGGAAGAAGCACAAGCTGGAATCAAGATTGCCAGGAGAAATATCAATAACCTCAGGTATGCAGATGACACCACCCTTATGGCAGAAAGTGAAGAGGAACTAAAAAGCCTGTTGATGAAAGTGAAAGTGGAGAGTGAAAAAGTTGGTTTAAAGCTCAACATTCAGAAAACGAAGATCATGGCATTTTGGTCCCAACACTTCATAAGAAATAGATGGAGAAACAGTGGAAACAGTGTCAGACTTTATTTTTCTGGGCTCCAAAATCACTGCAGATGGTGACTGCAGCCATGAAATTAAAAGACACTTACTCCTTGGAAGAAAAGTTATGATCAACCTAGACAGCATATTGAAAAGCAGAGACATTACTTTGCCAACAAAGGTCCATCTAGTCAAGGCTATGGTTTTCCATTGGTCATGTATGAATGTGAGAGTTAGACTGTGAAGAAAGCTGAGTGCTGAAGAATTGGTGCTTTTGAACTGTGGTGTTGGAGAAGACTCTTGAGAGTCCCTTGGACTGCAAGGAGATCCAACCAGTCCATTCTGAAGATCAGCCCTGGGTGTTCTTTGGAAGGAATGATGCTAAAGCTGAAACTCCAGTACTTTGGCCACCTCATGTGAAGAGTTGACTCATTGGAAAAGCCTCTGATGCTGGGAGGGATTGGGGGCAGGAGGAGAAGGGGACGACAGAGGGTGAGATGGCTGGATGGCATCACTGACTCGATGGACGTGAGTCTGAGTGAACTCCAGGAGTTGGTGATGGACCCGGAGGCCTGGCGTGCTGCGTTTCATGGGGTCGCAAAGAGTCAGACATGACTGAGTGACTGAACTAAACTGAAGATCAATTTCCTGGTTTAATAAAGTAGTGATGTAGATGTTACCCATCACTGAGGAAGGTTGGGGAGAAATGTCCAAGGGACATTTCTGTACTATTTTTGTGACTTATTTTAAATCTATAATTATTTCAAACTAAGAGGGGATAATTGTATCGGTCATGACATGCTGCTCTAACAAACAACCCCATCATCTAAGAGATGAAAACGGATGGAATTTAGACCAACCTCCGAGGAATGGTCTATGTTGGAGATCCCTAGGTTTAGAATTTGCAGAGGTGACATCAGCGTTTTTTCTAGCCCCAGATATGGGTTATTTCATTCATTGTTAGTCGAATTGATGTTTTATCAAGTAGAGTCCCTGCTTGCAAATGCCTCAAATCAGCTCGGGTTGTTTCAGAATCAAAGACAATGGATATTAGAGCCACAGTCCTGGTGTGGAGTCAAATCCTGGGTGTGAGGCTATGATTGGCTGAGTCCAGGTCATATACTCACATTCTTGTTCAAAGGATACTGGGGAAGTGAGTATCTGGCCTTTGGAATTTCTAAAGTTGGAGGGGGGAGGTAGACCTCCAAATACAGGAAAGGAGTTCACACGTTGAACAGACAAAAGGAAGGGAGAGTACTGGACAATGACTGCAGCCATGAAGTTATAAGACACTCCTTGGAAGGAAAGCTATGACAAGACTAGACAGTGTATTAAAAAGCAGAGACATCACTTTGCCAACAAATGTTCATATAATCAAAGCTAGGGTTTTTCCAGTAGTC
Organism: Bubalus bubalis; assembly: GCF_019923935.1. Classification (NCBI taxonomy): domain Eukaryota; kingdom Metazoa; phylum Chordata; class Mammalia; order Artiodactyla; family Bovidae; genus Bubalus; species Bubalus bubalis. Next base: position 95,662,285 of record NC_059165.1, on the reverse strand, counting down.
ATGTACAGATATGTGAGTTGGACCATAAAGAAGGCTGAGTGCTGAAGAACTGACGCTTTCAAATTGTGATATTGGAGAAGACTCTGGAGACCTTTGGACAGCAAGGAGATCCACACCCGTCAATTCTAAAGGAAATCAACCCTGAATATTCATTGGAAGGATTGTGCTGAAGCTGAAACTCCAATACTTTGGCCACTTGATGCGAAGAGCCTACTCATTGGAAAAGACTCTGATGCTGGAAAAGACTGAAGGCAGGAGAAGAAGGGGACGATAGAGGATGAGATGGTTGGATGGCATCACTGAGTCAATGGACTTGAGTTTGAGCAAACTCCAGGAGATGGTGAAGCACAGAGAAGTCTGGCAAGCTGCCGTCCATGGGATCACAAAGAGTCTGACATGACTGAATGACTGAATAGCCACAATATATCAGAATAACTTTACTGTACAGCAGAAATTAACACAACATTGTAAATCAACTATACTTAGACTTAAAAAGGAGGGAATACATTGGTTCCTATAGCTGAAAATTCGATAGGGTGCCTTCAGGCATGGCTGTATCTAGGTGCTTAGCTCTAGCTATGAGGTCAAGTCTCCATGTCTTATTTGTTCTTGCCTCTCTGGGGCCTTCCCCTCAGCAAACCCTCCCCTAATGGTGTCAACCAAGATGACTTCCCCATTGCTCCATCCTTCCCAACTCAGCTACCCCAACAGGAAGCAAATTCCTTTTACCCTGGTTTGAGTCACAGGTCCATTCTTGAGTCAATCTCTGAAGCTGGGTGTGACTTATTATTCTAATTGGTCAGACCCAGGTCACGTGGCCAATCCCTTACTGTTGCCAGGCTATTCCTTGCCCAAAAATGCATGGATTGAGAATTAGGGAAGAATGGTCCCTCCGTCCCTCCCTCCTGTTACCAGAAGTAGGGGGAAAGGCTGATGGGCAGAAAAGATCCCCCAAATGCCCAAAAAGATTGGATGAGGAGAGTAGAAGGAAAGGCATTTCTGGTAGAGGGAACAGAATAAACAAAGGCAGAGCCTGTGGCACTCACTTAGAGATAGGCTTCCCACTTGGCACTCGTGGTAAAGAACATGCCTGCCAATGCAGGAGACATAAGAGACACAGGTTCAGTCCCTGTGTCGGCAAGATCCCTGGAGGAGGGCTCAGCAACCCAGTCCAGTATTCTGGCCTAGAAAATCCCACGGACAGAGGAGCCTGGTGGGCCACAGCCCACGGGGTCACAAAGAGTCGGACACGACTGAAGCGACTTAGCATGCACACACACACGCACGCATGGACAGGATGGGACTGAGAGGACTCGAATGCCAGGAGAGGACACCTGGTCGCCCAGGGAATGCACTGGCATTGCCACAACAGTGATAACAATAGTAACAATAATGGTGAGACAGGCTGGCACTTGGGATGCTTTGCTGCAGTTCTGCAAGGCTTCCACCTAGACACGCCTCTCCTCCAGCAACAAAATACAAAGAAACCATATGGGACTAAAAATAACTGTGCAGTTATAACAGGATTCTGCACATCTCAACTAGATGGTAGCCCCCAGCTCACTGCAACTAGAGAAAGCCTGCAGCAAAGACCCAGCACAGCCAAAATAAATTAAACGCTCCTTAAAAAACGGGGTGTTGAGATCAAAAGCAAGGTACTGCGAACGCCCTCTGTACTCAAAACCACCAGAGGGGTGGGCAAAGCACCTAAGCCACCCTTCTGACCCACCCCCTGGACACACGCCTAGCCTCACCCCATATAAAGAATAAGCAAGGGAACCTGTTGCTTGTTCTCACTCCCCTCAGCTGCAGCAGGGGCCACAGTGAAGCCTTGTCTGAGTTTCTTTCTGGCCTCTAGTCAATTCCTGGGCTTCCCTGATGGCTCAGATGGTAAAGAATCTCCCTGCAATGCAGGAAACCTGGGTTCAGTTCCTGAGTCAGAAAGATCCCCTGGAAAAGAGAATGACAACCCGTGACTAACACTTTTAGTTTCTGCTGATTGGAGATGGTGAGAACCTTGGTCAGGAACAATAGCAGCTAATGCCATTTCCTCCTGGGTTGCAGGTACTAATCTCAAAAAGCAAAAATCATCCTCACATCCATTTGATGCCTGACGAGATCAATGCACAGAGGAGCAAAGTAACTTGCCCAACGTCACCCAGGAAGTGGCAGAACTGAGGTTTGTGCTCAGAATGGGTGGTTCTCCACCCACAACCCACAAAATCAAGGCAAGGGTAAAACACTCGGTCAGAAGGTCCCTGGGCTTCCCGGGTGGTTCAGTGGTAAAGAATCCACCTGCTAAGAAGGGGACATGGGTTCAGTCTCTGGTCCAGAAAGATCCCACAGGCCTTGGAATAACTAACTCCGTGCACCACAACTACTTAGGCATCGCTATAGCGCCTCAGAGCCACAAGAGGAGAAACCGAGACGATGAGAAGCCCGAGCACCTCCATGAAGAGTAGCCCCTGCTTACCCAGCCTAGGGAGAGCTCGTGCACGGCAACGAAGGCCCAGCGCAACCAAAAATAACATAAATAAATAAATAATGAATGAACAAATAAATGAATCTTAAAAAAAAGAGAAGATCCCTGGAGGGTAGGTGGTATTTTTACTCGGATCTGTTTGTATCCGTTACCATCAACTTCAGCTGCATACTGTAAAAGAACAACGCATTTACAGAGTTCTCTGGTGGTGCTGTGGCTAAGATGCCATGCTCCCACTGCAGAGGGCAGGAGTTTGATCCCTGGTCAGGGAACTACTTCCACGACACCAAAACTTAGAGACTCTGTGTGCCACAATGAGATCTCGAATGCCTGAGCAGCAACGAAGTCCCACCTCAGCCAATAAATAAATAAATAAACATTAAAAAAAAAAGGTTTGAATTTTAGGACTTCCCTCATGGTCCAGTCTTTGAGACTATGTGTTTCCAAAGCAAGGGGTGTGGGTTCATCCCTGGTCAGGGAATTAAGATCCCACATGCTCCACACCCAAAACAACTAAAGTTTCCAAATAAAATTTAAAAAAATAAAAAATTGAATTAAAATATGATCAAAATAAGATAAAATAAAATAAAATTGTATTTTCACCAGGGCAGAAATTTCCACCTGCTTCATTGGTCTTGAGACTACCACTAGCAGCAAGGGATTCTGGGAAATAATTTTAACTGGGCACATTATAGCCTGCAACAGGATTGAGATTCTATAAATAAAAGAAAAGAAATGTAAAACGGTGCAGCTGCTGTGGAAAATAGCATGGAGGTTCCTCAATCAATTAAAAATAGGTATGATCCAGCAACTGACTTATAGGTATATATACACCCAAAAGAATTGAGAGTACAGACTCCAAAGAGATTTGCAAACCCATGTTCATAGTAACATGATTCACTACAGCCATAAAAGGCAACCCGAGTGTCCATCAGTGGATGAATGAAAAAATGTGGTGTATGTATCAGTTCAGTTCAGTTCAGTCGCTCAGTCGTGTCCGACTCTTTGTGACCCCATGAATCGCAGCACGCCAGGCCTCCCTGTCCATCACCAACTCCCGGAGTTCACTCAGACTCACGTCCATCGAGTCAGTGATGCCATCAAGCCATCTCATCCTCTGTCGTCCCCTTCTCCTCCTGCCCCCAATCCCTCCCAGCATCAGAGTCTTTTCCAATGAGTCAACTCTTTGCATCAGGTGGCCAAAGTACTGGAGTTTCAGCTTCAGCATCATTCCCTCCAAAGAAATCCCAGGGCTGATCTCCTTCAGAATGGACTGGCTGGATCTCCTTGCAGTCCAAGGGCCTCTCAAGAGTCTTCGCCAACACCACAGTTCAAAAGCAACAATTCTTCGGCGCTCAGCCTTCTTCACAGTCCACCTCTCACATCCATACATGACCACAGGAAAAACCATAGCCTTGACAAGATGGATTTTTGTTGGCAAAGTAATATCTGTGCTTTTGAATATGCCATCTAGGTTGGTCATAACTTTCCTTCCAAGGAGTAAGCGTCTTTTAATTTCATGGCTACAGTCACCATCTGCAGTGATTTTGGAGCCTAGAAAAATAAAGTCTGACACTGTTTCCACTGTTTCTCCATCTATTTCCCATGAAGTGATGGGACCAGATGCCATGATCTTCGTTTTCTGAATGTTGAGCTTTAAGCCAACTTTTTCACTCTCCTCTTTCACTTTCATCAAGAGGCTTTTTAGTTCCTCTTCACTTTCTGCCATAAAGGTGGTGTCATCTGCATAACTGAGGTTATTGATATTTCTCCCCCCAGCCTTGATTCCAGCTTGTGCTTCTTCCAGCCCAGCATTTCTCATGATGTGCTTTGCATAGAAGTTAAATAAGCAGGGTGATAATATACAGCCTTGATGAACTCCTTTTCCTATTTGGAACCAGTCTGTTGTTCCATGTCCAGTTCTAACTGTTGCTTCCTGACCTGCATACAGATTTCTCAAAACGCAGGTCAGGTGGTCTGGTATTCCCATCTCTTTCAGAATTTTCCACAGTTTATTGTGATCCACACAGTCAAAGGCTTTGGCATAGTCAATAAAGCAGAAATAGATGTTTTTCTGGAACTCGCTTGCTTTTTCCATGATCCAGCGGATGTTGGCAATTTGATCTCTGGTTCCTCTGCCTTTTCTAAAACCAGCTTGAACATATGGAAGTTCACGGTTCACGTATTGCTGAAGCCTGGCTTGGAGAATTTTGAGCATTACTTTACTAGCGTGTCAGATGAGTGCAATTGTGTGGTAGTTTGAGTATTCTTTGGCATTGCCTTTCTTTGGGATTGGAATGAAAACTGACCTTTTCCAGTCCTGTGGCCACTGCTGAGTTTTCCAAATTTGCTGGCATATTGAGTACAGCACTTTCACAGCATCATGTTTCAGGATTTGAAATAGCTCCACTGGAATTCCATCACCTCCACTAGCTTTGTTTGTAGTGATGCTCTAAGGCCCACTTGACTTCACATTCCAGGATGTCTGGCTCTAGGTCAGTGATCACATCATTGTGATTATCTGGGTCATGAAGATCTTTTTTGTACAGTTCTTCTGTGTATTCTTGCCACCTCTTCTTAATATCTTCTGCTTCTGTTAGGTCCATACCATTTCTGTCCTTTATCGAGCCCGTCTTTGCATGAAATGTCCCCTTGGTATCTCTAATTTTCTTGAAGAGATCTCTAGTCTTTCCCATTCTGTTGTTTTCCTCTATTTCTTTGCATTGAAGGCTTTCTTATCTCTTCTTGCTATTCTTTGGAACTCTGCATTCAGATGCTTATATCTTTCCTTTTCTCCTTTGCTTTTCGCTTCTCTTCTTTTCACAGCTATTTGTAAGGTCTCCCCAGACAGCCATTTTTCTTTTTTGCATTTCTTTTCCATGGGGATGGTCTTGATCCCTGTCTCCTGTACAATGCCACGAACCTCCTTCCATAGTTCATCAGGCACTCTATCTATCAGATCTAGGCCCTTAAATCTATTTCTCACTTCCACTGTATAATCATAAGGGATTTGATTTAGGTTATACCTGAATGGTCTAGTGGTTTTCCCTACTTTCTTCAATTTAAGTCTGATTTTGGTAATAAGGAGTTCATGATCTGAGCCACAGTCAGCTCCTGGTCTTGTTTTTGTTGACTGTATAGAGCTTCTCCATCTTTGGCTGCAAAGAACATAATCAGTGTGATTTTGGTGTTGACCATCTGGTGGTGTCCATGTGTAGAGTCTTCTCTTGTGTTGTTGGAAGAGGGTGTTTGCTATGACCAGTGCATTGTCTTGGCAAAACTCTATTAGTCTTTGCCCTGCTTCATTGTGTATTCCAAGGCCAAATTTGCCTGTTACTCCAGGTGTTTCTTGACTTCCTACTTTGCATTCCAGTCCCCTATAATGAAAAGGACATCTTTTTTGGGTGTTAGTTCTAAAAGGTCTTGTAGGTCTTCATAGAACCGTTCAACTTCAGCTTCTTCAGCGTTACTGGTTGGGGCATAGACTTGGATTACTGTGATATTGAATGGTTTGCTTTGGACACGAACAGAGATCATTCTGTCATTTTTGAGATTGCATCCAAGTACTGCATTTCGGACTCTTTTGTTGACCATGATGGCTACTCCATTTCTTCTGAGGGATTCCTGACCACAGTAGTAGATATAATGGTCATCTGAGTTAAATTCACCCATTCCAGTCCATTTGAGTTCACTGATCCCTAGAATGTCTACATTCACTCTAGTCATCTCTTGTTTGACCACTTCCAATTTGTCTTGACCTGACATTCCAGGTTCCTATGCAATATTGCTCTTTACAGCATCGGACCTTGCTTCTATCACCAGTCACATCCACAGCTGGGTATTGTTTTTGCTTTGGCTCCATCCCTTCATTCTTTCTGGAGTTATTTCTCCACTGATCTCCAGTAGCATATTGGGCACCTATTGACCTGGGGAATTCCTCTTTCAGTATCCTATCATTTTGCCTTTTCATACTGTTCACAGGGTTCTCAAGGCAAGAATACTGAAGTGGTTTGCCATTCCCTTCTCCAGTGGACCACATTCTGTCAGATCTCTCCACCATGACCCGCCCGTGGTGTATGTATACCAAGCAATATGATTCAGCCTTAAAAGGAAGGCAATTCAGACACATGCTACAGTATGGATGAACCCTGAGGTCACCATGCTCACTGAAATAAACCAGTCACAAAAAGACAAATACTGGATGCCTCCACTTATATCAGGTCCGTGTGTGTGTGTGTGTGTGTGTGTGTGTGTGTGTGTGCGCGTGCGCGCGCGCTCAGTCACGTCCGACTCTTTGCAACCCCATGGACTGTAAAACCCGCCAGGCTCCTCTGTCCTTGGAATGTTCCAGGCAAGAATACCGGAGTGGGTGGCCATTTCCTTCTCCAGTGGACCTTCCTAATCCAAGGATCAAATCTGTGTCTCTTGCATCTCTTGCATTGGCAGTCGGATTCTTTACCACTGAGCCATCTGTAAAGTCCATATTAGGTCCCTAAAGGAGTCACTTTCACAGAGACAGAAAGCTGAATGATGGGTGCCAGGGGCTGGGGGAGGGAGGATGGGGAGTTAGTATTCCGTGGGGACAGAGTTTTACTTTTGCAAGATGAAAGGGTCTTGGAGATGGACGGTGGTAATGGTTGGACAACAATGTGAATGTACTTAATGTCACTGAAATGCAGATTTCCTTTTTTTTTTTCCCCACGTGTGGAATCTTAGTTTTCCAACCAGGGATTAAACCCACATCTCCTGCAGTGGAAGTGCAGAGTCTTAACCACTGGCTGCTGCTGCTGCTACTAAGTCACTTCAGTCATGTCCGACTCTGCGCAACCCCATAGACGGCAGCCCACCAGGCTCCTCCGTCCCTGGGATTCTCCAGGCAAGAACACTGGAGTGGGTTGCCATTTCCTTCTCCAATGCATGAAAGTGAAAAGTGAAAGTGAAGTCGCTCAGTCGTGTCCGACTCTTCGTGACCCCATGGATTGCAGCCTACCAGGCTCCTCCATCCATGGGATTTTCCCGGCAAGAGTACTGGAGTGGGGTGCCATTGCCTTCTCCGCTTAACCACTGGAGCTTCAGGGAAACCTCTAAACTGCACATTTCAGATGGTTAAGATGGTACATTTTATATTATGTGCATTTTAGCATAAGTATTAATTAATTAAATTTTTAAGTAAAAAGGAAAGATGCAAAAGGAGAGCGCTCTATTTGCAGGCTGCTCACTGTGGCCAACGCACCTGTAGTCAGGTAACTTCTCCCCCTGACCCAAGACGAAGAGTTGCCATCTATTCAACTGAGGAGGACAGAGCCCAGATTCAGGGCAGGGCAATAGGGTGCTGTGCGTCCTAAGATGCTGAATTGGAAGAGCAGGCATCTGTAGGGATTTGTGATGGGTTTTTCCTTCCTAAATTCTCACAGATTCCTGGCAGTGGGGAGAGAGTGGCCTGAAAGATCTGAGAGGCTGTGCTGCCCTTGACATGGACTCTGAGGCCATGGCTGACGTCAGAGGCTAAGGGAGCCAAGGTTACACGTGTCGCTTGCAGCAGCTTTTGGCAAGTTTCTTCCCTCTTTCTTTCTTTTTTCTTTCTCTTCCTTCCATCTCCCCTTTCTTTCCTTCTTTCTTTATCTCTTTTTTATTTCTCTTCTTCTTTCTTTTCTTTTTCCCCCTTCCTCCCTTTTCCCCCTCATTCCTTCCTTTCTTCCCATTTTTTTTTCTTTCTTTTAAAATATTTAAGCATGGCAAAAGACACATAACAGGGACTTCCTTGGTGGTCCAGTGGTTAACGTGGGTTCAGGGAATGTGGGTTCGATCTGTGGTTGGGGAATTAAGATTCCACATGCTCTGCAGTGCTGCCAAAAGACTAAAAAAAAAGACACATAACATAAAATTGCCATCTTCATTATTTTAAGTGCACCATTCAGGGGCATCACATGCATGCACATTTTCAACCAGCGCCACCATGCATCTCCAAAATATTTCCATCTTCCCAGACTTAAATTATCTCCCTACTGAAAAATAACTCCCCAGTCCCCCTCCTTCAGCCCCTAGAAACCATCATCTTACTTTCTCCTCTATAGAAATTTGACTCCTTCTAGAGACCTCTTGAGGGCTTCCCTGGTGGCTCAGCTGGTAAAGAATCTGCCTGCAATGTGGGGGACCTGGGTTCGATCCCTGGGTTGGGAAGATCCCCTGGAGAAGGGAAAGGCTACCCACTCCAGTATTCTGGCCTGGAGAATTCCATGGACAGTATAGTTCTTGGGGTCACAAAGAGTTAGACACAACTGAATGACTTTCACTTTCACAGAGACCTCCTGAAGGTGGAATCGTACAGCATTTGTCTTCTCGTGACTGGTTTATTTCACTTTTTTCTTAATCACACAAGTAATAAGTAATATAGGCATGCTTCATTTTATTATGCCTCACTTATTTTTTAATATTTATTTAGTTATTTGACTGCCCCAGGTCTTAGTTGCAGAACGTGGGATCTAGTTCCCTAACGGGGGATGGAACCCAGATCCCCTGCATTGGGAGCACGGAGTCTTAGCCACTGGACCACCAGGGACATCCACTATGCTTCAACTTATCGTGCTTTGCAGACACTTCAAATTTTTTACAAATTGAAGTTTTATGGCAAGTCTATAATCACTATTTTCCAACAGCCCTTCCCCATAACCACCTGGGCTGCCAGCCTCCCCCGCTCTCCCCATCCCCACCAGAATGGTGTATCTGGCACCACTGATAAACCTGCACTGACGTATCTTCATCACCCAGAGACCATAGTTGACATTAGGGATCACTCTGTGTTTCAGATTCTATGGGTTTGGATAAGACATCCTGGAATGTGAAGTCAAGTGGGCCTTAGAAACCATCACTACGAACAAAGCTAGTGGAGGTGATGGAATTCCAGTTGAGCTATTTCAAATCCTGAAACATGATGCTGTGAAAGTGCTGCACTCAATATGCCAGCAAATTTGGAAAACTTAGCAGTGGCCACAGGACTGGAAAAAGTCAGTTTTCATTCCAATCCCAAAGAAAGGCAATGCCAAAGAATGCTCAAACTACCACAAAATTGCACTCGTCTCACACGCTAGTAAAGTAATGCTCAAAATTCTCCAAGCCAGGCTTCAGCAATACGTGAACCGTGAACTTCCTGATGTTCAAGCTGGTTTTAGAAAAAGCAGAGGAACCAGAGATCAAATTGCCAACATCCGCTGGATCATGGAAAAAGCAAGAGAGTTCCAGAAAAACATCTATTTCTGCTTTATTGACTATGCCAAAGCCTTTGACTGTGTGGATCACAATAAACTGTGGAAAATTCTGAAAGAGATGGGAATACCAGACCACCTGATCTGCCTCTTGAGAAATCTGTATGCAGGTCAGGAAGCAACAGTTAGAACTGGACATGGAACAACAGACTGGTTCCAAATAGGAAAAGGAGTTCGTCAAGGCTGTATATTGTCACCCTGCTTATTTAACTTATATGCAGAGTACATCATGAGAAAGGCTGGGCTGGAAGAAGCACAAGCTGGAATCAAGATTGCCAGGAGAAACATCAATAACCTCAGATATGCAGATGACACCACCCTTATGGCAGAAAGTGAAGAGGAACTAAAAAGCCTGTTGATGAAAGTGAAAGAGGAGAGTGAAAAAGTTGACCTAAAGCTCAACATTCAGAAAACTAAGATCATGGCATCCGGTCCCATCACTTCATGAGAAATAGATGGAGAAACAGTGGAAACAGTGTCAGACTTTATTTTTGGGCTCCAAAATCACTGCAGGTGGTGACTGCAGCCAAGAAAATTAAAAGACGCTTACTCCTTGGAAGAAAAGTTATGACCAACCTAGATAGCATATTGAAAAGCAGAGACATTACTTTGCCAACAAAGGTCCGTCTAGTCAAGGCTATGGTTTTTCCTGTGGTCATGTACGGATGTGAGAGTTGGACTGTGAAGAAAGCTGAGCACCGAAGAATTGATGCTTTTGAACTGTGGTGTTGGAGAAGACTCTTGAGAGTCCCTTGGACTGCAAGGGGATACAACCAGTCCATCCTAAAGGAGATCAGTCCTGGATGTTCATTGGAAGGACTGATGCTGAAGCTGAAACTCCAGTACTTTGGCCACCTCATGCGAAGAGTTGACTCATTGGAAAAGACCCTGATGCTGGGAGGGATTGGGGGCAGAAGAAGAAGGGGACGACAGAGGATGAGATGGCTGGATGGCATCACCGACTTGATGGACATGAGTTTGAGTGAACTCCAGGAGTTGGTGATGGATAGGGAGGTCTGGCGTGCTGCGATTCATGGGGTTGCAAGGAGTTGGACATGACTGAGTGACTGAAGTGAACTGAACTGAACTGATACACACATCCTGCCCTGTTCTCTCTCCTGGAGTCCTTGACGATGAGGTAGTGTCATGGTCAATTTTGAACCTCCCCAACTACGGATCCAGGGCTTTTGCCATGTTCTCAATATGGGTTTGCTTTCAAGTCTGCGGTTCTTCTTGAAAGAAAGGAATGGCGGTCCAGGACAAATTTGAGTTATGAATTATCAAAATCCCATCAAACCAGTCAATCCTAAAGGAAATCAACCCTGAATATTCATTGGAAGGACTGATGCTGAAACTAAAGCTCCAATACTTTGGTCACCTGATTCGAAGAGCCGACTCATTGGAAAAGACCCTGATGCTGGGAAAGATTGAATGCAGGAGGAGAAGGGGACGACAGAGGATGAGATGGTTGGATGGCATCACCGACTCAATGGACGTGAGTTTGAGCAAGCTCCAGGAGATGGTGAAGGACAGGGAAGCCTGGTGTGCTGCAGTCCATGGGGTCGCAGAGAGTCAGACAATGACTGAGCAACTGAACAAGAACAATAGCGGAATTCAGAAGCAGGGCATCTATAATGCTGTTGGCAGGCACATCAAAAATAAAATCAGTTATTTTCACTTGTCTATTTAGCCCTTACTACATGTATGGATGTGAGAGTTGGACTATAAAGAAAGCTGAGTGCCAAAGAATTTATGCTTTTGAACTGTGGTGTTGGAGAAGACTCTTGAGCGTCCCTTGGACTCAAGGAGATCCAACCAGTCCATCCTAAAGGAGATCAGTCCTGGGTGTTCATTGGAAAGACTGATGTTGAAGGTGAAACTCCAATACTTTGGCCACCTGATGCAAAGAGCTGACTCATTGGAAGAGACCCTGATGCTGGGAAAGATGGAGGGCAGGAGGAGAAGGGGACGACAAAGGATAAGATGGTTGGATGGCATTACCAACTCAATGGACATGGGTTTGGATGGACTACGGGAGTTGGTGATGGACAAGGAGGCCTGGCGTGCTGCAGTTCATGGGGTTGCAAAGAGTCAGACATGACTGAGCGACTGAACTGACTGAGTGCTATGCACTAGAGATACTATACAATATTGTCTCTGCCCTCACATGGCTTATAAGCATCTGATGGCTACAGCGTCAAGTCTGGTCTCTAAATACGCCCATTGGGAGGCACCAAGGCATCTGTGGTTACTCACCCTCTCTGACTGCTGAGTTCTGTTTCAGAGGCATCTATGAAGACTCACCTTAGCCAAAGACCAGACTCTTTTGGGTGGAGACCTATTTTGGTCTGAGCCTCCTGGTGACTTAGAGAGTTGGAAACCTGGACAAAGGGCATCAGAACGAGGAAAACACGTGCCCTGGGTTTAGATAATTTTGCAAGCCTAGGAACTTTTAGATGAAGTGGATTCCATGGAAGGTTTGTTTTTAAGTGCCTGTGAGGAAGAACGTTTCCCATAAAGAGAAGAGCGAAGAAAAAAGAAGATATCATTGCAAAGACAGGCAAAACCAAAACAAGGAACCGATACCCTATGGTCATTATGTGCCAAACAAGCGTGGCTCCAATATGTGTCCAACTCTGCAACCCCATGGACTGTAGCCTGCCAGGCTCCTCTGTCCACAGGGTTCTCCCGGCAAGAAAACTGGAGTGGGTTGCCATGCCCTTCTTCAAGGGATCGTCCTGATCCTGGGATTGAACCCGTGTCTCTTATGTCTCCTGCATTGGCAAGCGGGTTCATTGCCACTAATGCTACCTGGGAAGCCCCCAATTGCATATATATATATATATATATATATACACACACACACACACACACACACACACACACACACACATACATATATATATGAGATGGTTGGATGGCATTACCGACTCAATAGACATGAGTGTGAGGGAATCTCCGGGAGTTGCTGATGGACAGGGAGGCCTGGTGTGCTGCAGTCCATGGAGTTGCAAAGATTTGGACACGACTGAGCGACTGAACTGAACTGAACTGAAACATACATGTGACACACATATATAATCATTTATATACATAATCATTATATATATAATCCTTTAGGACTTCCCTCATGGCACAGTGGATGGGAATCTGCCTGCCAATGCTCGGACATGGGTTTGATCCCTGGTCTCAGAATATTCCACATGCCATGGAGCAACTAAGCCCATGTGCCACAACTACCGAAGCCCACTCTATAGTGCCCAGGAGCTGCAGCTACTGAGCCCACATACCGCAAGTACTGAAGCTGACTTGCTTAGAGCCTGTGCTCTGCAACAAGAGAAGTCACTGAATAAGAAGTCGGAGCATGTGCTCGCTTCAGCAGCACATATACTAAAATTGGAACAATACAGAAAAGGTTAGCATGACCCCTGCGCAAGGATGACATGTAAATTTGTGAAGCATTCCATATTTTTAGCAAATGAAACAATTGACAAAGGATTAATTTCCAAAATATACAAGCAGCTCATACAACTCAATACCAGAAAAACAAACAACCCAATCAAAAAGTGGGAAAAAGACCTAAACAAACATTTCTCCAAAGAAGACATACAGATGGCTAACAAACACATGAAAAAATGCTCAACATCGCTTATTATTAGAGAAATACAAATCAAAACTACAATGAGATATCACCTCACACTGGTCAGAATGGCCATCATCAAAACATCTACGAACAATAAATGCTGGAGAGGGTGTGGAGAAAAGGGAATGCTCTTGCACTGTTGGTGGGGGTGTAAATTGATACAGCCACTATGGAAGACGGTATGGAGAGTCCTTAAAAAACTAGGAATATTCAGGATGGGGAACACATGTATACCCGTGGCAGATTCATTTTGATATTTGGCAAAACTAATACAATTATGTAAAGTTTAAAAATAAAATAAAATTAAAAAAAAAACTAGGAATAAAACCACCATATGACCCAGCCAATCCCACTCCTAGGCATATACCCTGAGGAAACCAAAATTGAAAAAGACACGTGTATTCCACTGTTCATTGCAGCACTATTTACAATAGCTAGAACATGGAAGCAACCTGGATGTCCATCAACAGATGAATGGATGAAGAAGTTGTGGTACATATACACAATGGAATATTACTCAGCCATAAAATGGAACACATATGAGTCCATTCTAATGAGGTGGATGAACCTAGAACCTATTATACAGAGTGAAGTAAGTCAGAAAGGCAAAGATAAATAAATATTCTAACGCATATATACAGAATCTAGAAAAATGGTACTAAAGAATTTATTTACAGGGCAGCAATGGAGAAACAGACATAAAGAATAGACTTACGGACATGGGGAGAGGGGAGGAGAGGGTGAGATGTATGGAGAGAGTAAGGTGGAAACTTACATTACCATATGTAAAATAGATAGCCAACAGGAATTTGCTGTATGGCTCAGGAAACTCAAACAAGGGCTCTGTATCAACCTAGAGGGGTGGGATGGAGAGGGAGATGGGAGGGAGGTTCAAAAGGGAGGGGATATATGTATACCTACAGCTGATTCATGCTAAGGTTTGACAGAAAACAACAAAATTCTGTACAGCAATTATCCTTCAATAAAAAGATAAATTAATTTTTTTTAAAAAGTCTGAGCACTGTAACGAGGAGCAGCCCCTGTTTGCTGCAACTGGAGAAGCCCAGATATAGCAAAAGACCCAGGACAGTCAAAAGTAAAAATAAATAAAACACACAACAGTGCTATATATAATTATTTAAGTAATAATTTTATATAATCATAATGTATTTATATATATATATATATAGAGAGAGAGAGAGAGAGAGAGAAAGAAGGCAATGGCAACCCACTCCAGTACTCTTGCCTGGAAAATCCCATGGACGGAGGAGCCTGGTAGGCTGAAGTCCATGGGGTCGCTAAGAGTCGAACACGACTGAGTGACTTCACTTTCACTTTTCACTTTCATGCATTGGAGAAGGAAATGGCAACCCATTCCAGTGTTCTTGCCTGGAGAATCCCAGCGACAGGGGAGCCTGGTGAGCTGCCGTCTATGGGGTTGCACAGAGTCGGACACTACTGAAGCAACTTCAGTTCAGTTCAGTTCAGTTCAGTCGCTCAGTCGTGTCCGACTCTTTGTGACCCCATGAATCGCAGCACGCCAGGCCTCCCTGTCCATCACCAACTCCCGGAGTTCACCCAGACTCACGTTCATCGAATCAGTGATGCCATCCAGCCATCTCATCCTCTGTCTTCCCCTTCTCCTCCTGCCCCCAATCCCTCCCAGCATCAGGGTCTTTTCCAATGAGTCAACTCTTCGCATGAGGTGGCCAAAGTACTGGAGTTTCAGCTTTAGCATCATTCCTTCCAAAGAACACCCAGGGCTGATCTCCTTCAGAATGGACTGGTTGGATCTCCTTGCAGTCCAAGGGACTCTCAAGAGTCTTTGCCAACACCACAGTTCAAAAGCATCAATTCTTCGGCGCTCAGCTTTCTTCACAGTCCAACTCTCACATCCATACATGACCAATGGAAAACCATAGCCTTGACTAGATGGACCTTTGTTGGCAAAGTAATGTCTCTGCTTTTCAATATGCTATCTAGGTTGATCATAACTTTTCTTCCAAGGAGTAAGCGTCTTTTAATTTCATGGCTGCAGTCACCATCTGCAGTGATTTTGGAGCCCCCCCCCAAAAATAAAGTCTGACACTGTTTCCACTGTTTCCCCATCTATTTCCCATGAAGTGATGGGACTGGATGCCATGATCTTCGTTTTCTGAATGTTGAGCTTTAAACCAACTTTTTCACTCTCCTCTTTCACTTTCATCAAGAGGCTTTTTAGTTCCTCTTCACTTTCTGCCATAAGGGTGCTGTCATCTGCATACCTGAGGTTATTGATATTTCTCCTGGCAATCTGATTCCAGCTTGTATTTCTTCCAGTCCAGCGTTTCTCATGAGGTACTCTGCATATAAGTTAAATAAGCAGGGTGATAATATACAGCCTTGACGTACTCCTTTTCCTATTTGGAACCAGTCTGTTGTTCCATGTCCAGTTCTAACTGTTGCTTCCTGACCTGCATACAGATTGCTCAAGAGGCAGGTCAGGTGGTCTGGTATTCCCATCTCTTTCAGAATTTTCCACAGTTTATTGTGATCCACACAGTCAAAGTCTTTGGCATAGTCAATAAAGCAGAAATAGATGTTTTTCTGGAACTCTCTTGCTTTTTCCATGATCCAGTGGATGTTGGCAATTTGATCTCTGGTTCCTCTGCCTTTTCTAAAACCAGCTTGAACATCAGGAAGTTTGCGGTTCACGTATTGCTGAAGCCTGGCTTGGAGAACTTTGAGCATTGCTTTACCAGTGTGTGAGACGAGTGCAATTGTGTGGTAGTTTGAGCATTCTTTGGCATTGCCTTTCTTTGGGATTGGAATGAAAACTGACCTTTTCCAGTCCTGTGGCCACTGCTGAGTTTTCCAAATTTGCTGGCATATTGAGTACAGCACTTTCACAGGATCATCTTTCAGGATTTGAAATAGCTCAACTGGAATTCCATCACCTCCACTAGCTTTGTTCGTGTGCTGCTTTCTAAGTCCCACTTGACCTCACAGTCCAGGATGTCTGGCTCTAGGTCTGTGATCACATCATCGTGATTATCTGGGTCATGAAGATCTTTTTTGTACAGTTCTTCTGTGTATTCTTGCCACCTCTTCTTAATATCTTCTGCTTCTGTTAGGTCCATACCACATCTGTCCTTTATCGAGCCCGTCTTTGCATGAAATGTTCCCTTGGTATCTCTAATTTTCTTGAAGAGATCTCTAGTCTTTCCCATTCTGTTGTTTTCCTCTATTTCTTTGCACTGATTGCTGAGGAAGGCTTTCTTATCTCTTCTTGCTATTCTTTGGAACTCTGCATTCAGATGCTTATATCTTTCCTTTTCTCCTTTGCTTTTCACTTCTCTTCTTTTCACAGCTATTTGTAAGGCCTCCCCAGACACCAGCATATATATATATATATTTACTTAATCCTCACAAGAACCCTGAGTAAGTTACAGAAGAGCATATGGAGGCTCCAAGAAGTAGAGAAATTTAAAGTGTGACTCCATCCTCAGGGGAATATATGCTTATGTGGCAGGAACAGAAAGGACCTTGAGATTTCTGCAGACAGATCAAAGGCAGACTGGGTAAAACCATCCCAGAATTCTTGCCCAGGCTTGAGACCTCCAGGAATGTTCTTTTCAGGGTTTTTGTAGCCCTTTTCCAGGCCTGTCCCTATATCTCCATACTAGCTCTGAACACATGTTAAGTAAGCTAAGTCCTCTCTGGGAAAGAGTCTCTTCCTGGTAACCCTTTCCAGGGCTGTTGGGCAGAATAAGTCACCTACCACCAGATGGATCAGAGGAAGCTGGGCTCGCAACAGAAACAGTCTGTGAGGTCTTGTAAATTTTCAGAAGGGAAATCAAACCTAGTGCTCCTGCCTTTGAGGGGGGAAAAAAAGGAGCATATGTTAATATGTTATAAAGAATGGAATGGAGGGTGACACATTCATAAATGTTGCAACTCCCAGAACTTGCCCATCCTTGTCAATTTCTGCAGGTAAGATTATTCATGATTTCATTTTGACCCTGACACTGAACCTGCCAAGTAAGGGAAGTAGACATTACTTTCCCCCTGGTTTTTATTTTATCTCCTTCCCCAACCCTGCCCTCTCATCCACTGCCTTGAGGCTTATGGGATCTTACTTCCCTGACCAGGTATGAAACCCACTCCCTCTGCAGTGAAAACATGGTGTCCTAACCACTTGACCACGAGGGAAGTCCCAATGTCCGATTTTTTTAATTGGCAAAGCTAAGTGACTCGCCCAAATTTTGTATGATTCAGAAGCTGGGGCTCTATACTTCCAGACACTGTCTATAAGTTTCTTCTGGATTAATCACTGTTTTTCTTTCTGAGAGTTCAATTATCTCCTCTCTGCCTCTTTTCTGCCTTCTCTCCTGGGTTTCTCCGAAAGCCTGCTGAGAGGTTAGTACGCCTGCCAAGCTCAGTTTGTAAAACCTCAGAGAACTCTGCTTATCCGGAGAGAACCCTTCCAAACTGCCAGACCCTTTGTAGGAGGGCTTTTTGGCAAGGGACCCTGGCAAGTTCATGAATCTCCACCAAAGAGACACCCTGATTATTAAAAGCTGTTCACCATCAGCTCTTGGTGGTTTAGGCATTCAGGTTCAGCTCTGAAATCTCTAGTTTGTTTTGATTTGGCTTTGGGGAGAGGAAGTGGCTACTCTGTTTGTTCAACCCTTTCTCTGAATAAGATAAATCAATATTTATGTCCAGACCCCAGGTATGAGGTCAGTTGATTTCAGAGATGTTTTGGCCCATAATTCATCCAAGTGCTGGATCCCACAAAACAAAATCAGTCTTTGCCTGTACTTTTGTGATGATTACTGTTTTATGGGGCAATTTGGAAGAACCCTCTAAAACTATATATGATGAAGCAGTTAAAATCTATAAACAATTCCTAGAAAGGAGAAGGCAAGTAGAGAAAAGGGGTGGGGGGTAAGTTTCCAACATCTCTAGTTTTTGGTTTTGAATCAGAGGGGAGATGTCATTGGCCAATTAGACGATTTGGAAGGACAGATAGAATCTTCTTTGGGCACCAAAGAGAATATAACAATCAAAATTTGAGAGAAATTTAAAGGAGATGTGGGATTTCATTTTTAGGGTGGGCGTGGAGGCGGCTCAGCTCTTCCTGCCACAAACCCTGCAGCCTGTCCAGGACCAGCTTTGGAAAGAACTGGAATCTGAGTCAGGGCTTCATGGGTTAAGAAGCCCATGTCACATCGGCCGTTTGAAACTCCTCCTCTCCAAACTCCTCCTCCCACAGTGAGGTGAAGATATTTGAAAATCACCCCACTGCAAACTCCTCCCTCTCCGGGAAACCTCACATAGAAATGCTGCAAATGACTGACGCACCGCGTGCAGTCGCGTCCGGGCCGCGCGAAGCCCGGGTTTCCAGAGCGGTCACTGCGAGCGGACAGCGGCCTGCGCCGGGGCGTGACAAGCGGAGGCTGGGATCATGAGGCTCGCGGGCTGGGGGCTGCGCTGGGCCATCGCCCTGCTCATCGCTGCGGGGGAGGCTGCAGGTAAGGCTGGCTCCGGAAGCCCGCACGGGATAGGGGTGAGCTCCTGAATTTGGGGAGCCCCTTGGTATTTTGGGGGGCCGGCGGGAGAGAAAATGAAAAATCATTCAATCCATGGAAGACGTGGGAAAATGGCACAAAGTCCTTCCCCAATGGCTGCATTGGGAAAAGGGTTCGGGGGGATAGGTGTCTGAGGGGTCTGGGAGGGAAACGCGACGCGACTTTCCCCACAAGTATCCCCCCAATGGGGGACCACTCTCCTTTTCTTAGAGCCGGGTACGCTTTAGGAGGACGTACTCCCTCCCAGAGTTATTCCAGGGGTGAGACGGACCCAAAAACGGGCTTCTCAGCCTGGAGGCTCCACGGGCGCTCCCCCACACCGTTTCACCCTCAGGGGTTACGGCGGCGGTCAACTTGGCTTTGTGCTTCCCAAGGGCGCTGCTGCCCCTCGAAGCGGAGCGGGACTCGTCTAACCTTCACCAAGCTTCCGCCCTTAGCCACCTCCTCCAGCCCCGCCTTCAGCCCTATGGGCCCTCCCCCGAGCTCCCATTGGACGCCATTCGAACAGGCGAGCCTCGAGCCGCACCCCTTGGCCAATGGGAGGCGGTAGTTGCTGAGGCCCGGGCGGCGCGGGGCGGGGCTGGCGCACGCCTCGCGCCTAGCTAGATCTCCGGGAGGATGTCGAAGGCGATTCCTCGGGTCGTTCCGGGCTCCCGTCACAAATGATGCGCCAAGTCCCGGGCCCCTGGAGAAGCTCTGCAAGCATGCCCGCCGAGCGCTTGAGCCCCGCTCGGCCAAGGCCTGTTTCCTCCTCTATCTGCAATGATGCCTTCGTACCCACTTTGTCCTCGGGAGCTTCTCCGACCCCGCCCGACTGGGACCAGTTCGCTGACATGACCCTCAGGCCACCTTCAAGGCCTCAGTCCCTTCCCAGTCTGAAACGTTGCCTAGAAACTCCAGTCCTTCCCGGATCGGAAGTGAAGGGCGCTTAACGGAGACTTTCATCCGTGCCTGGGCAGGGACCGAGAGTTGGGACCTAATGGACCCCTTTGGGGTTGCCTTGTCTGTTCATAGGCGCTAAAATGAGTTCAGTTGAGCTGCTCTCATGACAACATGATAACCTTTCATTTTAAGGGGTTTGAATTTTAGATTTGGGCAAGAGGCTAGTTGGTGCAACATCCTGAGTTATCCAGTGGCTGAGAGAGACATTTGACCTCGCCCTGGATAATAAAGAAATGGTCCTTTTCCAGCTTAACAACCATCTGGGCCTAGAAAAGTATTGGAATTGTCCCATGAACAGGATGCAGGAATCTTTTTTTTTTTTTTTTAATGGGGGGGGGTGGCTTTGAGCGGAGACCTTTGAACTCTTGGAATCAGTACCTGTGACACACACATCAGTTTCCTCTGGGAGGAAAGGAAGGAGAATTTCAGCCACACGGCAGAGGGTTATTGTAATAATTCAGCCATTGGGTTGTGTGAAGCAGAGGGATGGTGGCTTGGAAAAGAGACAGTTGATGAGCCTGTATTTAACACACAGATCCACTCCTTCCCTAAGAGGATATTAATGGCAGTGAAGTTTCATTGAGCAAGATATGTTGCTTCAGTTTCCTTTTTCACTAGGCAGCTTGAGGAAATGATGTATTTTGGTTCTCAAGGAGGCTCTGAGTCTGGTTGTGTTCCCCAGACTCCTGAGAGTGAGTGGGCAGCTACTAAATATCTGCCTGCAGTGTGGGAGACCTGGGTTTGATCCCTGGGTCTGGAAGATCCCTGGAGAAGGACATGGCAACCCACTCCAGTATTCTGCTGTGTATTTCACTAAGTATCTACTCTGCTGTTAACTTGATGATAGACATTTGTAGCAGCCCTGGCTACTCCAGTTTGCCCCGAGGGAGCGGGAATTTCTTGTCTGTTTACTTTGGGAATGGTAGTAATTGGAATCTTAACTGCTTGCTTTCTTTCCTTTAGCCAAATCAAAGTCAATTAATTGACAGTTGTGTGTAGGGTATCAAATATGCCAGGGACACACCCAAACCCGGAAAGTAGAGTGTTCCCACTAAGTTGTGTCTGCTTTAACAGAGGATAAGATGGTTAGATAGCATCACTGACTCAACAGACATGAATCTGAGCAAATTCCGGAAGATAGCAGAGGACAGAGGAGCCTGGCATGCTGCAGTCCGTGAGATCGGGAAGAGTCAGATACAACTTAGTGATTAAACAACAACTGCTTTAACAACTAGCCCCAGTGGGATTCACTGGTCATTGTCAGGCATATTTATCTTTCAGGGCAACACTCACTAAAGATAGAGCGAATGTTTCTGAGATATCTGCCTCATGCTGTCTTTCTAGGGCATTCCTGCTCATATCTGTAGGGTTCCTCCCCTTAATAAGACCCAATTCTAGATGCCTTTTTTGCTCAGTGCTTTGATTGCCTTTCACATTCCACATTCAGTATGTTAACAGCATCCACACTCTGCTCCGCTGTCTAGCAAGTAACCATGTGTTGCTAAGACACCATGCAAGTAGTCAGCAGTGGACAGTGATAGAAACTGGCTACCCCTCCCTCAAAAGGAGCAGACAAAAAACTACCACGGAGATCACCTCTGGGGAAAATATCTTGGTGGTCCCTCTTGTGGAAAAGAGCACTGGCAAAAGGATTTTTCATTCATTTTCTGCTAAGTCTCTTAGCTTCAGACATTTTTTTTCTTTTTAAGATTTTTTTGGTGTGGAACATCTTATTTTGAAAGTCTTTATTGAATTGGTTATGATGTTGCTTCTGTTTTATGTTTTGGTTTTTTGGCTCTGAGGCCTGTGGTATCTTTGCACTGGAAAGTGAGGTCCCAACCACTAGACCGCCAGGGAAGACCCAGGCCATTTCTTTTTCAAGAAAATGATTCCAAGTATTTATTTTTTAATTTTTTTTTTTTTGTCCATGCCTCTCGACTTGTAGGATCTTAGTACCCTGGCCAGGGGTTGAACCCAGGCCCTGGCAGTGAAAGCACGGAGTCCTAACCTCGGAACCGCCAGGGAATCCCCTCCATGTATTATTTTGGTTTTCTTGAACAACCACTATCTTCAGTATCCGCGGAAGGAAAACCTTGAAAGCATTTACCATCTCATATGTGTACTGGAGAAAAAGCAGAAATGTATATTCTCCTTTTCTGTTTCGATAACCTTGTTTCTGATTCCTCACCCGTGACAGGAGAGGTCTAAAGGCTAGAGTTTCGATTGCTTTCTTTTTTTGCGGGGGAGGGGGTGTGTTGCATATGTAATTTTAGGCATCCCCAGTATGAGGAGGAGAAGGCAATGGCAACCCACTCCAGTACTCTTGCCTGGAAAATCCCATGGACGGAGGAGCCTGGTAGACTGCAGTCCATGGGGTCGCGAAGAGTCGGACATTAACTGAGTGACTTCCCTTTCACTTTTCACTTTCATGCATTGGAGAAGGAAATAGCAACCCACTCCAGTGTTCTTGCCTGGAGAATCCCAGGGACAGAGGAGCCTGGTGGGCTGCCGTCTATGGGGTTGCACAGAGTCGGACACGACTGAAGCGACTTAGCAGCAGCAGCAGCAGCATTATGAGGAGTTATGGGATGTAGTGCTCTGGTTTGCTTTTGCTGAAATTCAACTGAAACTGACATACAAAACCCAAACCTTGCTTGTGGAACTGGGAGGAAATAAGAAAGAGCTGTTTGTTTCTTTGGGCTGTGGTGTTTGAAATAGGACTAGTTCTGACTCCTTACTCAGGTGGGGGTTGCCCACTGCCGGGACACCCATCTTGAGGTGCTCTTCTGGGTGCTCACCGTCCCTTATCCTTGGCCATATAAGCAAGGCCAGGAGATATTTCCCAGCTGACTGCTGTCGGTAATCGTGAAATCCATTCACTTTTCATTCAGATGTTACAGCTGATGGTCAGCTGTTGGATGAACAGCTGTTCAGGTAGAAATATGTAGTAGTAGGGTCTTCTTGTTGGTAGGGTCTTCAGCCATCGATGATGAGAAAATATTCGATTAACTGCTGCCCAGGGAAGGGCTCATTGGTGTCCAGGGAAGGGGGTTGTTGTTCTTTCTCTCTTACTTTTGTTATTACTGTAATTTTTATTTTTGGCTATGCTGGATCTTTGTTGCGAGGTCGGGGCTCTCTAGTTTGTGACACATGGGCCTAGTTGCAGAATGTGGGATCTTAGTTTCCCAACCAGGGATCGGACCCAGTGCCCCTGCATTGGGAGTGCAGAGTGCAGAGGACCACCAGAGAAGATCCTCCCTGGGATTTCTTTGGAAGGAATGATGCTAAAGCTGAAACTCCAGTACTTTGGCCACCTCATGTGAAGAGTTGACTCATTGGAAAAGACTCTGATACTGGGAGGGATTGGGGGTAGGAGGAGAAGGGGATGACAGAGGATGAGATGGCTGGATGGCATCACTGACTCGATGGACGTGAGTCTGAGTGAACTCCGGGAGTTGGTGATGGACAGGGAGGCCTGGCGTGCTGCGATTCATGGGGTCGCAAAGAGTCAGACATGACTGAGCGACTGAACTGAACTAAATTGAAGATGGTTTAATGATTCTAGCCTTTCCAGTAGGGTTTCCCTGGTGGCTCAGATGGTAAAGAATCTGGCTGCAATGCAGGAGACCTGGGTTTGATTCCTGGGTCGGGAAGATCCCTTGGAGAAGGAAATGGCAACCCCCTCCAGTATTCTCGCCTGGAGAATCCTATGGACACAGGAGCCTGGTGGGGTACAGTTCACGGCGTTGCAAAAGAGTTGGACACGACTGAGCGACTAACACTTTCATTTTTGCACTTTCAAGATGGTTTAATATTTTTAGCCTTTCCAGTAGCACATTCTGCGTGTGAGATGGTTCCTTGGGCAAAGTGGATTAGCAATGATTGAAACTGCCATCTCCTGGCTGGGAGAGCAGATGGCGAAGTTCCTCCTCCAGAATCCTCCTCCTCTGTAGAGAATGCCCCTTGCCTGAACTTCCTTTTTTTTTTTTTTTTAACTTTTTTTTATGAGAGTCCTGGAATTTTGATTGCTTTTTACCCACCCCATGTGGGAAGCCAAAAATGAGTCATTTCCTTTTTCAGGCATAATCACGATTCAGCTGTGAGTCAGTGGGGGTGGGGTATATTGCAGAGGCACCTCAGAGGGCGATGTCCTGTCTTGGATCAGTAGCTGGGCTACATTATCAGTCTATCTTCTGATAGCGGCAGGTAGAGCTCAGCTCATTTGAATCTCCTGAGCTCTCCACTGGGGTTACCTCCAGCCTGGTCTCTTTGTAAGTTCAATTACCAAGTTCTGTTGATGCTTCTAAACACTCCTTGTATGTATTTCTCTCTTTATCACCTATAGCCTCCTCCACCCCTCCACTCATCGCTCTCTTAATCTCACCCGACTGTTCCTCTGGGCAGGAACACTGGACAATGAGCTTTGAAGACCCAGAATTTGTTTCTTTTGAATTAAAGGTGCAATTGACATACTATAAAATTGACAGATAAGAGTTCAGTGAGTTGTGATAGACATCTACTTCCGTGTAGCCACCTCTCATTAGGACCTAAAGGACTTCTCTCCCCCCAGGAAGTTCCCGGCTCTCTTCAGCTTACTCACCTGCCAGACACAGACAAGAGGCACCTCTAATCTGATTTCTGTTATTTCGAAAAGTGAAAGTGTTAGTCACTCAGTTGTGCCGACTCTTTTCAACCCCATGGACCCACCAGGCTGCTCTGTCCATGGGATTCTCCGGGCAAGAATACTGGAGTGGGTTGCCAGTTCCTTCTCCAGGGTATTTTCCTGACCCAGGGATCAAACCGTGTCTCCTGCATTGCAGGCAGATTCTTTACTTCTCAGCCACCAGGAAAAGCCCAGTTTCGACCATTATCGGTTAGTTGTGCCTGAGCTAGAACAGCACATGAATAGTATGTACTCGAGCAAAAGAAACCGGACAGGGAATTCCCTGACTGTCCAGTGGTTAGGACTCCGAGCTTCCACTGTAGGGGGCAGAAGCTTGATTCCTGGTCGAGGAATTAAGATCCCACAAACCACACCGCTCAGGGGGGGAAAAAAGTCTTTGGACCTTTTTTAACTTGACATTGTTATACATCTGTGTTAATAATTCTTCTGGGTCCCGGGGACTTTGCACTTTAAAATTTGACAGATTCTGCCCTGTTGCCCTCCAAAGAGATGGAACTAGAAGAGTTCCACTTTTCCAAAATCTTTGCCCAGTAGTAATATGATGGACCTGTCTCTGATTGGGGCATAACAGCTCAACAAATCTTGTTTTGACTCAGGCCTTGGGCTCTGATGGTTTCACGCTGAAAGGAAGAAAAAGACATTCCTTACTCTCCAGGAGTTTAAATCTAGGCTGGGGGACTCGGTAAACAAACGCTTTCGATCTTGTATGTTAGGAGTGAGAAATGGGTGTTTTAAGAGCTCTTGCATGCGTGCGTGCTAAATCACTTCCAGTTGTGTCCAACTCTTTGCAACCCCATGGACTGTAGCCTGCCAGGCTCCTCTGTCCATGGGATTCTCCAGGCAAGAATCCTGGAGTGGGTTGCCATGCCCTCCTCCAGGAGATCTTTCTGACCCAGGGATCGAACAGTGACTCTTACCATCTCCTGCATTGGCAGGTGGGTTCTTTACCACCAGCGCCACCTGGGAAGTCCACAGGCTGCTAAACCCAGTTTCGGGGAAGGTTAGCTTCGAAGCTGAACTGTTAGCCAAGCAAAGAGGAGGGAGTTAGGAGGGGGCATTGTACCAGAAGGGACTGCAGAGGTTTGGGATCTGAGGTTGTGAAATTTTTTTTTACCAGATCCAGCATGTTCTCCTTAATATAATTATTTGTCATATAACTATGCTATCATCTGGTGTACATTAAAAACCATAATTATACAGAAAACCAGATATGTTAAAAAGGTGAGATAAAAATCGAACACACATTTTAAAATATCTTGTTATTTGCGATGGCTTCCTACTATAGTTAAAAATCTCAAATCATGATGTAGTGAGGGCAAGGTTTTTTTTTCCTTTATATCTCTATATACGAAGTAACATGTATATATATATAGTAAAGTATATTTGATTTACAATGTTGTGTTAGTTTCAGTGATTCAGATTCTTTTTCAGTTTCTTTTCCATTACACATTATTACAAGATAATTGAGTATATAGTTCCCTGTGCTACACAGTAGGTCTTTGTTGGTTATCTATTTAATATATAGTAGCGTGTATGTGTCCATCTCAATTTCCTAATTTATCTGTCCCTCACTTCTTTCCTCTTTGACAACCATAATCTGTTCTCTGTCTGTGGGTCTAATTTCTGTTTTAAATCAGTTCATTTGTATCCTTTTTTTTAAGATTCCACATATAAATGATATTGTATAATATTCATCTTTCTCTACCTGGCTTACTTCACTTAGTATGATAATCTCCAGGTTTATCCATGTTGCTGCAAATTGCATTATTTCGTTTTTTTTTTAATTGCCGAGCATTAAGGGCAAGGCTGATGATTAGCAATTGGATACAGGGAGCCATACTTCAAAGAGTGCCTTTGATCATTCTTATTTTTATGGCTTGACCTTCCACCATATCTAATTAGGTCCGTTTTTATCTTGTACGTTGAGATTAAGAGGGGCAAAATGCTCACTAGTAGGAATCAACTTGTCAGTGCCACTCTCTAAGGTCGTGAACTTTGCACATTTACTTTCACTCACAGCTCATTAACTTAAACTTGGTCCCATGGCCACACCTGGCTGCAAAGGAAGCTGGGAAATTATAGATCCTCCCTTGGGTAATATGCTCAGTTAAAACTTGAAGGTCTCAAACTTCCCTGGTGCTCCAGTGTTTAAGAATCCACCTTACAATGCAAGGGACATTGGTTGGAGCCCTGGTCTAGGATGATCCCACATGCCACGGAGCAACTAATCCTGTGCACCACATCTACTGAGAGTTTAAAGAGAATGTACATGCATGCGTGCTCAGCCATGTCCAACTCTTTGCCATCCCATGGACTGTAGCCCACCCAGCTCCTCTGTCCATGGGATTCTCCAGGCAAGAATACTGGAGTCGGTTGCCATTTCCTCCTCCAGGGCATCTTCCCGACCCAGGGATCAAACCCAAGTCTCCTGTGTCTCTTACATTGCAGGCATATATTCTTTACCATCTGAGCCACCCGGAAAGTCCACTTAAAGAGAATATCAAGGAGGAAAAATCTGAATACATAAAAAGACACAAAGCATGTAAGATCTTGAATCTTCTCCCATATGCAGAATGAAGGAAGAAGAGACTTCTTGCATGAGAAGAATCATTCAAGGATCAAGGATCTTTTTGTCTGGAAGTTTCTCCCAGGAATGAACTAATTCTGGAGACATAGTTTCTGCCTTGTGCACCAAGAGTTCATTAATTGCCTTTGTGCAAAATGAGCAAATGAATACATTTTGTGCAAACTATTAAACTTTTTTTTTTTGTTTCGGTCAACATTCAAAATAAAGTGATAAAAGAAAAACTTTCTTCTTACGAACGTAGTGAAAAATATAATAAACGTAGCCATCAGCCCGAACTTATATTTTACATATCATTTGCCTTCAGAATATCTGCCTCATGAGGAAATTTCTGCTAGCTTCTTCTTTCTTGGTCTTATTTCCTTATCCTGAGATAAACTGGATCATAATTTTTATTAACTGTGTTACTTTAGATTATGAAGGGGATCAAAGTCTATATTTAAAGATTAAAGGAGTAATACCAATTTTATTACCAACCAATAAAAGTTTATTAGAAACCTGGTGTGCTGCAATCCATAGGGTCCCTAAGAGTCTGACACAACTGAGTGACTGAAATGACTGACCCACTCCAATATTCTTCCTGGAGAATTCCATGGACTGTATAATCCATGGGGTCACAAAGAGTCGGAATGAGCAACCTTCACAGTAAGAGTTTGCTTTGATCATAGCTCACACGTAACAATGCACCTGAATCAAAGCATGATACCTAAATCTAAATGCAGTCAGTATTATTTTGCTCTCTTTGTGTGCTTGGTTGCTCAGTCGTGTCTGACTCTTTGCAACCCCGTGGACTGTAGCCCTCCAACCTCCTCTGTCCATGGGGATTCTCCAGGCAAGAATACTGGAGTGGGTTGCCTTGCCCTCCTCCTGGGAATCCTCCCCACCCAGGGATCATACCCAGGTCTCTCAAATTGCAGGCAGATTCTTTACCATCTGAACCACAAGGTGTAAAAGTCATATATTTTAGAGGGGCTTCCCTGGTGGCTCAGGAGTAAAGAATCTGCCTGCCAATGCAGGAGACACAATTTCGATTCCTGGTCAGGGAAGATCTCACATGCCTTGGAGCAACTAAGCCCGTGCACCACAACTACTGAAGCCTGTGGGCCTAGAGCCTGTGCTCCGCCACAAGAGACGCTACCACAATGAGAAGCCAGAGCACCATAGCTAGAGAGTAGCCCCCACTCTGGGAGACAGTGAAGGACAAGGAAGCCTGGTATGCTGCTGTCCATGGGGTCGAAAAGAGTTGGACACAACTCAGCGACTGAACAGCAACAACCTGTTTCTTTAGATCTGAAGTTTAGTTATATGATTACCTTTTCTGCTGGATCTCTGCTGTCTGACCTCTACATTAATAATTTCTCATAACTTATATACCCTTTTTGTGGGGGCCGTGTTGGATCTCAGCTGCATCATGTGGGCTTCTTGGGGTGCACGAGCTTAGTTGCCCTGTGGCAGGTGGGATCTTAGTTCCCCAACTAGGGATCAAATCTGTGTCCCCTGTACTGTAAGGTAGGTTCTTAACCACAGAACCATGAGAGAAGTCCCAATTTTTATCTCTTTAGTTCCTTTCTACCTACTGGAGAAAGCTTTTCAAGTTTGCTGCTGCTGCTGCTGCTAAGTTGCTTCAGTCGTGTCCGACTCTGTGCGACCCCATAGACGGCAGCCCACCAGGCCCCGCCGTCCCTGGGATTCTCCAGGCAAGAACACTGGAGTGGGTTGCCATTTCCTCCTCCAATGCATGAAAGTGAAAAGTGAAAGTGAAGTAGCTCAGTCGTGTCCGACTCTTAGCGACCCCATGGACTGCAGCCTACCAGGCTCCTCCGTCCATGGGATTTTCCAGGCAAGAGTACTGGAGTGGGGTGCCATTGCCTTCTCCCTTTTCAAGTTTTCCTCCAGCTTAATGCTTTTGCAGTCTCAATTTTCCTTCGTACTGTCTCCAATACAGGTTTGTGACATGCTAAATCATGTCCTTTTCTTTGGTAATGTGCACCCAGGTTCTAATATTTTGTCCCCATCGCCCAATGGATCCACACTTTGGACTCACCAACCATGATGTCAGAATCTCACATGGGGGATGAATCTCTTTTTAGGAAGTGTTCTTCGCATCCTCCACTACACTTTTGGTTCACTCAGTTTAGTTGTGGTGTATGTTTGATTTCCTGGAGACCTGACTGCTGCAATAGGATTGTATTTCTGGTTCATTCTTCACTTGGCAGGAAAGAGACACAAAGAATTCGGTCATTTTGTGATCCCAGCCCTAATTCTTCCTTCTCTTTTCCTTCTCTTTAGCGGAAGACAACTGTGGGAGAAACGAGTTTCAGTGCCGAGATGGGAAATGCATCTCCTATAAGTGGGTTTGTGATGGGACCGCCGAGTGCCAAGACGGCTCTGATGAATCCCAGGAGACGTGCAGTGAGTTTCTCCCTGCCTTTGGACGTGACATGTGTCCTAACCTTTTTTTTTTTTTAATCTAAGTATAGTTGTGTTACACTTAAACATTTTCAATGTTAATTTTCAATGTGTTCATTTCTGTTGGATGGCAAAGTGATTTGATGATAGCGGGTGACAGACGTGGTAGAAATTGACAAGCATACTAATGTATTCTTCTATGAATTAGGAGATGGGCAGAGAAGATATTGGGCTTTCCAGGTGGGTCAGAGGTAAAGAATCCACTTGCAATGCAGGAGATGTAAAAGACTCGGATTTGATCCCTGGGTCGGGAAGATCCCCTGGAGGAGGGTATAGCACTCCACTCCAGTATTCTTGCCTAGTATTCTTCCATGGACAAAGGAGCTTGGCGAGCTATAGACCATGGGGTTGCAAAGAACTGGACAGGACTGAAACGCTTAGCATGCACACAGAGACGATATTATTGGAACTTTCCTTTAAAGGCTCTTTTTTTTTTCATTGAGGTTCATGTTACACAGATTAGCCCTTTTTTAAGATTTTTTTTTTTGGTGGACCATTTTTAAAGTCTTGATTGAATTTGTTATAATATTGCTTCTTAATGATTTAGGTTTTTGGCTTCAAGGCATGGGGGTCTTAGCTTCCCAACCAGGATCGAACCTTCACCCCATGTTAGAAGGCAAAGTCTTAACCATTGGACTGCCAGGGAAGTCCCACAAATTAGCCTTTTTGTGTGTTTGTTTTTTGTTTTCTTGGCCACTCCAGGTGGCTTGTGGGATCTTAGCTTCCCAACCAGGGATCGAACCTATAACAGCTGCAGTGGAAGCTTAAGAGTCCTAACCACTGAATTAGGCCACTGGGGGTAGGAATAAAATAGGAATTTGGGATTAACAGATGCATACTACTATATATAAAATAGATAATCAACAAGGACCTCCTGTATAGCCCAGGGAACTATATTCAATATCTTGTAATAACCTATAATGGAAAAGAATCTGAAAAAGAAAAAAAATATATATATATACACACACACACATGTATAACTGAGTCACTTTGCTGTACACCTGAAATTAACACAACATTGTAAATCAATTATGCTTCGATTTTCTAAAAAAGCCACCCCAAAATTTTAAGTTAAAAAAAAGGTGACCAGTTTAGTAGCATTAATATATTCCCAATGCTTTGTAACCACCACTTCTATCTCATTCCAAAACCTTTGCAACACCTAGCATCTAACTTAAAAAAAAAAAATTATTTTTCTGCACTGAGTCTTAAGCACAGCATGCAAGACCTTCAGTCTTCCTTGTGGCATGCGGGATCTTTAGCTGTGGTATGTGGTATGTAGTTCCCTGACCAGGGATTGAACCCAGGCCCCCTGCATTGGGAGCATGGAGTCTTAGCCACTGGACTCCCAGGGAAGTCCTCAGCAACTAATTTTTAATAAGTTCCATTAAATTTCCTTCATTTTGGTCCGGAAAAGTGAGCCTGAATCTCCTATCAGAAAACTCTGGGTTCTTCCCTTGCAGAGCTCGGAGGGGCAAGGCGGTCTTCCCTCTGCATTAAGGTTCAGTTCTGTTTCTTCCATAGAGTCTGTCACCTGCAAGATGGGGGACTTCAGCTGTGGGGGCCGTGTCAACCGCTGCATTTCGGGGTCCTGGAGATGTGATGGCCAGGTGGACTGCGAGAATGGCTCGGACGAAGAAGGCTGTTGTAAGTGGTGTCCCTGGTCTGGTGGCCCGTGGACCCCAGCCGTGTCCAAGCGACCTGACTGGGTTCGTGGCTGAGGTCAGAGTTTGTTCCAAACCATGGAGAGTTTCAGACAGGAAGGCACTCTGCAGCAGGTTCTGTCTTGCCTCTTCGATTTTATTCATTATTTATAATTTCTTTTCTAATTGTGTAGATTTTTAAAAAACAAAGTAAGACTCTTAAAAAAAAAAAAAAACCACCCTGGGGGAAATTTAAATAATTGAGATCACATCAAATCTTCAAGTTGACAAAATATGAAACCCCCAGAGAGAGTATTAAAAAAAAAAAAAAAAAACCTAAAAAGTGAGTGAGTGCTTAGTGATGCATATCTAACCTTGGTTCTCACTGGGGAACATTTTAAAATTAAAGGGATTGGGCCTCTTTTCCAAGTGTTTTATGTTTTCTCCCGGCTTTATTGAGATATAGTTGACATGTAACATGGCGTGAGTTTAGTCTCCAGTGTGATGATTTTATATATATTGTGAAATGATTATCACAATAGGGTTATTCAACACCTTCATCAGTTTACATAATTACTGTTTCTTTTGACTCTTTAATACTACCAGCATAAACAACAAGGTCCTATTATATAGGGCTGCTGCTGCTGCTAAGTCGCTTCAGTCGTGCCCGACTCCGTGCGACCCCATAGACAGCAGCCCACCAGGCTCCCCCGTCCCTGGGATTCTCCAGGCAAGAACACTGGAGTGGGTTGCCATTTCCTTCTCCAATGCATGAAAGTGAAAAGTGAAAGTGAAGTCGATCAGTCGTGTCTGACTCTTAGAGGCCCCATGGACTGCAGCCTACCAGGCTCCTCCATCCATGGGATTTTCCAGGCAAGAGTACTGGAGTCGGGTGCCATTGCCTTCTCCAATTGCATAGGGCAGGGAAACTATAGTCAATATTCTGTGATAAACTACAATGGAAAGGAATATGAAAAAGAATACATTTACATATAACTGAGTCACTTTGCTGTAGAGCAGAAATTAACACACCATTGGAAATCAACTATACTGCAATCCAACTTTAAAAAAAAAATTATTAAACTCTGTCCACAATGGGGGAAAAAAAAAAGATTGACATGTATGTACAATAAAACCGAAGAAGTTAAAAAAAGAAATAATAGTACCATCAAACCCAGGAGGTGGGAGGATGAGTAAAATAGAGGAGGGAGATTAATAGGAACCAACTTCCTCCTGTAAACTAAATAATTCACAGTGATGTGATGCACGGCGTGGTAAATGTAGTCAGTAAGATGGTGATAACCTTGTCGGGTGGCACACAGTAAGTGGACTTAGCTTGGTGATCGTTTTGTGCTGTCTAAAGTCACTGAGTCGCGTGTGGCACACCTGGAAACTGGCACAGCTTTGTAAGTCAAATATACTTCAACTTAAAAAGTCCAATATGGGCTTCCCTGATATCTCAGTTGGTAAAGAATCTGCCTGCAATGCAGGAGACCTAGGTTCAATCCCTGGATTGGGAAGATCCCCTGGAGAAGGGAAAGGCTACCCACTCCAGTATTCTGGCCTGGAGAATTCCATGGACTGCATAGTCCATGGGGTCCCAAAAAGTGGGACACGACTGAGCGACTTTCACTTTCAAAAAGTCCCATGTCATTGTAAATAAAAACAAGCAAATAATAATAATAAGGGCAACAGTTTTTATTTTTATTTTTGGCTACTCTGAGTGGCTTTCGGGATCTTAGTTCCTCCACCAGGAATGAAACCTGGGCCCTTGGCAGTGAGAGCCTGGAGCCCTAACCACTGGACCGTCATAGAAGTCCCCAGCCATTTTTTGGTTTTGTTTTGTTTTTTAAAGCCGAAATTACCTCCTTTTCATTTTATAAGTACTACAATGTGACATTTAAAGTGCCGTCTCTAAGCTTCCTCTGAACCTGAATGCATTATTTTCAGGGAGATATTTGAGCTGAAGGTCAAGGAGGATGATCACATTTACTATCTGGTATTTCAAAGTCTCCAGTCAGATCAAAATATTCTACTTTACCTTCCTTCAACACCCAATTTCCAAACGTTCAGAGCTGCTCAAGGACCACTAATAAAATGAAGGATAATAAAATTTGAATAGTAAAATGACATGACATGACTCTTTGTGACCCCATGGTCTATACAGTCCATGGAATTCTCCAGGCCAGAATACTGGAGAGGGTAGCCTTTCCCTTCTCCAGGGAATCTTCCCAACCCAGGGAACAAACGCAGGTCTCCCGCATTGCAGGCAGATTCTTTACCAGCTAAGCCACAAGGGAAGCCCTTTAATAGTAAAGGGACACTTAATTATAAGTGCTCAAGTCCCTCAGTTGTGTCTGATTCTTTGCAATCCCATGGACTGTAGTCTGCCAGGCTCCTGTGTCCATGGGATTCTCCAGGCAAGAATACTGGAGTGGGTTGCCATTTCCTACTCCACTTATCATTTTTTTTTTAAACTAAAGTATATTTAATTTACAGTGTTGGGTTAGTTTTAGGTGTAGAGCAAAGTGATTCAGTTACACACACTCATACGTATATTCTTTTTCCTCTTCTTTTCCACTATATTTATTATAAGATACTGACTATAGTTCCCTGTACAAACTCTTAAATATAGGTTCCCATGTACCTTTACATCCCAGTCCTCACAGTAACATTTTGAGACAGGAACAGATGAGGAAACTGAGGCCCAGAGGGGACCCAGGAACTGGGTGATTGTCGGCCAGGTCCCCTGACCACTGCCCGGAGTCCACTCACTGCGCTCTGGCCTCTCCTCAGCTCAGTGTCCCCGTCTGTGCAATGAGCTGGTGTCGGGATTGGGGAGTGGTTTCCCCGGTGACCAGGCTGTCCTCTCCTGTCCGACCCCGCAGCCCCCAAGACGTGCTCCCAGGATGAGTTCCGCTGCAATGACGGCAAGTGCATTGCCCCGAAGTTCGTCTGTGACTTGGACCTGGACTGCTTAGATGGCTCAGATGAGGCGTCCTGCCCCACGCCCACCTGCGGCCCTGCCAACTTCCAGTGCAACAGCTCCATGTGCATCCCCCAGCTCTGGGCCTGCGACGGCGACCCTGACTGCGACGATGGCTCAGACGAGTGGCCGAAGCACTGCGGGACCCCCCGCCCATCAGGCCCCCTGCAGGACAACAACCCCTGCTCGGCCCTCGAGTTCCACTGCGGCAGTGGCGAGTGCATCCACTCCAGCTGGCATTGCGACCATGAGCCTGACTGCAAGGACAAGTCTGACGAGGAGAACTGCGGTAGGGGCGCCTTGGAAATCCCCTCACCCAGGATGGGGGCTCCCCCGGCAGGGGACAGGGGTGGGGCAGTGCCTTTAGGTGCTTAAATGATTCCGCATCACACAATGAGAAAGTCAGTCCTGGACTTCCTTGGTGGTCCAGTGGTGAAGACTCTGCTCTTCCAGTGCAGGGGTGAGGGTTGGATCCCTGGTCAGGGAACTAATATCCCACATACCTTAGCTCCGTCAAAAAAAGAAAAAGGAACACTGCTTCCAAAGGTCTTATCTCCAACTATAATAAATCCTTGATGGAATGATTCAGATAAAAGAAAAGAAAGAGCTAATATCCTGCATAAAGAATATGATATCCAAAGATATCTTCAGATTATATTCAAGGCAACATGGTGTCAATAAAGCATTGACCTAAAAAAAAATACTAAAAGTCGGTCCCATTTCATGTTCCTTTCAGTCTTTCTGATCACATAGAGGACACTGTCTTCCAAAGGAGTTCCCTTTTGAACGCCTGTTTATTTATTTTTAAAATTTATTATTATTTTAATTCAGTTACTTTTTGGTTGTGTTGGGTCTTCACCGTTGCATGAGGGCCTTCTCTAGTTGTGGTCTGTGGGCTTCTCCTGTTGCAGAGCACAGGCTCTAGGCGCACAGGTTCAGTATTTGCAGCACACCGGTTTAGTTGCTGTGTGCCGCGAAAGACCTTCTCAGACCAGGGATGGAACCCATGTCCCCTGTATTGGGTGGTGGATTCTTATCTACTATACCACCAGGGAAGCCCCTCGAACCCCTATTTAATTTATCTCTTGCCAAGAGGAGCAGACTGTAGCACGCTGTATTATTTTGGTCCAGAAAGGATCCAGGCCTGACTGGTGATGTCCAAGCTGTGTGACCCTTGGCCGGGGACGTAGCGTTACTGTGCTTTGATCTCCTCCCCTGTAGATGGAGCAACAGTATCGGCCTCGGTGGACCTGGGTTACGACATAAAAGCACACACACACACACAAACGAGTTCCAAACATTTGCATACTTATTTATCATCTTTTTTTTTTTTTCCCCACTGACCTCTTGAAATTGAATTTTCACATTGTCAGCATTTTTATAGTGAAATATAACCCACAGGAAAGTGGAGAAAGCATAAGCTTAGAGCTTAATGAATTAGGGTTAAGTGAAAACCTGTTTCAGGTCAAGGTCTAGTCAGAAACATTTTTCATGTTCACAGTTTGAGTCATTGAAAGGGCTGTGTGATACTCAGTAGTAATGACTTTTTTTGGAGGGGGAGGTGGGCAGTGGGCTTCACTGGTGGCTCAGTGGTAAAGAATCCACCTGCTAATGCAGGAAACTTGGGATCAATCCCTAGGTCAGGAAGATATTAATTCCCTGGAGTAGGAAATGACAACCCACTCCAGTGTTCCTGCCTGGGAAATCCCATGGACAGAGGAGCCTGGTGGGTTACAGCACATGGGGTCACAAAGAGTCAGACACAACTTAGGGACTAACCAACAACATCATAACGTACCTGGCCAGGCTTCTATCTAGACTGGGACCACATCATTGCTTTTCTGCCAAGAATGGCCTACTAGCTCTGCCAGCTTTTTTTTTTTTTTTTTAATATTTATTTATTTACCTCTGCCAGGTCTTAGCTGTGGCATGAGGGATTTAGCTTCCTGACCGGGGATCGAACCTGGGCCCCCTGTATTGGGAGCACAGAGTCTTAGCCACCAGGGAATTCCCCGATCTGCCAACTTTTTAATGAATTTCCTGCATGCAAGGACAGACTGGAGAGAAATCTATGAAAATGTAATGGTTGTGTTAGGGTGCCTTCCCTTTCCTAATTCTCCACACTTGGCTCTTTCTTTCCCAGCTGTGGCCACGTGCCGGCCTGATGAATT
Organism: Bubalus bubalis; assembly: GCF_019923935.1. Lineage (NCBI taxonomy): Eukaryota > Metazoa > Chordata > Mammalia > Artiodactyla > Bovidae > Bubalus > Bubalus bubalis. The sequence continues at coordinate 95,625,846 of NC_059165.1, read as the reverse complement.
CCAGTGCTCGGATGGGACCTGCATCCATGGTAGCCGGCAGTGCGACAGGGAGCCTGACTGTAAGGATCTGAGTGACGAGCTGGGCTGTGTCAACGGTGAGCCCCACCCCTCCAGGATCCCGGGCTGTGGCGAGATGTGGGGGCAGGAGCACAGTGCCTCCCAGACAAGGGAGGAGCCTCCTGTGTGTCCTCAAGCAAGTTACTTGAGCTCTCTGAGCCTCACTTTCTCTAATCTGCAAAATGAAAACACCCACTTCAGGACTGTGAGATTTAATGAGGTTGGAGTGTACATAGCTCATGAACCTGAGCTCACAGAGTTACGTGGACAGTACAATTCCACTTTGCTGAGTTTATAGTGTAGCAGTTCCGCTCGTGGGAAACTTGTATCTGTGCACTGGGAGATAGGCTCTAGAATGAGCAGAGTAGCACTGTCCTAACAGCAAAGCAGTAGAAGCAACCTGAATGTTCATCGGCAGTAGAAGTAGTTTATATATATATATATATATATATATATATATATGCCATGTTGCACGGCATGTGGGATCTTAGTTCCCTGACCAGGGATCAAACCCACGTACCTTGCATTGGAAGCTCAGAGCCTTAACCACTGAATCACCAAGGAAGTCCCAGCAGTAGAATTAATGTAAAAAAAATTTTTTTTAAATTGTGGTGAAATAGAGGCTTCCCTGGTGGCTCAGATGGTAAAGAATCTGCCTGTAATGCAGGAGATGTGGGTTTGATCCCTGGATCGGGAGGATCCCTTGGAAAAGAGAATGGCAACCCACTCCAGTATTCTTACCTGGAGAATTTGGTGGGCTACAGTCCATGGGGTCTGGAAGAGTTGGACAGGACTGAGTGGCTAACACAACTCTGTCCCCATTATACGCTCGCTATTCTCCTTCCTCGAGCCCCTGGTACCCACCATTCTACTGTCTCTACGAATTCCACTCCTCTAGTATTTGACCTTATGTAACTAGAATCACAAATTTGTGTGACGGGTTTATTTCACTAAGCATCGTTTCCTCAACGTGCATCCATGTTATAGAAGATGTCAGAAATTCCTTCCTTTTTAAGGCGAAATAATATTCTGCTGTATGGATGGACCACATTTTGTTTATCCAGTCACCCGTGGATGAACACGTGGGTTGCTTCCACGCCTTGGTTGTTGTGAATTGCGCTGCTGTGAATAGGGCTGCCTGCAAATAATTTTAAACGGCAGTGTCATCAGAGTGGAATATCATGCAGCTGAGAAAAAAGAGGCTACAGCCCCCGTCTGCAGCCCAGGCGAACTTCATAACCTTGGGGTTGCAAGCAAGAAGGCAATTGCAGGAATTTAACTGGATACAGTTATTAAGACTCAAAAGCAAGCAAAATTCAACAGTAGATTGTTCATTCATACATGTTTGATAGAACTATTAATGAAAAAATAAAGAAGTGGTAATCAAAATTCAAGATTCTCATTACCTCTGGGGGTAGTAGAATGGGATGGCTTAGACCACTATAAAAGTTTATGTCGGGGCTGGAGAGTAGGAATTTTCAGCTCTGCAGGCCATAGTCTCAATTACATCTGCTTGACTCTGCTGTTATAGCATGAAGTCTGCCATTGACAGTATGTAAACCAATGGGCAGCGCTGGGTGCTAATAAAACTTTTATTTAAACAAACAGGCATCAGGCCAGAGTTTACCAGCCCCTGCTATTGGTGATATTCTAATTCTTAAGCTGAGTGGAGGCTTCATGTTTGATCAGTAACTGTTCTGTTTTACCACCAAATACATTTGTATCTATTCTTGCATAAATAATCATATTCATAAGAAGCACTAAGCCACCTCCTGTCACCTGGAAGCCCCTGACCCTCCTCTGTGGTTCTCATAGTGACTCTTTGTGAGGGGCCCAACAAGTTCAAGTGCCAAAGCGGTGAGTGCATCTCCCTGGACAAAGTGTGCAACTCCGTCAGGGACTGCCGGGACTGGTCGGACGAGCCCCTCAAGGACTGTGGTGAGCCCTGGGGTGTGGGCAGCTGGGTGGTGTTGAGGGTGGGGTCCACCACATTGAGACGTGGGTGCTGTGGTGCTGTGAGGGGCCAGCCCTGCCCAAGCCCACAAGTGCTGTGACTCTGGGGCTAGACAGATGTTAGTGGGGAGCGTGGGGAAAAGTGGATTGGCTTCTAAGCCTCAGTTTTCCCATCTGTAAGATGGGGCAGTAACTTCCCAGACATCCTAGGGCCGCTGGGGATCAGGTGTTGCAAGTATTTTCAGCAGCACTTTGACCCATGATTTGGACTTTCCAGTCCGTAGGGTCTCTGTCGCAGCTCTTCTACTTGGCCTTTGTAGCAGGAGAGCACCCACCCAAGCCCATACACGTGCATTTGAATGCTTAGGGCCATGCTCCAATATTCTATTATGGATACAGACACTCAAATTTCATAGAACTTTTGAAATATTTTGCTTTTGATTCTTATTTTCTTCTCAACTATTTTAAAATGTAAAAACCATTCTTAGCTGTCAAAGAGCAGGTTGGGGGCTGGCTTTGGCCCACACTTGGTATAGAGGGTAAGAGCATGGATTATGGAGCCCAGTGCCCTAGGTTTGCGTCAAGCTGTGTGATCTTAAACAAACTGTTTAACCTGGCCATGCCTTGATTTCCCCAGCTATAAGTCTCATGCCTTTAAGGTCATAGGGAGGATTTTGTGTGTGTTAGTCACTCAGTCCTGTCCGACTCTTTGCAACCCCATGGACGAGCTCCTCTGTGCATGGGATTCTCTAGGCAAGAATACTGGAGTGGGTTGCCATTTCCTGTAGGGAGGATTAAGTGAGTTAATACATGTAACTGTAGTAAGTGGTATGTGGCTTTTTTTTTTATAATTAAAATTTTTTTAATTATGGTTAAAAAACCCCACAAGATTTATGGATTTACCGTTTTTAGGTGTTCATGTTTTAAGTACAGTCGCAGTGCGTAACCATGACCACCATCCATCTCCAGAACTATTTCATCTTGCAGAACCGAGTCTCTGTCTCCACCGAACACTAACTCCCCCTCCCCCAACCTCTGCACCCACCCTCCTACCTTCTGTCTCTATAAATATGATCCCATTAGGGGCCTCATGTGGAATAGTATTTGTCCTTCCGTACCTGGCTTATAATTCACTCACTATTACACCCTCATAGGGCTTCCCTAGTGGCTCAGCTTGCCATTGCAGGAGACTCAGGTTCCATCCCTGGGTTGGGAAGATCCCCTGGAGGAGGAAATGGCAACCTACCCCAGTATTCTTGCCTGGGAAATCCCATGGACAGAGGGGCCTGGTGGGCTACAGTCTATGGGGTTGCAAAGAGTAGGACAAGAATTAGCGACTAAACATCGACAACATCCTCGTGGTTCATTCATGGTGTCACGCATAACAGTGGCTCTAAGACCTCTTAGGAATCATGGCAACTTCACCAGCAGTCATCATGTTGGTTATGATGAGGTAGAAATAGTGCAGGATGTTGGGCGAGAGGTGGCTGGAGGCCAGAGTGTGACCGGTGCCCCTCCTGCATCTGGCACAGGGACCAACGAATGTCTGGACAACAAGGGCGGCTGCTCTCACATCTGCAATGACCTCAAGATCGGCTACGAGTGCCTGTGTCCCGAAGGCTTCCAGCTAGTGGGCAAGCACAGATGTGAAGGTAATTCCCAAGCCCCCGGCCCTTTCCTTGGAAGAAGAGGGGATCAAAGCCTCAGCCTCAATTTTCCCATCTGTTAAGTGGGTGCAGGTACCATTTCCTCCTCACAGGGCTGGTAGGAGGCCAGGTGCTTGAACCAGCTGTTGCCAGCTTGGCCCTTGGGGAGCACTTGCTTTTGGCCTTTGGGGATTAATAATTAAGAAAGAAATCTCAGTTGATGCAACTTCGCCCAGTTGACTGTGCCCTAAAGTGAATGGTGAGGTTGGGGTTAGAGATCATGCTTGGCCATTTTCAAGATTTTGGTGATCAGGGACTTCCAGTGGCTCAGACCTCATGCTCCCAAAGCAGGGGGCCTGGGTTCGATCCCTGGTCAAGGAACTAGATCCCACATGCTGCAATTAAGAGTTTATATGCTACAGTTAAAGATTCCACGTGCTGCAACTAAGACCTGGTGCAGCCAAATCAATAAATTAAAAAAAAAAAAATTGGTCAGAGCATCCTGTCCTGGAGGGTTTCCCGAGAGGGGATGGGTTGTCCGCCATTTGCCACAGGGAGGCATGGCTGTTGGTCAGAGCCCATGGTTCCATCTGCGCCCTGCTGGAAAGATGCTCCAGTTCTCTCTGTGTCCCAACTCTCAGATATCGATGAGTGTCAGAACCCTGACACCTGCAGCCAGCTCTGCGTGAACCTAGAGGGCAGCTACAAATGCGAGTGCGAAGAGGGCTTCCGGCTGGAGCCCCTCACCAAGGCCTGCAAGGCTGTGGGTAAGTGCAGGGAGGTGGCAGGAGGGGGAGGCCATATGGTGGGACTTTCATCATCCTGTGGACAGAGGAGCATGGCAGTCTACAGTCCATGGGGTCAAAAAGAGGACTAAATCAACTTAGCATGCAATGAAACAAATAGACATCACTGAGTTTCTTTTACCTGAAGTTTAGGTTAGAACTGCAGTGATTCTTAGAAGCACCTAAATCCGGGGATCCCATGTTTCTGGAGGTTGGGGTCCCTTCCACTCCGCTGAACCGCCCCCCTTCCCGGCTCCCCAGGCACCATCGCCTACCTCTTCTTCACCAACCGCCACGAAGTCAGGAAGATGACTCTGGACCGAAGCGAGTACACCAGCCTTATCCCCAACCTTAAGAACGTGGTCGCCCTGGACACAGAGGTGGCCAGTAACAGGATCTACTGGTCTGACCTGTCCCAGAGGAAGATCTACAGGTGAGCCTGCCCGCCTCCCAGCCGCACGCAGCCCCAGTCCCTGAGTGGACGGAGGGCACCCGGAGCTGACACTCTCCTCTTCCTTCTCCTCTCCCCTCAGTGCCCAGATCGACGGAGCCCCCGGCTTCTCCTCCTACGACACCGTCATTGGCGAGGATCTCCAGGCCCCCGACGGGCTGGCGGTGGATTGGATCCACAGCAACATCTACTGGACCGACTCCATCCTAGGCACCGTCTCCGTGGCTGACACCAAAGGCGTGAAGAGGAAGACGCTCTTCCAGGAGGAAGGCTCCAAGCCACGGGCCATTGTGGTGGATCCCGTCCATGGGTATGTATTCCTAGGGCTGGGGTTCACAAATGGATTAGAGCTCCAGATGGGGGGAGGTTTGGGCTTAGGTAGACCAGATGACCAGACCAGACCAGATTAGCTTTTTGTTTGTTTGTGGCTTTTTTTTGGGGGGGGGGCACAGGTTTTTCTTTATGTCTTTATTTATTTTCGGATGTCCGGCTCTTCATTGTTTTGCACAGGCTTTCTCTAGTTGTGGGGCACAGGCTTCTCACTGTGGTGGTTTCTCTTGTTTTGAAGCACAGGCCGTGTGGGCTTCAGTAGTTGAGGTTCCTGGGCTCTAGAGCTCAGGCTCAGTAGTTGTGGCACAAGGGTTTAGTTAACTCCGAAGCATGTGGGGTCTTCCCACGTCCCCTGCACTCTCAGTGGGAGGGGGGTCCGTCATGGTAGGAATTTTATCATCTGAACTTTGCACAGAATGGGGGATGTTTGCTACATCCCCAAGACCTCTCCCAAATGAACACACAGCCCAGTTAGCATGAAAACAAGAGAGACAATGTCGTTAAGAAATACTGAACACTTTAAAAAAAAAACCAAAAAAACCAAAAAAACCCCGTACACACTTCAGGCCAGCATTAGCCAAACAACAATTTTTGCAAACGAAGTGAAGGTCGCCACCCTGTGGCACGCCCCCTGCAGGTGGGACCAGGCTGACTCAGCAGCTCCAGTGCCCACAGGGACCCCTGTGAAAGCATGGTCTCGTCCCAAGTACCATGCCCTGCAGAGGACACCTGCTCCAGCACATGACATGTGTGTCTGGGAGGGTCTCTGGGGCTGGGAATTTCACAGCCCCAGGATGGGCAGCCTGTTCTGGCTGCAGTCATTGGAGGAGAGGGAGCAATGGGCCTCAGAGAGAAAAGGTTGGCGAAGCCACACTTGGCTGTGCTAGCACGGTGTCCACGGCTCAGATTGGAGGGACCCTGGGATGAAAGTGGGCCCAGCAGGCCTTCATCCAAGACTAATGCCCTCATTTGGTGGAGGGCCATCGGTCTATCCAGATGCCAGGAGAGAGAGACCCTCCCAGACACACACTCCACTTAGACTTGTATCACTTGCTCTGCTCTTATATTTCTCCCCCTAAACAGCAGGGACCACCACCTGACTCTTCCATTTGGTCTATGAGTTTCCTTTCCTTTGGCCTGATGGGCCGTGATTTATTTAAACTGCTCTCCAGCACATGGAAATTTAAGTTTTTCTCCCCTGCCTCATACAAAGTAGCCAGAATAGCTTTGAATGTCTTTGAACATGAGTCCTTGCAATTTATCTGCAGGATAACATACACTTAACCTGGTGGTCCAGTGTTGATACTCTGTGCTCCCAACGAAAGGGGCATGGGTTCAATCCCTAATCGGAGAACTTAGATCCCACATGCTGCACAGCCTTAAAAAAAATAATAAGAATAAATAAATAAATTTGTACTTTACCAAAACAAATTTATAAAAGCCCTCAGGCTCAGAAAGCAGTGTTCAGAGAGCGGATTCCAGTGCCCCAGTCCCAACACTGGAATGAAAACCTCCCTTTGTTCTCCAAGGTCTCTGAATCTTGCCAGGTCTCACCAGGTTGCAGGCCCTGGAACCGGCAAGGTTGGTGGGGTTTAGTCCCTAAGTCGAGTCTGACAAGCTCCTGACAGTCCATGGAATTCTCCAGGCAAGAATACTGGAGTGGGTTGCCATTTCCTTCTCCAGGGGATCTTCCCCACCCATGGATCAAACCCAGGTCTCCTGCACTGCAGGCAGATTCTTTACCAACTGAGCCACCAGGGAGCAGCAAGGTTAAGTTAGGGGACCAGAAAGAACCCATCCAGGGCCTCCCCCAGTAGGGACTGTAGGGGCCGGGGGGGGGGTTCCTGGCCTGGCTGATGCCAGGGAGAGAGCAGCTCTTCCGGTGGTCACAACTTCCCTCTCTGATGTCCCCCTGTCTGTCCTTCCCGCTGCCTCCCCAGCTTCATGTATTGGACTGACTGGGGCACCCCTGCCGAGATCAAGAAGGGGGGCCTCAACGGCGTGGACGTTTACTCGCTGGTGACCGAGGACATCCAGTGGCCCAATGGCATCACTCTAGGTACACTGGGGGGACAGTAGTCCTTGGTGTCAGGCAGGGTCTGGAGGAGAGATGACCAGGGGGCTCCGTGAGAGTGTCGAACTGGAAACTCACCTCCCCTCTCCCCACACCACACCTGCATGCGGTTCGGGTGGGAGGCGGATGTGGATCTGAATGGCTTTCCCAGGCGCTGGGTCCGGTTGGGTGGGGGGTTGGTTCCCTCCTGAGAAGAGCAGGATACCCAAGCCCCACGGCCCGGGCATTGCCTGTGACCTTTCCTTGCCCCCACTGTGGGTTCTAGATCTTTCTGGCGGCCGCCTCTACTGGGTCGACTCCAAACTGCACTCCATCTCCAGCATCGATGTCAATGGGGGGAACCGGAAGACCGTGCTGGAGGACAAGAAGAAGCTGGCACACCCCTTCTCCTTGGCCATCTTTGAGGTGGGGGCTGGGGGCACGCAATCACTCTTTTTTTTTTTTTAATTAAGACATTTTTAAAGAAAAAAGGCTCTGGGAGAGAGATGGCCAGGCGGCTCTGTGAGTTTATAACCTAAACTCAGTTCTCTTCCCCCGACACACCTGCATGCAGTTCAGGCTTGCAAGTCAGGGCAGGAGCTGGGGGGAGCCGATGGTTTTCCCCGGTGCTGGGTCCTCGGGGTGGGGCCCTTCCTCCTTCGGGGAGCAGAATGCCCAAGTCCTAAAGCCCCCGACATCGCCTATGACCTCTCCTCGCTCCCTCACCCTGCCAGGCGCACCCCTGTGGACCCATTTGGAGGGGTGTGGAACCAGTGGTCGTGTCCCCTATGGCTGATGGGGATATGTCATATTCCTTATGCCCCTGTAGGATAAAGTATTTTGGACGGATGTTATCAACGAAGCCATTTTTAGTGCCAACCGCCTCACAGGCTCAGACATCAGTCTGATGGCAGAAAACCTGTTATCGCCGGAGGACATTGTCCTTTTCCACAACCTCACGCAGCCGAGAGGTAAAGATGGGGTGGCCTCTCCCACTACTTCCACTTCTCTGCCTGTGCTCTGGAATGTTCCAGAATTTTTCTGACCTCATTCTCATCCTGCCTCCCTGCCTTTTCCCGCCGCAGGGGTGAACTGGTGTGAGAGGACTGCCCTCCGCAATGGTGGCTGCCAGTACCTGTGTCTGCCGGCCCCACAGATCAACCCCCGCTCACCCAAGTTCACCTGTGCCTGCCCCGACGGCATGCTGCTGGCCAAGGACATGAGAAGCTGCCTCACAGGTGGGGATCGGCCTTCTGCCACCCTTGAGGGTCGGCCCTGCAGCCTTTCTTTGCTCATCTGTCAAATGGGAGAGCAAGGCCCCTGGAGGCTGTTGTTAGGCTTTTCTCAAGGCTGGGTACATCAGCACTGACTAGCAGGGAGACGGACTCAGGTCCAGTTCTCTCTTTCCCAGCCCTCTTTGGCGGGAAGGCCCTGATTTTAGCTGCAGACATTAAGGGAGAATGCAGCCCCTTTTTCGGTCTCTGTATCCTCAGAGAAAGTCCCTACTGGGGGCAGTGTGTCTGCGGCACTTACGAATCTCCGTTTTGAAAGACAACGTGTAATATAATAACATAGACACTAGTGGGTTTGTATTTTCACTGCATTTGTCTTCAGTTTTTTCTGTGGCCCATGGTACTTGCTTCCTACCTGTTTTCAGCAGCAGCACAACTCTCATTGGCTCTCAGGCCACAGGACACTCAGGAAATGTTTATTCTTTCAGAGTCTGAATCTGCAGTGACCACCCGAGGACCCTCCACGGTCAGCTCGACAGCTGTGGGGCCGAAGCGCACGGCCAGCCCTGAGCTCACCACAGCCGAGTCGGTGACAATGTCCCAACAAGGTAAAGCCTGAGGCCACCTACACCCCGCTCCCTGCACCAGTTCATTGATAACCAGCATCTCTGTGAAGAGACAGAGTGGATTTAGTCTTAGTTCTTTGGCTGACTGTCTCTGGCATGGCTTGTGCCTGTCTGAAGCCTCAGTTTCCCTACCTGGAGCTAATAACAGTGCCTGCCCACCTCCCTGGAAAAGTGGGGATCACATGAGCGTGGGAAGAACCTGAAGTTTAAGGTGTCTGCCCAGCAAGGCCAGGACTAGTGTGAGGCAGGTCAGGTACTCCCTGGCGTAGCGCTTAAAGGGATCACCAGAAAATCAAGGACTCAGATAATATTTTAATGCAATTTTTTTTTCAGTTTTTAGGTTTTCTTTTACACTTTAAAAATAAATTTATTTCTAATGCATTATTATTTTTAAATCAAATAATCAAATTGTGGCCTGTGGGGACAGTCCTGATAAATAAAGTTTGCTTGGTCCCAATGAGGCAGGTTTTGCAAAGTGTATCATCAGATCCTGTTTTCCTAAAAATTTTGCTCTTTTGTTCTTCATGAGATATTGGCATTAATTTTTGTTTTCTTTTCTTTTTCTTTTTTTTCTTGGCCATGCCACGTGGCTTGTGAGATCTTGGTTCCCCAACCAAGGATTGAACCCAGACCCTCAGCAATGAGGGTGGAATCCTAACCACTGGACCATCAGCCAGGGAGTTTCCATTGGCATTAATTTTGATATTTTAAAAAATGCATTATAATGTTACTGGTTTACTGAGTTTGGGGGGGAATCCCTTTAAATTTTGTGACTGAGGCGAGTCCCCAGTTCCCTTCTTAGCCTGCCTTCAAGGTCTTACTCTACCACCTCCCCAGCTTGATTGATTGGAAACCCGCTGTTCACTGATTTGTCCAGCAGAGGGCGCCCGACCCTGTTTTTGAGCAGTCCGGAAACAGCACAGGCTTTTCTGGCCAGGAAAACCAAAAAAAAGCACAATAGCAAGTTTCAGACATTTTTTTTTTCCCTTTCAAAGTAACTGAATCCTTTGTTCCACCATAAAGGGGATACAACAGGAACTGTATAGTAGAGAGAGGCCCAGAACCGTTTTCGATTGAAGTGCCACTGCTTGAAATACCATTTCACGGACGGGCCCATCTGGGGCTTCTTGAATTTGGCAAAGGAGCTCTTTTAAAAGAAAAATTTCTCAAGGACACTGCTGCTACTGCCCTAAATTATTTTTGTGGTGAGGGTTCTTAAATAAGCGCAAATGTAAAACTGGGTACAAACTCTGTCCAAAGCATGTATGACAGCTGGTAGATACGGATTTGAATATAACTGGTGATGGTCATTACTGCTCACTGGCTTATCGTGTGGCTCGGACGTGACTTGTGTGGTCTTCGTAGTGCATTGGCCTGTTTGGAGGCCTTTATATTTTCACTCACACGGGCCCTCACGTTGTCTGGCCCAGGTGCACACATGTGATTATATAACGATGTCACCTCCAATATCTTTTTTTGTTTGTTAGTTTTTTTTTGATGTGGACCATTTTTTTTTAAGTCTTTATTGAATTTCTTACAATATTGTTTCTGTTTCATGTTTTGGTTTTTTGGTGGTGAGGCATGTGGGATCTTAGCTTCCCAACCAAGGATCAAACCCATACTCCCTGCATTGGAAGATGAAGTCCTACCCACTGGCCCACCAGGGAAGTCCCTTCCCCAAATATTTATTAGCTGGGGCCAGCTGGCACAGGACTATGGGTCTTTGGTGCGATCCAACCCAAGCACTGAAATTGCTGAGAATTATGGGGACAGAAGGTGACCCCTGCCCTCATCCACAATAGGCTCCTTGTCATCAAATGCAGGGGCTTCCCGGGTGGCTCATCTGCCGATGCAGGAGATGTGAGTTCAATCCCTAATCAGGAAGATCTGGAGAAGGACATGGTAATCCACTCCAGTATTTTTGCCTGGGAAATCCCATGGGCAGAGGAGCCTGGGGGACACGACTTAGCAACTGGACAACAACAACAACATCAATGCAAGAAGCAGGTTGAAAAATTCCATCAGTGACCTCTCCAGCCCTGGGAATGTATCCACAAGTTTTGGTCTCAGAGGCCGGCATCCGCCTTCTCTATTGCCTCATAACACGAGCCTACAGGACCCTCTTAAATTCGGGCCATACTCCCAGTTACCCACAAGCGAGGCCTGGACAGAAGCCAGTCTGCACTGTTCAAGCCTGGGAGATACTCCAACTTCCTTTGGACGTTTGAAGACACTGGGAAGTGTCGGGTGTTCTCTGCATGTTGACATCATATACCTGTGTTTCCCACCCTTTCGTGGTGCATCTGGGCCTCACTTTCTCCCTTGTCTCCCGCAGGCCTGGGCAACGTTGCCGGCCGAGCGGACACGGAGAGGCCCGGGAGCGTGGGTGCCCTATACATCGTCCTCCCCATCGGTAAGCCTGTGGCCGGTCCTCCCCTGGCTCCTTGCTTCCTTCAAAATGACTTCAGCTCCCAGCAAGCTGTTCTGGTCCACCTTCCCTCCAGTAATCGGCTGGCCCCATTGTGTGTCCTGTTTATCACTGAGCAACCCCCTTCCTAGCTTCATTCACTAAACAAGTATAGTTGAGCGACACCTGTATACCAAGGCCATTTCTGAGCACTGGGGACAGAGCCCAGAGAGAAACAAACATCCGCCCCCTTGGAGCTGAGAGCAGAGTGGGACATCTGAGATGTCACAGGGGAGAAAGGGGAACTGGGCCAGGGTTCCCACTGTGATTGATGGGCACTTTCATCAACACCCAAAGGATGGGAAGGCACCAGCAGGGGTACCTCCCGATGAGTTGTTCTGTTTCAGGGCGCAGTTTGGAGATTTCTACTTTCCTGTCCTCACCTGTCAATCATGACTTGGTTTGCATCATACCCACTTTCCTTTTTGAAAAAAAAAAAATCCTTTCATGGTGTCCTTTCACAGAGACCAGAGATCTAAGTCCCCACCAGTTGTCCAGCTGTGGGTTGATACACTTGCCCAGGGAGGCCCTCACCTCCCTTGGGGCTGCCCCAGGGTGATGCCCACCTGGCATCTTCCCACCCTCTGGGTACCAGCCAGGATCTTTTCAGGAAACGGCACCCCAAGACCCACCATCAACGATGCAAAGAGGGATCCCACGTTATCCACATTCATGCAGAAGCAGAGTGTGCCATGGTGGCCCCGAATGTTGAGAACAATCCCATTTGTGAAACGAAGTAACCGATGTGTGACTAATACACAAGAAACATGGAAAACTGACAATAGTCTTCTTGTCATGAAATGCAGAGCAGGTTGAAAAATTCCACCAGTGACCTCCCCGGTCACTGGGAATGTGTCCTAAATCTTTGATCTCAAGAGACGGGCAGCCTCTGACCCAGTGCCTCATAATGCAAGCCTGCTATATACCCAACAATAGGTTTGGGGGGGCGAGGCAGTCACAGTGGTCTTCAAGCTAGAGATTTCTTATACTCACTGATGGATTTTTTTTTTAAACACTGGGCAAGTATTGTCTTTTTTTTATGTTTTGTGGGGCATTTGGGAAGATCTTAGTTCACCTACTAGGGTTGGAACCCACTTCCCCTGCAGTGGGTCTTAACTGCTGGACCACCAGAGAAGTCCCAAGTATTAGGAAGATTGGAAAAATACAAATAATAAATTGGGAACAAAAACATTTCCCCGTGAAAGGGCCTGGCGTCTGAAGGCGGCACCCCTCCCCTCTCCCCGCAGCACTGCTCATCCTCCTGGCCTTCGGAACCTTCCTCCTCTGGAAGAATTGGCGGCTGAAGAGCATCAACAGCATCAACTTCGACAACCCCGTGTACCAGAAGACCACGGAGGACGAGGTCCACATCTGCCGCAGCCAGGACGGCTACACCTACCCCTCGGTGAGCCGCCCCGCTGGGGACCTCGCCGGCACCCGGCTGTCTGTCTGAGAGTTCCTCATGCCTCCTAAAGGCCAGGCCCTCCTCGAGAGAGGACGATCTCACGGAGTGGCGGGTGGGGGGTGGGGGCGCGGCAGGGCCAGAGGATAATCCAAGGGAACATAGGTCCAAGGGTGAAAGCCGGAAGGGGGACTGAGTTTTTTTGTGGGAGGTCTGGAAAGGAGGGGAGGCGACTTCAGATAAGGTGGCCCGGAAGGCTTTCTTGAGTAGGGAGTGTACGGAGTGCATCAGGCACCACCTGTGCAAACGCCTGTGGCTGAACCCTGCCTGTGGTGCGAGGGGCGCAGAGTGGGAGGGGAAGGGGCAGATGGAGCAGGACGCTGTGGGCCTATGGGAGCACCGTTGCTGGGAGTGAGATGGGCTCCACGGAGCCACTTGATCAGACTCGGGTGCTCACGGGCGCCCCTGGTGGTTGTGTGAGGAATAGGCCTGGGCCAAGTCCCAGAGCCCCGAGACGAGGGTGGAGGCCTTTGTGCGGGTCCAGCGGTAATGAGGGGGGTGGCCTGGGGGACCAGGAGAGAGTCAGGCGTGGGTGGCCTGTGGCCATGTTTACTGCATGTTGGACTGATCGTTTCCGGCGTTTACTGCTTTGTTGACAGAGACAGATGGTCAGCTTGGAGGATGACGTGGCGTGAGCTGCTGCCTTGAGTCCTCTCCCTCCCCCGAACCTGCTGCCAGTCACTCAAAGGCAGCAAGAACACTTTCACCCCTGACCCTTGACCTGCTCCCAACCCTTCCTGAGACTTCTGCACCAAAAGCGCTGTTGGGGACTGCCGCCCAGGCACTGTCTGCCCGTCTGCCAGAGCTTTGTTTTATATATTTATTTTTCTGGGAGGCAGAACAGGCTTCAGACGGTGCCCTCGGGCGGCAGTTGGATTGCTTTTTTTTCTTCCTTTCTTTACACGTGAAGGAGAAAGGCAGAACAGCTTGGGAATCTGTCCTCTCCGGGAATCTCTGAGCTGCTCTCCTTCTAGACACACTCCTCCCCAGAGGGAATGACGGAGGGACACGGAGCCGGAAAGCTAGTGGCTTTGAATGCACGAGAGCAGGTGCTACCCACAGGGTCCCAGGTGGCTGCTGTTGCCACCCACCCTCTAGCCCAGGCCCCACACTCAGGACTGAACATGTTTACTTCTGCCAGGCAAGCCTGCGGGATGGCCAGAGTTGGTCTGCCACCCCCTGGTCAGGATCAAACTAGGGTTTTCCAAGCTGGGTTTGTCCTCCACTTAAGCCAGGAGGGGACCCTGGGTCCAACCTTCCAGGAGCGGCACCCGCTGAACCCTATTCATTCACCAAAACCCTGATTATCCCCAGAGAAAACAAATGCGAGCCACCAGTCGCCCTTAACGTACATGTATTAAGTGCCTGAGACCCCCTTACTTTGTGCGTGAAGATGAGCAGCTCCCACCTCTAACTGTATCCCTCTGTCCGGGAGTGGGTGTCTGGACCCCAGCCCCACCCCTTGCACTTTTCCAGTTCAGGGTCGTACACTGTGTAAAGTCGACATTCTATTATTATTTTGCACTACTTTCCGTTCTGGTTCCCTTCTGGCTGCAAAGAGTCCGGGTTGATGATTGGTACAGACCCGGCCCTTCTCCCAGACCCGGCCCCTCTCCCAGCACGTAGGGAGACGTGTGCGCGGTGGCTTGATCATGACTTCAAAGCCAAGATTACGACTAGACGATCTGCCTACTGTTTCCACTTCTAGGCAGAGGCCACTGAGCCATTCATATCCCCAACAAGCCCGTCATGGTTGGCTGGTGTCCATCTGAAACATGCATGGCAGGTCTGCCCTGTAAGATGTGCTCTGGGCTCGGGAATTTCATGGGATTCATTAAACAAGAATGCTTTCTGAAATTGCCACACATATCATATTTATGACCACTGGGGGCTGGGGGTTGGATGGGAAGCAGCCTCCCATGGAAACGTCTGAGTGGGTTGACTACTGTACAACCACAGAACACGGGCACCCCTGCCGCAGACTGTGAACACCTTTTCTCTTTCTGAAGCATGTAAATAACACCCCCACCACCGCCGTGCAGACAGTGGGGACTTTTTGTTATGTTTGCACTTTGTATATTTGTTGAAACATTTCTCACTTACGTGTATATATATAAAAGAAAGATCTATTTATTTTTGCAAATCCTGGTTGCTGCAAAGATGCCTCGTCTTTCTGTACAAAGCTTATTTGAGCGTGCCGTGCACAGCCCTCTTCAAGAGAATCAGGTTCTGTGTTGTATATATGGGTTGCTTTTTGAGGATGGGTGTCGCTTTTTAAACCACTGTATAGAATGTTTTTATAGCCTGAATGCCTTACTGTGATCGATTACATTTCTTAAATAAAGTATTTGACTAAACCGGAAGTGCTTTCTTCTGCCTTTCTCTGGCTCCTTCCATCTGTTGATGGACAAGACTACCCCCAGGGAGAAGGATCTGGAAAGGGAACATTTTCCTACAGCATCAACACAGGCTGCAGCCTCTAAGGGGATATTGTGCTCAGCTGGGGACCAGCTCTGCTGGGTGCTGAATTGAAGTTTTGCTAAATTTCCTGCTTATTCACTCATTCAACAAATATTGGGCACCCGTTGTGTGCCAGGTCATGTTCAAGGAGTGTGGAACACTGCCGTAAGTGTCTATGCCCTCAAGGAGATGACATTTTAGAAGAGGAAACAGATACAAAAAATTATTTTGAAAGATTATTCTAGAAGAATATTTAAAAAGATAATGAGACAGAACTGACTGGCAAGAGGCTCTTTTATATAAGGGGGTGGGGGGAGGTGTCAGGGAAGGATTCTCCTTAATTTTTTAATTTTAAGAATCTGCCTCCAATGCAGGTTCTGTCCCTGGGTTGGGAAGATCCCTTGGAGAAGGGAATGGCTACCCACTCTAGTGTGCTTGCCTGGAGAATTCTATGGACAGGAGCTTGAAGGGCTACAGTCCATGGGGTCACAAAGAGTTGGACACGACTGAGCGAGTAACACTTTCACTTTTAAATTTTATATTGGAGTATAGCTGATTAACAATGTTGTGATAGTTTCAGGTGGACAGCAAAGGGGACTTAGCCACACATATATGTATCCATTCTCCCCCAAACTCCCCTCCCATCTAGGCTGTCACATAACATTGAACAGAGTTCCCTAAGCTATATGGTAGGTCCTTGTTGGTTATTCATCTTAAATATAGCAGTGTGTACATGTCCATTCCAAACTCTCTAACTATTCCTCCTCCCCATCCTTCTCCTTTAAAAAAAACCCTTTTTTCCTGAATTTAATTCTATTAAATTCATTGCTAAGATAGAAATAAATTGAGAGGTTTCACATCACAAATCTGGCTTCATCTTGATAACATTTGTCCAGAGCCATAGACATCGGAGTACGTGGACTGCACTCTCCTCAGTCCCCGGCACCCCTATTCTCTTGTGCATCCCAGCTTTACCTGAGTCTGACCTCAAGGGCATTTCAGACCCTTATCTTCGGGCGTGGCAGTCAAGCCACAGATAGTCCTGGCATTTCAAGTGGGAAACAAGAATACGGCAGGTCATTGGATAGGAAAAAAAATACAAGGAACTAAGCATAAAAAACTAAATGGGACAAACCATAAGGAGATGCCACCTACATGCCATTTGTATGGCTGTAATTAAAAACAAAAAACAAAAGACTTCCCTGATGGTCCAGTGGTTAAGATCCTGTGGTTCCAAGGTAGGAGATGCAGTTCGATCCCTGATCAGGGAACTAAGATCCCACACACCTCGACTAAAGATCCTTCATGCCCCAACTAAGACCAGGCACAGCCAAAATTTAAAAAAATAAATAAAACTACCATGTGATCCAGCAATTGAAATCAGGGATTTTGATATTTGCACACTCGTGTTCATAGTATTATTCACAAGAGCCGAAAAGTGGAACAAACACAAGTGTCCATCTGTAGGTGAATGCATAAATAAAATGTATATATACACAGTGGAATATTATCCAGCCTGAAAAAGGAAGAAAGTTCTGAAACATGCTCTAAATGGATGAATCTCCAGGACATTGTCTAAAGGAAATCGGCCAGATCCAAAAAGATAACTACTGTATAATTCCACTTATATGAAGTCCCTTGTTCATTGCTCAGTCATGTCCAACTCTTTGCGACCCCATGGACTGCAGCACGCCAGGCTTCCTTGTCCTTCACTGTCTCCCAGAGTTTGCTCAAACCCATGTCCATTGAATCAGTGATGCCATCAAATCATCTCATCCTCTGTTGCCTGCCTCCTTCTCCTCTTGCCCTCAATCTTTCCCAGCATCAGGGTCTTTTCCAATGAGTCAGCTCTTCGCATCAAGACTGGAGCTCCAGCTTCAAGCAACAGTCCTTCCAATGAATACTCAGGGTTGATTTCATTTAGGATTGACTGGTTTGATTTTCTTGCTGTCCTTGAAGTTCCCAGTGCAGTCAAATTCCTAGAAACAGAAAGTAGGACAGAAAGTGGGTGCCTGGGGCTGGGGGAGGAGGAGGGGGAGTTTAATGGGTACAGGCTTTTAGTTTTGCAGGAGCAAAGAGCTGGATGGTGAGCAAGGTTGCACAACAAAGCGAATGTGCTGAATGCTGCTGAACTGCACACTTCAATGTGGTTAAGATGGTAAACTTCAGGGCTGCCTTGGTGGTCCAGAGGCTAAGACCCCGTGATCCCAACACAGGGAGCCTGGGTATCAGGCCTGGTCAGGGAACGAGATTCCACATGCTTCAACTAAAGATCCAGCTCAGCCAAATGGGACTTCCCTTGAGGGTCCAGTGATTAGGAACTCAGAGCTTTCACTACACCGGGCACAGGTGAATCCCTGTTCGGGGAACTAAGATCCCGCGTGCTGCACAGCACAGGCAAAAAAAAAAAAAAAAAAAGACCAAATGCGGGGACAATGAGGCATCCAGAAATAACAGCAGAAGGGGTGGCATTACTGGAGCCCAGGAATTGTGGGAGCTGGGAGGAGACCCGTCCATGGCACAGAGAGAGGAGATTCTAGCCTCTCCCCGCCTCCAGGCCCCGCCTCCCGCCAGCACCCCCCTCCAGCCAGCGCCTCTTTGTGCTGAGCCCAGTAGGACGTGGAAAACGGGGTTCCCTGCAGGACCCGGCCCAAGGGCAGAGGACCCGAAGTATGGAGGCAGTGGGTGGGAAAGGGTGCAGACTGGCTGGAGTTGGGTGACTTTGGACCCATCCGAGCCTCCGTTTCCCCACCTGCAAACGGGGCGATGCTAATCCCCGCCTCCCGGGCTCCGCGGGTGGCGGGTGTAGCGGTGGCGGAGGGAAGCGCCGGGAGCCGCCGGGACTGCGATCTTTTCTGTGTCCAGAGGGTGGCACTTCCTTCCTTCCTTCCACCTTTTGTCTTGGGAAGGTTCCAAACTGCCTCTGGGGGCGAGAGCTGAGCGGACCGCACAGGAAGCGTCCGGGGCCTGCAGGCGGGCGCTCGATAATTGGTTGATTGACTGACTCCATGCTCAGCCGCGTGGCAAACCGGACAAATGAGCCTGAACAGTCCGGGCGCGCGCGGGAGGGGCCGGGCAGTGGCCGAGAGCGCTGAGAGGGGAAGGTGGGCAGGACTTGGAGAGGGGGTCTCCTGCAGCCTGGGAGAGACTGGAGGTGATGGAAATTTCTGATCCCTGGCCTGGGCAGTTTTCTGTTAACGGAGGGAGTAGTAACCGAAATCCTTCCTCGGCGCCCCCAGCGTGCCAGTGAGTGTGACACAGACACACAGGACTAGAGTGTCAGGAAAAATAAGAGCAGACCCTTCTTGGGGATTAACTGTCTGCAGCCTCTCTGTGGCGGCCCAAGCAGGGGCCCAGAGCCCATTTGACAGATGGGAAAGGGGAGGCTGGGGTCACTGGGTTTGGGTCCCAAGCTCCTGGCGAGACCTGGATGCCCTGCCTTTTTATCCTTCAACAGCGGCAGCCTAAAGGGCGAGGCCGTGGTGGTGAACCTCTCTGGGCTCACAGGGGGTCCCCTGGGGAAAGGCGTGGTTGTCACTCAGGTAAGATGAGGGGCAGCTGGCTGGCTGCTTGGAGTTGGTCTGTGGGCTTCCCCAAAGGGGTGGGGAGCAGACTGGAGCTTGGGAGCTGCTGTCCCTGAGGACAGGGTGTGGGCAGGTGACTCGGAACTCCTGCCTCTCCAAGAGGCTCGACAGCTCCGACCAACACCAGCCGGGTAGTGGGAGGAATTTGCTCCCCAAAGCCTGACACCCCAATTGACATCCTCTGCTGCCTCCACCCCCAACCCCCAGCCCCCACAGGCATCTGAAACCACAGCTGCCTGTGGTGAGTCAGGCTGGAGCCTGCGGGGCTGAGCCCAGGTCCGTGGGAGGAAAGAGGGGAAGGCAGGGAGGGGGGAGAGCTGTCCGCATGCCGGCCCCTCCCCCATGGTGGGGGGCAGCGCCCCCCTTCCTCTAGGCAGTGAATTCCCTCAGTGATGAGGAGATGAGAGCGGCTGAGAGTTGGAATTTGAGCAAATACTGGTCATATCACCCACCCTATGGAGTGCAGTGGAATTGAGAGGCTGGGAACAGCCCCCAGGACTCCTGGGTCCTGTCCAGCCTCCCCTCCAGGCAGCTCAGGTTTCAGCTCTGACTCCTGCCCTCGGTGGAGGGGCTCCACCCTCCCCGGCACAGCTGCTCTGCTTACACCACAGCCTCCTCTCCCAAGCTGTGCCTATGATTGGGCGGAAGGCTGGGAGCTTGGGGGTTCAAAGCAAAACCACTCCCCTAGTTGGCTGGGCCTCTGCACCACGACCTGTGTCAAGAGGGCAGTGTCAGACTCTACTTTCCCAAGGCCCAACTCTGAGCTCCCCCACCCCACCCCCGGAATCTGAAAATCCTCCTCATGTCTCACTGTGGACTGCAGGCCTGGCTTGATCCAGCCCCATGGCCTCTCATTCTCTCCTTGCTGGCCTCTTTGCTGTCTCTGAACCTTTGTACTTGCTGTTCCCTCTGCCTGGGTCACTGTCTCCATACTTCTGTCCCCTGGGGGCTCAGGTCTGTCTGGGCTCAAATTACTCTTGCTCCCTGGGGCCTCCAATAGGCTCTGTCTTCATCAGCTGTGACGCTGTTCTGTCACTGAAGGGCACTGGGAACCAGCATATAGCACCTGATCATGGCCTCCACAGTAGCGTGGCTCCCTGGACTGGGGGGCCTGGCAGGTCACAGATGTCCACTGCACACTGCTGAGTCAGGTGGGGAGGCCACCAGGAGGTCCTGGGGCCTTCCTGGGGGTGGTCCAAGCACTGCTGTGTCTGTATTGATCCCCTGTGGTCAATCTTCCCAGCCTCTCCCCAGCCTCAGCCCACCAAGCTTGCCAGAGGTCCAGGTGAGAGGTTCGGCCTCTTGACTCCATATACCCTTGCCTATTTTCTCCAGAAACACCAATTAAAAGCCAGGGTGCGTAAGAGATATGGGTTCAATCCCTGGGTCAGGACGATCCCCTGGAGTAGGAAATGGCAACCCACTCTAGAATTCTTGCCTGCAGAATTCCATGGACAGAGGAGCTTAGTGGGCTACAGTCCATGGGGTCGCAAAGAGTCAGACACGACTGAAGTGACTTAGCGTTTCGCAATGTAACTTTAGTGTTTTAAAGCAGTCTTCAAACATCACTTTCTGAGATGTCAGTTATATGAAAATGTATGAAAGCATAGAAAACGGATTGAAAGACAATCATTGAAATGTTAGCTGTGTTGTCTCTAGGGAAAAAAAAAAAAAAGCCAGGTTGGCCAGGTGTGTGGATATTGGACCAGCAACCACTGATTACTAAGAACTTCAAGTGCTCTGTTGCCTGGCAGGGCTCTACCAAGTACAGGCCTGAGTTCCAGTTCTTGGTCTCTTTCCACCTGGGTAACTTTGGATAAGAGGCAGGCACCTCAGAGTCTGTTTCTCATCTGTAGAGCCAAGAGTCTCCTCCATGGACCCTGGGGCCCCCCTGCTGGGTTCAGCCTCCTGGGGAGGGGATGTCACTGTGACTTTGGGCAACTGACTGGACCAAGCTGTGCCTCGGTTTTCCTATATGTAAAATGGATCCCCCTCACCAGCTTGGGGTGCAGCTGGCCAGAGAGGATGCCAGAAGAGGAACGGGGTGGGTGTGTGGGGTCAAGTCTCAGTTCTGGGGGCGCCAAGGTTTGGGTTCCATGCTCCCTTCCTGGTGGTAGAGGGGAAACTGATCCTGCACCCCTACCAGGGCTGGCCTAGCATTCAACATGCCCCTAGCCAGGTTCCATAATCTGGGAAAAGGCTGGTGGCTGCTGATGGGCTGGCTCTCAGGGGGAGAGCAGGCAAGGCGGGGGTTGGGGTGCAGGCTGGAGGCCGTGGGCCAAGACCATCCGGGCGTCTGGCCAGCGCTGGGCAGTGAGTCAGGGCCCAGGCATGCAGAGGGCCAGGGCCTCCCCGGCCCCTGTGAGCTCAGGCACCTCCCTGAACCCGCCCGTCGGGCCCCACTGGGCTGCATGCCTCACCCCCTTGCTCACTCCTTGGACTGGTCTCGGGGGGCTGCCTGGGGAGATTGGACATGGCCCCTCTGAATCTTGTGTCCATACAGCCTCCTTCAAATGTCAAATGTCCTTCTTCTTGGTCACTGAGCTCTGGGCAGGCAGGCAATGCCTCCTAGGCCCCTCCCCGAAAAAAGCCACTGCTTGGAGGTGGGTGTGACTATGGCAGGGGAGCAGATCCCTGGGGAAGGGGCTCAGGCCCTGAGCTGGGGCCCAGAGAAAACTTTTTCTGTAACTGTACCTGCCTCCCATCACCAGCTTTCTCTCCCAGGGACTCTGTGCCCATAAATTTGAACTAGACAGAAATACACTTCTCTGCCAGCCCTGGGACCCTCGGCTGGGCCCCAGTCCTCTCAGGGCAGGGAGCCCTCCTGGCACCTTCACTCATGCAGGGGAGCAGGTGGAGGCTGCCTGTGTCAGCAGGAACGGCCATCAGGGTGACAGCAGCTTCTCAACTGACCTTGGCAGAAGACTCATGGATTCCTGGCTCAGGCTACAAGGCGGGGCTTGGGGGGGAGGTGGGGGTGGCAGTCCTGAGTATGTCCGCCCCCCTAACCCCCAGGGTTTTCAGGACAGGGGTTTGCTTCTGGTATCTACAGGTGGAAGCCAGGGTTACTGCCAGATTATCCTGTGATGTCCCAGACAGCCCCCAGCAGAGAGGGACCTGGCCCCAGCACTGCGAAGGCTGGGGCAGGAAAACCCTGGTCTAGGTCGACTTTTGCCCTTTGGAGGCCAAAGGTACCAATGCAGGGCTCTGCTTCTTCTTCACATCATAAAACAACTCTGCCAACCTTGAAAAATGAAAACAGCCCAGGAGGGCTTATGGGAACATAGCCTTGAATATGAAAAGCCAGGCCCTCGGCATAAAAGCAGGGCCTCTGAAGTTCTGGGAATCTTGTGAGCCAGATGGCCTGGGGATGCTTGCATTTCAGTAACACTAATAACCCCTTTTTGGGGTCTATCTCCTGGACCCAACAGGCAGGATTACTTGCCCTAGTATCTCCAAGGGGTACGGAAATGGACTATTTTTAGTGCCCATTTGATGTACTCAGGTGCTGCTAGAACTTAACTGTTCCTTCTGCCTAGAAATGTCCTTCTCTGATCAAGAAATACAAATTGTACTTATTGTAAGTTGTACAGAGGCGCACAAAACCCAACACCCAGAGGTTCGTGTAACTGCTGAACCTACTAGCTTCAGGCAAAGCTGTATCCAGGAGGCGCTTGATAGCAAAGGGACCCTACTTCTCACTTGCTGCCCTCAGACAGGCAGGCAGGCTGGCCATAAACTTCCTACTGGTAGTAGTACCTCAGTCACTGAGGATGGGGGTTAGGTGAATGCATTGATTGGCTGGCCCAGGCTTTGGCTGCATGCTCAATCAGTGAGGGTTTATTATGGGTGTTTGTGATAGAAAAACTAAACTAAGAAAGACACACACAGCAGGTTAGCCCTTGCACCCAAGAAGTCCAGTATTGATATCCAGCTCCACCATCATCAGAGAACCAGGCTCGTATCATCTCTAGAGAATTTCACCCCTCCTCATGTGGCAATACAGCTGCCAGGGCTCCAGCCATCACATCCAAATCCCAGAAAATAGAGGGGAAGGAGAGGGGCGTACTCCCTTGCCTTTAAAGGAGAGGTCACATATAACACTTCTTTTTACATTTCATTGTCCTGAATTTAACTGCAAAGGAGACGGGAAAGTTGTGTTTTGTTTTTAATTTTTTAATTATTATTATTTTTTTACTTTACAATATTGTATTGGTTTTGCCATACATCAACATGCATCCACCACAGGTGTACATGTGTTCCCCATCCTGAACCCCCCTCCAACCTCCCTCCCCAGAAAGTTGTGTTTTGACTTGGGCAGTTAAAAGGAGTTCCTTACCAAGTGGAAAATAAATATTAGGGAGGCAACCAGTGGTCTCCAATACACAGTCCACCCTGGAGCCAGGGATGGGTCCCTACATAACCTCTTTGTGACTGGCTCTTCCTTTCTAGTCCCAGCATGAACACCACCCCCATTCTCTAGGCACATTCCCTTCCCGGCCGAGGTCCCATAGCACTCTGGACACTCTCTAGCCTGAGGGTGGCATCTGATCACTTCTGATTCCTCTGTTGGCTGAAGAGATCCTTGTCACCTTCACCTTGGGCACACAGCAGCATTCAGAGACTGAACGGATAGAAAAGGGGCCACACTTGAATCACAGATGAAGACCTGGAATCTGTTATTGGCTACCACACTGTCATTGGCATGCACTGTTATAGATGTGAAGTTACAGCCCTGGCAAGGTTAAGTTGGTTCTCTTTGATTACCTAGTCCAGCATCCAAGGCCAAAGTCGGGAGGGTGGAATGGGTGGCAGGGGGGCGGGGAGAAAATCAGTAAAAAACAAAAACTCATTTATGTGTCAACATTTAATTTTAAGCTCATCTCACCACCGCGGCACTGACCACCCACCACAGCTGATTCCCACTGAGTGGGGCTGTGTGACACAGTCCCAGAGGCTCCAGGCTACCACTCCGTGTCCACCAGATTCCAGAGATAGTCACTGATGAACTTCTTAGAGAGCTGGGTGCTGTCCAGGTGGATGGGCTGGGCAACGCTGGGGCCGTGGTGGACTGAGCATGGATGTAAGGAAAGCCAGCATGCACTGCCCTCTCCCTCAACCCCACGACAAAAGGATACTGCCTTGCAATTGTTATTATTAAGATACTTAGAGGGGCTTCCCTGCTGGCTCAGTGGTAAAGAATCTGCCTGCCAATGCAGGAGATACAGGTTCAATCCCTGGTCCAGGAAGATCCCACATGCCACGGAAGAACAGAGCCTGTGCACCCTAGAGCCTGTGCTCCACAAGAGAAGGCACCACAGGGAGAAGCCCACACACTGCAATTAAGAGTAGCCCCTGCTCTCCACAACTAAAGAAAAGCCCACGTAGCAACAAAGACCCAACAGAGCCAAAACAAAACAGATGAAGCTTTAAAAAAAGAGAGACTGAAACAAATTTTCATAAACAGAAAAGTAAATTCTAACAGTGTACTTTAAAAAAAATTATGGTAAAATCTATGTAATATTATACTGACCACCTTAAACATTTTCGAGTGCCCTGTTGAGTGGCATTCGGTATATTCACGCTGTTGTACAACCGTCACCATTCATCCCCAGAACTCTTCATCTTGTAAAACTGAAAAGTCAAAGTGAAAGTCACTCAGTTGTGTCCGACTCTTTGCGACCCCATGGACTGTAGCCCGCCAGGCTCCTCTGTCCATGGAGTTCTGCAGGCCAGAATATTGGAGTAGGTAGTCATTCCCTTCTCCAGGGGATCTTCCCAACCCAGGAATTGAACCAGGGTGTCCTGCATTGCAGGTGGATTCTTTACCAGTTGACTACCAGGGAAGGGCCCTGTAACACTGAAACTCTGTCTCCATTAAACACTGACTCCCCCTACCCCACCCTGATCATCCTCATCTTATTTTCTGGCCTCATGAAACTGACTCCTCTAGAGATCTCAGGCAGGTGGAACTATATAGTATCGACTTTTTGTGTCTGATTTATTTCACTCAGCATACTATACCCTGGGTTCATCCTCGGTGTAAACTGTGTCAGGATGTCTCCCTTTTTTCCACCATGTGGATGGACCACGTTTTGTTTATCTGCTCATCTGCTGATAGATGCTTGGGTTGCTCCCACCTTTGGGCTCTTGTGAACAGTGCTGCTGTGAACATGGATGTACAAACACCTGTTCAAGTCCCTGCTTTCATTCCTTTGTGGGTACACCCGGAGCGAAACTGGGTCATATTCCAATTCCCAAAAGTGGAATTGTGTCGTATGATCATGCTGTTCAATGTGTGGGATCTGCCACAGTGTCTGCACCGTCTAATTCTCCCCAGCAGTGCCCAGGGTTTCATGGCACAAAGGATACTGCCTTTGATCATCCCAGGCTCACACTCATAATCCCACTCGATTTTACTAATTCGGCGATAAAGTTGAGCCACGTACCTGTGTGAGAAGACAAAAAAAAAATAGAGAAAAGAAGTCATTCCAGGGTTAACTCTAGCAAAGATCCATGGGCTACAGACACACACACACACACTCACAGGGATACGCACTCACGTCACATCTATGGACCTACACAGCTGAAGGGATGGTGACTGTCGTGTCCTCGTCAACTTCCTTCTCTTGTCTTTCGAGATCCGCCTCAATCTCCTTGAGCTCCTCCAGTTCTCTTGTGAGCTGAGTAAAGCAGGTAGTTAAGGATCCCTGGTTTTGAAGGCAGGGCTGCCCACATGCTCACACCTCACACCAACCCTGTGGGCCCCGAGCCACTGGCTCTAGGTGTGTTTCCTAGCGTGAACAGGTGCCTCCCAGGTGGGGCTGGGGTCCGACCATTCGGCACACACAGGAAAGGATATAGGAGGTTGGCTTTCAGGTGGGTGTCCTCCTCGCTGGCCCTCTGAAGCTCAGCTTCAAGCTGCCGCACCTCGACACCACCTTGGTGTGCCTGCTCCTTTGCATCCAGGAGGCTCTGGGCCACCTCCTTCTCTGCGGTGAGGATCTCTGCAGGGCGGGGTGAAGTCTGGGCCCCTCAACTCAGGCTCCCCAGGAGAGCCCCGGAGCAGAGGGCGGCTTCAACGCCCCCATCTACGCCCACTTCCATTTGTGGCTCCCAGACCCATTGTCCTATTTGCAAATACCCACCAGAGTCCCACCTGGAATCTGACTCAGGGTATCCATTTCACCGAGACACCTGAATCCATCAGGCGAAGAAACTCCAGTCCCTCTTTGTCCACCTAGTCTTAATGTATGACATCACTCTCCACCCCGTTGCCCAGACAACAGGCCCAGGACTCACTCTTTGGATGCAGTTGGCCATCCATCCTGGCAGGGCCCCTCCTTCCTCGTGCTGGTCCTTCATCCCTCCAGGACCACCCTGTCAGCCCCCCTGCTTTGCTTTGGTTGCTCCTGTTGCCAGTCTGTACTGCTCTCTGCCTTCAGAGTGGCTGCGTCAGAGGCCGAATGCTAAGTCACTCCTCTGCTCAAAGACCTCCCAGGGCTCCCCCAGTGTCTCCAGGATAAGGACCTTCCCCTTCCTTGCCGACGTCCTTTCTCCTTGCTTTTCTCCCGACCACATGTTTTCCCTCTGTTCGGGCTGCAAAGATGTGTCATTAATACGTGCAGACATGCCATGTTTTCTCATGTGTGTCCCTGGGCCCCTGCCTGCCTGTCCTCCAGGGATGCTGCCATCGGGCACACCCATTCCCAGCCTGAGGACCTCCTGGATAATGCCCGACTCAGGCGGAATGGACACTGTCCTCTCCCTCCTGGGGCATGACTGTGCTGTTAGCCATCATCCTGGCCTATTTATTTCTTGTCTCTCTTCTTTAAGGCACAAATTGTGTCTTACAGTCGCTAGATATCAGCCAACACCTACTCAGAATAAATGTGTTTGGAACAGAACATCTGAAAAGATCAAAAACACCCTAAGAAGGTTATTGTGTTCCTTCTCATTAAGTCAGAGAAACCGGCCAACCCAGAGAAGACACAGATGACAAGGCTTCTCAGAGGGCCAGTGTTTGTTTACAAACTTAGATCGAGTTAATTTTTAATCAAAGCGCTACATGTCTATGGTTGTGAAAATTTAAACACACACTTGCACATGTGCACACACACACACACACACACACTCCTCTCTAAGCCTCTCCACCCTCTGAAGCAGCCACTTAAACTCCTTACTGTTTTCTCTGGCATCAGCCTTCATATTTCTAAATAATTTGCTTATGCTGCTATTTCTTGACCTGTGTTAGACGGTGCCTGCTGACTTCCTGTCGGAGAGCTGGGGGTCTGGCTCTCTTACGCAGCCTTCCCGCCCCTTCTCCAGGCACCGTCCGAACCACAGCCAAGTCTCCTGGCTGTTCAGTCTAAGCCGTCACTGCCTACATGCGTGCTCTGGCCACGGGTGACCAGGGAGCCCTAACCCACTCTGTACTCTCACAACCCTCTGAGGGCGGCTTAGCCCTCCTTGAGTTTGAGAGGCTATGAACGGAAGTTCAAAGAAGTGGCTTGTCCACAAACTTAGCTCCAAAGCCGGAATCTGAACTGGATTCTTTTTTTTTTGGCCACGCTGGGCAGCATGTGGGATCTTAGTTCCTCGACCAGGAATCGAACCCGAGCCCCCTGCACTGGAAGCGTGACTGCCACCAGGGAAGTCCCTGAACTGGATTCTTTGATCAAACCCCAGCACCCTCGATTGCTGACTCTTCTCTCCTTGCCCCAAATCCATCCATTCTGCTGACCTAGGCAGGTTGGGTTATGTTGATCTTCTCCCCAACCACCCATGGAAGTACAGTTACCGGAAAGGGAGAGGAGAAAAGGAAGGAGGAGGAAAGAGCAGAGGACCCGGCCCAGGGCGTCCACCACGCTTAGTAGTTGCTGTTTTAGTTGCTAAGTCATGTCTGACTCTTATACGACCCCATGGACTGTAGCCCACTAGGCTCCTCTGTCCAAGGGATTTCCCAGGGAAGAATACTGGAGTGGTTGCCATTTCCTTCTCCAGGGGATCTTCTCGACCCAAGGATTGAACCCCAGTCTCCTGCATTGAAAGGCGGATTCCAACATGCTTAGAACCAACATCCAAACTCCTCCTGGGGGCTAGCAGGCTCTGGCTACTGCTGACCTCATCCACCTCTTTCTCCTGGGTCTCCAGGCTCATTCTCACCTCGTGACCTTGTCCCTGAGAGTCCTCTCTGCCAGGATCCCTCCTCCCCCCAGGCATCCTATGGTTAGCTCCCAGCTCATTCAAGTCTCAACCCAAACAACACCCCCTCATAAAGTGTAATTGTCAAAAGGCATTACAAATCCCTGGCACTGAAACCACAGTGGAAAACTCGATGACATTTCCTCAAAAAAAAATTACATATCAAATTATCATCTGATCCAGCATTTCCACTTCTGGGAAAATACAAAAACAGAATTGAAAGCAAGGACTCAAAGAGATTATTTTGTACCCTCCTGTTCATAGCAGCATTATTGACAATCGCCAAGAGGTGGGAGCAACCCCAGTGTCCAGTGATAAATGGATAAACAAAATGTACTGTATCCATACAATGGCATACTGGAGATGATGGTGGTCATGGTTACACAGCAATGTGAATGTGCTTAATGCTGCTGAACCGGACACTTAAAAATAGTTAAAATGGTAAACCTCACGTTACATCAACTTTACCACAATTTAAAAAAAGTCTGAAGCCTTTAAAAAAACCCAAAATACCCTGATGCTGAGAAAAGCTGCAACATGAGCAGCCCCCACCTCCACCCCTTTCAAGGGCACAGTGCTATGCAAGCGTCATTTCTGTGAATTTCACTTTGAGTCATCAAAGGGGTGCTTCAGCAGCCCCCGTTCACAGATGAGGAAACTGAGGCTCGACAGGGAAGCCACTGGACTGAGACCACAGAGCTCATGAGTTAAGGGCTGAAATCCTTAGCCCATCACCTCCTGACAAATTCATTTTTCTTGTTTATCCTCTCCCTCAACCCGCTAGAGTATCAGCAGCCCCCTCACCCCAGGGATTGTGTTTGCTCTATTCCCTGCTGTCACCCCAGGGCTGGCACTATGCCTGGGCACAGCAGGCGCTCAGTAAAACATCTGAACAACCTCAGCAGGAAGATGTGGATTATTTATTGTTACAACCAAGTTATAGGAAAAAGAGGCATTGTGAGGTTAAGTAAGTCACCTCAAATCTCACAGCTGGGAAGTGGGAATGCTGGGATTCAAATCCGGTGTTTTGACACTTGAGTTTCAATTCAAACCCTGAGTACCCCAGCTACTGCTCACAAAGCGGCAGAGCCTGCAAACTCCTATCTTCACCACTAAACCCCCTGGCTGGCTCAGATGGTAAAGAATCCGCTTGCAATGCGGGAGGCCTGGGTTCGATCCCTGGATTGGGAAGATCCCTTGGAGGAGGGTACGGCAACCCACTCCAGTATTCTTGCTTGGAGAATCCCCATGGACAGAGGAGCCTGGCGAGCTACAGTCCATGGGGGTAGCAAAAAAGAGTAGGACACTACTGAGCGACTAACACACAAACCCCCGCTGCTATCCTGAAGCCCATTTCATGAAGGGGAAACAGAGGCTCAGAGGGGACAGTGCTCACCTGCACGGGGAAATAGGTTAGGGGAAGGGGCGCCCAAAGGGAGGAGGTTCGTGACTGGCTTGGCCACCGCTCCCATGACACGGACCCCGGCTGCCCCTCGCCCCGCCCGCCCAGGTCCTCACCTCGCAGCCACTTCTCGGCGCCGTCTTGTGTCTCCAGCAGCCGCTCCACCATCTGCTCGTGGCGCCCCAGCAGCCTCCGTTGCTGCGCCTCCGCCCGATTGGCGCCCAGCAGGCTCAGAAGCCCCTGGCTCACCTCCTCCATGTCGCGGAAGGCCGCCATGACTACTTGAGAACAAATCCCGCGCAAATTTAACTGTCCCCTTAGCCCTGCCCCCCTCCCGGAGAGGCTCGTTTCCATTGGGTTGATCCCACGTCAGTCATCAGCGAATGAGGGCGGCTGCTTCGAGTCGGACAAGTGCGCCTGCGCCAGTTCTTCTGTCAGTCACTGGCGAAGGCCAGTCTGCGCAGGGAGGGCGTGTCTCTGCAGGCCTGCCTGATAGTCTTGCCTGATGATCCTGTGCTGGCTGGAGAGCGGCTGCAAGAGGTTCAAACTTTCCTTCTTACCAAATTCAGTGCTTGCTGCTTCCAGGTTGGGGTTCTAGGGACTAAGCTGATAACTGCCTCACGTGGAACCGACGTTCTGTGGTGTGTGCATGTAATACTCACAATAATCATAAATAAGTAGTCTATAAGAGGCTGCATAGCAAAATGGAGTCTGCAACCGGATTTATTGGGTTTCAACCCCAGATTTGCCACTTACTGGCTGTTTTACTGGGCTTCCGTGGTGACTCAGTGGTAAAGAATCCTCCTGCTAAGGCAGGAGACCCAGGTAACACCCCTGGGTCGGGAAGATCCTGTGGAGGAAGAAATGGCAGCCTACTCCAGTATTCTTCACTGGGAAATCCCATGGACAGAGGATCCTGAGGGGACTACAGTCCAAAGGGTGGCAAAGAGTCGGACTTAGCGACTAAACAACAGCAACAAGCTGTGTTACCCCAGGCAAACTGCTTCATCCCTCTGCGCTTCATGTTCCTCTTCAGCAAAATGAGGGTCATCATAGTGTCTGCTTTAAGAGTTGGTTTGAGAATAAATGATCCTATCTACAAAACAGTATTCTTGCCTGGAGAATCCCATGGATGGAGAAGCCTGGTGGGCTACAGTCCACTGGGTCGCAAAGAGTCGGACACGACTGAACGACTTCACCTTCACCTTCACAAAACAGAAATGAACTCACAAACATAGAAAACAGACTTGTGGTTGCCAAGGGGGAGGAGGAAGGGAAAGAGATGGACTGGGAGTTTGGGGTTAGCAGGGCTTCCGTGATGGTTCAGCAGGTAAAGAATCCACCTGCAATACAGGAGACTCAGGAGTGTGGATTAGATTCTTGGGTGGGGAAGATCCCCTGGAGAAAGAAATAGCAACCCACTCCAGTATTCTTGCCTAGAAAACCCCATGGACAGAGGAGCCTCATGGCTGCAGTCTAAAGGGTCGCAAAGAATCGGACACGACTGAAAATTAAGCACTCACTGACTCAGATGCAAACTATTACATTTAGAATGGATAAACAACAAGGTCCTACTGTATAGCACAAAGAATTACACCCAATCTCATGGAATAAATCCTAATAGAAAAAAATATTTTAAAATATATATATGTGTGTGTAAAACGGTCACTTTGCTGTACAGCAGTAATTAGCACAACACTGTAAATCAACTATACCTCAATAAATAAAAGAATTGGCATGAGGGTTAAATAAGGGCAGTACCTGGTATTCAGTAAGTGCTATACAGGTGTTATTGCTTCCCTGGTGGCTCAGTCGGTACGAATTGTCTTCCTGCAATGCAGGAGATGCGCATTTGATCCCTGGGTTGGGAAGATTCCCTGGAGAAGAAATGGCAACCCACTGCAGTATTCTTGCCTGGAAACCCCATGGACAGAGGAGCCTGGTAGGCTACAGTCCATGGGGTTGAAAAGAGTTGTACATGACTGAGAACCCGTCTAGTCAAGGCTATGGTTTTTCCAGTGGTCATGTATGGATGTGAGAGTTGGACTGTGAAGAAGGCTGAGCGCCAAAGAATTGATGGTTTTGAACTGTGGTGTTGGAGAAGACTCTTGAGAGTCCCTTGGACTGCAAGGAGATCCAACCAGTCCATTCTGAAGGAGATCAGCCCTGGGATTTCTTTGGAAGGAATAATGCTAAAGCTGAAACTCCAGTACTTTGGCCACCTCATGCGAAGAGTTGACTCATTGGAAAAGACTCTGATGCTGGGAGGGATTGAGGGCAGGAGGAGAAGGGGACAGACAGAGGATGGGATGGCTGGATAGCATCACTGACTCGATGGACATGAGTCTGAGTGAACTCCGGGAGTTGGTGATGGACAGGGAGGCCTGGCGTGCTGCAATTCATGGGGTCGCAAAGAGTTGGACACGACTGAGCGACTAAACTGAACTGAACTGAGCACAAAGCATTTAAGGTCCCATATCAGTCGATTCTGAGTGAACTAAAAGGGATTACTATATAGGTGCTAAGTAAAACATATATAGAAAGCTAATAGGTGAGGTATCCAGCTTTTACTGAACACCGTGCTGTGCAGGGTTACAGTACAGGAAAGAAAAACTGTTCATTTTTGTGACGTGTCCCTCAAATGAGGTGAAGACATCAATGCAGCAGGTCATGACCAGCATTTTCTACAAAATACAATGGTGAAAAAAATCAGTGCATTGTGTACAAAAAGCTAGGTATTGTTTTGGGGGAAACTCCAAACATTTGTCTACTGGGTGTGGCAGGTAGTATTTTCCAAAAAATAGTGACAGAAATAGTTCCAGCTTTGCCACTCCCTGTCAAGAGACAGACTTCTATTCTTTTGAACTTCAGCAGGATTTTGTGCAACTAACAGAATGTGGCAGAAGGGACGCTGTGTGACTTGAAAGCCTCGGTCAGAAACTAAGATGCACCTTTTGCCTGGTGCTAGCTTTCTCTCTCTCTCAGTTCCAGGATAGGCTCTCCGAGTCCATTTGCCATGTGGTGAGGAAGCCCAAGGCACATGAACTGTCTCCCAGATAAGGGCCCAGCCAAAACCAGCACAAACCACCAGACAAGTAAGGGAGTGAGCACTGAAATGATTCCAGCCCCCAGCCTTTGAGCCTTCCCAGCTGACACCAAGAGGAGCAGAGAGAGATGTTCCCAGCAAGCCCGCTCAAACCGCAGGTTTGTGAGCAAGATCCATGTTGTTGTTTAAAGCCAGTAAATTTGGAGGTAATTCGTGATGCAGTTGTAACACCTGGATCCCTGGGTCACATAGGAAATTTGTGTCTTGCTGTGGGACATGTGAAAAATCATGAGGACCTCCCTGGTGGTCCAGTGGTTAAGAATCTGCCTTGCAGTGCTGGGGACACAGGTTCGATCCCTGGTCCGGAAAGATCCCACATGCCGCTGGGCAAGTAAGCCCATGTGCCACAACTACTGAGCCCACACTCTGCAACTAATGAAGCCCGAACACCCTAGAGCCCATGCTTTGCAACAGAGAAGCTACCACAATGAGAAGCCCGTGTACCACAACTAGAAAGCTCATCTACAGTGTTGAAGACCCAGCACAGCCAAAAGAGAATAAATAAAAAGATATAAATTATATTTAAAAAATTTTAAGGTAAGGAAACCACTGAATTAAAAAAAATTTAAGGGAGTGCCAAAACTCTTTTTTTAAAAAATAATTGAAAGTCTCTGCTCTAATGACAAGACCTCACAATAAGCAAATAAATGAATGAGATCATTTCAGTCTGCCAGGAAGACTTGCTTTGAGAGCAATAACACAGGGTCATAGGACAAAATCACTAGAGTTGGAGCAGGGGAGGGAAATGGCTTTAGGTGGGGGCTCAAGGATGGATTCCCTGAGAAGGGGACATATGAATAGGAACCTGAGTGATGAAAAGGAAGCAAGACACAAGGCAAAGGAAAGAACAAGTTCAAAGGCTTCTGAGGTGTGGAAGTTTAATTTCTTTCTTTCTCTCTTAATATTTATTTATTTGGCTGCACCAGGTCTTCGTTGCGGCAGTTAGGATCTTTAGTTGCAGCATGCAAACTCTTAGATGTGGCATATGGAATCTAGTTCCCTGACCAGCGATGGAACTCAGGCCCCCTGCCTTGGAAGCTCAGAGTCTTAACCTCAGGACCACCAGGGAAGTCCCAGCCGTTTAATTTCTTTAAGGAATGGTGAGGAGGTTGTCATGGCCAGAGAGGAGTGAGCAAGAGATTTTGCGAGTCTTTATTCTGATGCACCAGGAAGCATTGGAAGGTGTTACGTAGGGGAGAGCTAGGCAGGGGATTGGCTCTAGATCTTCTGGAATTGAGAGGACTTGCCAGCAAGCCTGGATGTGCAGAATGAAGAGAAAGAAAGCTCCTGGGTGTTTGGCCCAAATACCTATTAGGTGGTGGCCCAAATACCTGTTAGGTACTTGTGACCAATATGGAGAGGAACAGACTTGGAGGTGAGAGAGTGCGTGAAAGGAAAGGTTTGGGGAAGGTCCCAGAGCCTGGAGGATGACTGTGTGGAGCTATCAAGAAAGCAGTTGCTTGGCTGTATGAGTCTGCAAAGACATTTGAGCTGTGGATAGAAATTCAGGCTGTCAGGATGCAGCCAGTATCAGATGACAGCTCTCCTGGGGGAAGAATATGGAGAAGAGGAAGTTCAAGAACAAAAGCTCTGGGATTTCCCTGGTGGTCCAGTGGTTAAGACTCTGAGCTCCCAATGCAGGGGGCCCCGGGTTCAATCCCTGGTTAGGGATACTGGATCCCACATGCCACAGCTGGGACCCAGGGCAGTCAAATGAATTGATTAAAAAAAAAAAAAAGAAGTTCCCCATCCTTTGTCTCATAAGGTGGCTTGCATACAAGTGATGTCACCTTTGTAGTTTCCTGCAGAAATGTCGGTTTCTGGGCACAGAGCTGGGAGCCCAGAGTCAATGCTTATGGCATTGCTCACCATCCTGATGGCGGAGCATTTGATGCTGAGTTTGCTTCGTTACCATCAGCTATGAGACCTTTGTTTGGTGTTAGGGGCTGACCTTCTCTGCGTTGAAAGGCAGGCACAATGCTGAGTGGAATAAAAAAGCGATAAGACCATGGATTCAGTTTCTGGCTGTGCAGATCACCTGTGACCTTGGCAAGTTCTTAACCTTTCTAAGCCATGAGCTAATGATAGCTCTCTTATCAGCTGGGAAAGGCTGTTCAAGAGATAAGCCATTCCAGGTTGCACCAGCAGAGCCTGAAAGATATAAATGCTTCTGTCAGAAAGGCCACTCACTTCATTGCCAAAAAATAAAGCAAGAACTACTCACAGCCATTATGATGGCTCCTATGAAAAATAAATCATAAAGCAGAAGCTAAAGCTTTACAACAGTGTAAAGCAATTATTATATGTGCGTGCATGCTCAGTCAGTAAGTTATGTCTGACTCTGCGACCTCATGGACTGTAGCCCGCCAGACTCCTCTGTGCATTGAATTTTCCAGGCAAGTATACTGGAGTGGCTTGCCATTTCCTTCTCCAGGGGATCTTCCCGACCCAGGGATCAAACCTGCATCTCCTGCATTAGCAGGCGGATTCTTTACCACCACCTGGAAGCAACTATACTTCAATAAAAATTAATTAAAATAAAACAATTTAAAAAATCAGAAAATAACAATTGTTGGTGAAGAAATGGAGCAACTGGTTGGTGGGAATGTAAACTGGGCCAACCGCTCTGGAATAAATTATAGCTATTCCTCAAAATACTAAAAATAGAACTACCACATGATCTAGAAATTGTATTCTCAGGTATATACCCCCCGTGTTGAAAGCTGGGACTTTGTTTGTACACCCAGCACGATTTACAATAGCTAAAATGTGAAAGCAACCAAGTGTCCCTCAATGGATAAATGGATAAATAAAATGTGGTGTATGCAAACAATGGAATTTTATTCAGTCTTTAAGTATGAACATTCTGCCACGTGCTACAGCATGGATGAATGTTGAGTATATTATGCTAGGTTGGATAAGCCAGTCATAAAAAGACAAAAACTCCCCACTTCCACTTACACGAGGTCCTTAGAGTACTTGAATTCATGGAGACAGGAGAATGGGAGTTGCTAACAGCTGGGGGTGGGGGTGATGAAGTTAATGTTTAAAGGGGACAGAGTTTCACTTTGGGAAGATGAAAAGAGTTCTGGAGATGGATGGTGGGGAGGGTTGCACAACAAAGTGAATGTACTTAATGCCATTGAACTTCACAGTTAGAAATAGTTTAGACGGTAAATGTTTTGTTATGTATATTTTGCCGCAAAAATAAACAGACTTGTATTTTTTAAAAAGCCAAACAAGACACCGGGTTTGGGGAGTAGGGAATGAAGTCTTCAGCATGAGCTGGACAAGGTAGCAAAGATGATGAAATGATCCTGGGTGACTGCTTATGAGAAAGAATTTTTATTTTGTTTGTTTTTTGGCCATGTCATGCAGCTCGTGAGATCTTAGTTCGCCAAGCAGGGATCGAACCTGAACCACAGCAGTGAAAGCACCAAATAGTAACCTCTGGACTGCCAGGAAGTTTCTGAAGAATATTTTTTTTCTTAGCAATTATCTTTTTTTTTAATTGGAGTATAATCACTTTCCAATGTTGTGCTGGTTTCTGCTATACAACAACGTGAGCCAGCTATATGTATACATACATCCCCTCCCTCATCCCCACTCCTTGGGGTCATCACACTGAAGTGAGCTCCCTGTGCTGTACAGCAGCCTCCCACTATCTATCTTTTTTTTTTTTTTAAATATCCAAAAGGTCTCTTCTTGGCTCACAAACCACAGACCCTTCCGAAAACTGACAAGATCAGTGAACCCTTCCACTTAGGAATATACAACATTGCATAAAATTTCTAGGACTTCCTATAACCTCTGAAAACCACCCATTATCTCCCAGTCCAGAGGGAAAACAGAGGAAGTGAGAATCAGGAGACCAATCATCCGTTATAAGCTATCCTTGGGGAAGAGGGAGAGAGAGGTCCCAGGACTGGAGAGGGGAGGGGCTGAGGAGACTGCTCTTCCTGTCCTGGTAACCCAAGGATGTTCACTTTGTTCACTTATCAAACCGCCATGGAGCTGTACACTTTTTTTTTTTTTTTGCTGCATGGAGGGTCTTAGTTCCCTAACCACGGATCAAACCCATGTCCCCTGCATTGGGAGCACGAAGTCTTAACCACTGGACTGCCAGGGAAGCCCCCAGCTTTTGTACACGACTCATACACAAAAGGTATAATGCTGCCTCAATAAAAAAATAAAACAGGAAAACAAAGTATTTTAATACTCAGCCTGTTAAGAAAATGTTTGGCAGGAGATGCTCCAAGAGTTGACAATGGTACACATTTCTACCACATGGGACCATGGCACCCTCCCCTAGGCCAGATGTTCTCATTATTGTTTAAAGTTTGCCTTTTACAATCACTGTAAATTATTTTGTCATGAAGAAAAAAAAAATCAGGAAAATTTTTTTTCTGAGGTGCCCACAGTTGGTTTGTTTAGAACTTTCTAAACAAACTATGACTGTGTTCTGTATCTCTGCAGCCCAGTCTGGTAGCCACCAGCTCTGTGCAGCTACTGACTATGAATGCATTACAACTGATTTGCATTTAAATGGAAATTGCCACCACTGGCTACTGACTTCATTATTGGATAGTGTCGGTGTAGGGCGGAGCATAAGGGCGTTTATTTTAATAGTCTCGCCACTTTTCTGTAGTGTTGAACATTGTTCAAATAAGTCCATGTTTAAAAAGAGATCTATTTTAAAGCTTCACGAGAAATACAAGGACTTCCCTGGTGGTCCAGTGGTTAAGAATCCCCCTTCCAATGCAAGGGACATGGGTTTGATCCCTGGTTGGGGAACTAAGATCCCACAGGCAACTAAGCCTGTGTGCTTCATCGAAGACCTAGCTCAGCCAAAATTTTAAAGATTAATTGATTTAAAAATAAAAAGAGGAGTACAGTAAGACAAACACCAGACACATACACTTTGGCCTTCTCATAAGGTAGCTTTATTAAATTCCTTTACCGTCTAAAAAATGATTACAAAAAGGAATACTTCATTTAAGTGTAATACTGTCTTTATGGACGTACCATGGTCGGAAAGTGAAGTTCAAGGTCTTGAATACATGTGAGAAGAGAGCGGGGTCAGACACAGAACCCCCTGTAACCTACCACGCCAAGCCCAAGGGGTAAGGGCAGGGAGAAGGGAACACATAGGGATAAATATGGACTCACAGTGCGGAGCAGGGGGGCACGGTGGTCAATGAGCTGCTTCTAGAAGCTTAAAATAAACACAGCCACAGCTCCAGGGCCGGACACACAGACACACAACTCTCGTACCGCTTCTCAAAGCTGCCCAAAGCTGTGGCCTCCTGTCAGTGGTCATCCCCAGTCAGCTTGGGTTTCCTTTCCTTTTCCTTTACACACACACACACACACACACACACACACACAAACGGGGGTGTCTCTCTCCTTTGACCATCCAAGCTCTCTTGTCTTAGGTACTATCCCTTCCATCATAATCAAAGTGAGCAGACTCCATCAGGCCAGGAAACCTACTTTTCTAGGAGAGAAGCCAGCACTTGGCTTCGGTGAATGAACGCGTGTAGTGCCGAGGGCTTGACCCGTCTTGCTGGGGTTTTAGCGCCCACCCTGGTGGCTACGCTGAGAACTGGACAAGAGAGGGCAGGAAGTCTAAAGACTAAGGGATCTTACTCCCCGGTCACAAGGCACTTTTCGAGGCTTAGAACCTGTCCCCCTCCTCCCCTCCCTGTTTCCTTTTCTCTTTCTTTTTTGGTCACAAAAGGAAGGAATGGGAAAGAAAACTATGTTGAGATTCTGAGACAAAATAGACCATGCAGGAAACTGCGTGTGTTGGGAGAGCCCCGTTTCCAGCAGGCTGTGTTCCAGGCGGCTCCGGAAAGCCTGTAGGTTGTTTAAAGAAAAAAAAAAAAAGACAACCAGCTGGCCCTTGTTTGGTTTTCGGCAAAGCTCTGTCTCTTTAAGTTTGTACTGGGAGCCCTCGGGGGCAGCCAACTTTGAATCGAGCACACATGGGAATTTTGGAACGGGGCCTGTGCTTGCCAGCAGTCTCATGCCCTGTTTTCCTTCCTTAGAGGAGAGACATTCTGGAGTCTGCAGAGAAGGATGGTCTTGTCACTGGGGTTCTAAGCCTAGGGATGTAGGCACCCCTCTGGGGACCGGATTCATTTCCTACATGTCCAGGTCTAAAGGATTTTCTAGGAAAATGAATATTTGCCAGGGCCCCCCTGTGTGGAGGAGATTCTGGGGAATCGCAAGAAAGGCACAACTCGCACCCCTCGCTGCTGGCTCCCGAGCCCCACACCTGAATGGGGCAGGCGGGTGGGCCGCTCGCAGTGGGAAGAAACAGAAGGCAGAAGAACTGACTAAACCTCCCACCCCGGGTGACAAAGACAGAATCTGCTTTGTGAAGAGACCACAAGAGAATGCCACCAGGAAAGTCGTCTGGGCAGGGGGCAGTGGACAAAACTTGATTATATACCAGACAATTAAATGTAGGGGGGCTGGGTGTCAGGCCACTCTAGACAGTGCGATCCGTGCGTAACAACATTTAGGCTTAAAGTGAAAATATACGATTCCAGTGACTTTCAAATTTGGCAACAAGTAAGTAAGTGATTTTTTCCCCCTCCAACTGTGATTCAGAAATACAATATTTTTCCCTCTTACCCTCCTCCATCTGTAATTGCCAGTTGATTGTTCTCAGCGTTCCTCACAAACCCACGCCTCAGAGCCAGCCACTGGCGCCGATTTACATATGAGTTTAGCTCCAGTCTGTGCTGCGGCTGCTTTGAACCGGGGTACTGGGAAAAAACCCGCTTTCAGCTGAAGTCTCCATGCTGTTGGGGTCTCCCCCTGGGAAGCAGAGGAAAACCCCGATTGCCTTTGATACTGGGACCTTGGTGAATCGAGTAGAGGCTGGCCAGGGGGACAGTTCTTTCCGGGCTGCCTGCCTGGTCCCCAGGAGTGGCACCTTGGGCTCTTCTCACGGCTATTCCTCTGCAGAGGATGACGCAGGACTCTCATCATCTGACATCGGGGCAAACTGAAATGAGAGGCAGGATTCTTTTAGTTTGGCCTCCCCTTGGGGGTCTGAGGTGGTGACTTTGCTGGCTGGCCCTGCGCCTGTGGAGAGTGAACAACAGGCTGTGGTCCCTTGGCCTCAAGGAGGTGACATTGCTGGGGAGATAGCTTCACAGAAGCTCACAGATGAATGCAGTGGAGGGTTCTTCCTGAGTGACAAGGTGGCAGGGACAGTGGCGAGCAGGTGGTCTGGCAGGGTGACGTCTGAAGGATGTTGGGGGGGCACCCAAGGGGCAGGGTGTTCCGGGCAGGGGAAACCGCAAATGCAAAGGCCCTGAGGCAGGAGCGGCAATCAGGCCAGTGTGGCTGGAGCAGAGTGAGCAAGGAAGGGGGAGGTAAGAGTGGGGGGAGGTGGGCTTTGAGGATTACCCCACTCCAAGCCGGGTGGGAGTCACAGAGTGCTGTGAGCAGAGGAGGGCTGTACCCCAACTCAGGTGCTCACAGTGACCTCTGGCCACTTTGGGGAGGACAGTGGAGGGGGCAGTGGGGGTGCGAGCCAGAGAAGCAGTGCGGAGGTAGCGGCAGCGGTCCCAGAGGCCAGTGATGGAGCCCCTGGGAGCAGGACCACATGTCAGACAGCAGGACACCACCCAGCCTCATCACCCCCATCTCCCAGTGTGGACATGGAGGCCCAGAGCTGATCCCAAGGGGATCCCCGAGCACCTAAGACCTGAAGCAGTGATGCTGGGAAGACTTGGAGCCTCAGAAAGAACCTGTAAGCCTAGCAGGAGCCAGATGGCTTATGTCTCAGCAACCTTCTCTCTCCTGGACTACTTGGGGAAATTGCTGTGGTAAACACCTACCTCGCCACCCCGGAACCTGGCCCCAGACATGCCTCAGGGAGGCCAGGGCAAGTGGGAGATGGGGGTGAGGAGGAGCGGGCAGACAGGTTCCAGTCCCAAGTCTGGATTCACACCCTAAGGTCTCTGCCCTTTTCTGTCTGTGAGGCTTTGGACCAAGAATGGAACCTTCTAAGTCTCAGCTTCCCCACCTGAAAAATGGTCACAGTAACAGTACATTATGCAACTGAAATAGGGTTCATGTGGACGGTTCTGGAAATC
Organism: Bubalus bubalis; assembly: GCF_019923935.1. Taxonomy (NCBI): domain Eukaryota; kingdom Metazoa; phylum Chordata; class Mammalia; order Artiodactyla; family Bovidae; genus Bubalus; species Bubalus bubalis. The sequence continues at coordinate 95,584,911 of NC_059165.1, read as the reverse complement.
CTGCTCGGGAGGCATTTGGTATACAGTCCGTTAGACTAGCAGGCACTTCCCAGGTGGCTCAGTGGTAAAGAATCCTCCTGCCAATGAAGGAGACGTGGGTTTGATCCCTGGGTTGGGAAGATGCCCTGGAGGAGGAAACGGTAACCCACTCTGGTATTCTTGCCTGGGAAATCCCACGGACAGAGGAGCCTGGTGGGCTACAGTCCATGGAGTCGTGAAGAGTCGGACACAGCTGAGTGCACACACATGCCATCAGACTAGAAGGGCTTGTCTCCTCCATCAGACAGGGCACTGCTTTGGAGACCTATGAGGACTGCCCCTGCCTCCCCCGTCAGACTGGCAGGGCTTTCTCCTCCTTCAAGCACTCAGGACACAGCGAACATCAATCTTATCCTCCTGTTAGGCTTCCAGAAGAGCATTTTGCTAATGGGCATGATTAAAAAAAAAAAAACAAACCCAGATTTCTAGGGTCAAATCAGAGAAATTCCCCATTAAGACACAGTTAGGCTTCTTTACAGTGAAACTTCTCAAGGCCTTGACTATAATGACACACTTTGAGTAAATGCCCCAGTCCTCCACATGGTCATGAAGAACACGATTTGGAACCAGACAGATCTGGTTTGAATCCTGTGATCACCAACCATAGCTGCACAGTCTTAGTTCTTGTATCTTGTTTCCTCACGGGGCCACCATGAGGGTTCAACAAACAGCTGCCTCTGCAGCCCTTGGCGTGGTCCCTGTTTGCCATCCCCCCTCAGAGCCCCCACCCCCTTCCCAGCTAGGGCTGAGACTCACCGAGCACTTGATGTTCATGCGGGAATACAGCATGGACGCAATTTCACTGTGTCCCGCGTCCAAGGCCACCATCAGAGCCGTGCTCCCGTCCTGCAAAGCATCGGTTGCTATGCTGATGCCCTCTGCACTGTGCTCCCACCCTCCCCGCTGGGCGCACCGGGGTGGGGACTCACACGGTCGGTGATGGAAATGTCGCAGCTGGGCACGGCCAGCAGCAGCGCAGTGATCTCCTTGTGGCCGTGCTCGCAGGCACACATGAGGGCCGTGGAGCCGTCGTCATCTTGGACGTTGACGTCTGCCTCGCAGGCGAGCAGGGCTTTGACCACATCCACCCGCCCGTGGCTGACCGCCAGCATCAGGGCTGTCTGCCCCGCCTGGATAGGGCAAAGGAACAGGCTTATGGATCATGCAGGCCCCAGAGGATGACACCCCTGCTCTAGAACCTTCCATGGTTCCTGAGTACTCTGATGCTAACTGCACCTCCACTCATGGGCCTCCTTCTGTATTTCGAATAATCCTACCTACCACTGGGCTTTTGTACTTGCTGATCCCTTTTCTTCCCGCTGGTTCCTTCTCATCCCTCAGGTCTCAGCTTAAATGTCTCCTCCTCGGGCACATGCTCTGTGTCTCCCCATCCCTTGTTGTTGCTGGAGTTTAGTTGCTAAGTCATATCTGACTCTTTGCAACCCCATGGACTGCAGCACGCCAGGTCTCCCTGTCCTTTACTATCTCCCAGAGTTTGCCCAAGTTCATGTCCACCATATGATGCTATCCATCCATATGCCCACTTAAATCAGATTCCTAAGTCACAGGTACAAACATAAGTAAAATGTGTTCAGCTAAGAGTTGTACGCTTCTCTGTCTACCAGTTGGTGGTAGTTTAGTGGCTAGGTCATTTCTGACTCTTGCAACCCCATGGACTGTAGTCCGCCAGGCTTCTCTGTCCATGGGATTTCCCAGGCAAGAATACTGGAGTGGGTTGCCATTTCCTTCTCCAGGGGATCCCTCCCTCAATCCCTGACCCAGGGATTGAACCCAGGTCTTCTGCATCACAGGCAGATTCTTTACCGACTGAGCTACGAGGTTAAATCTCAATAAAAACCAACGTCCAGGGACTTCCTTGGTGGGCTGGTGCCTAAGACTCCCAGCTCCCAATGCAGGGAACTGGATCCCACATGCCACAACTAAAACCAGGCAAAGCCAAATAAAGAAAGAAATTATGCTCTGTGACAAGAGCTAGACACAAAAGGACACAATACTACATGATTCCATTTATATTGTATCCCTAACAGGCAAATCCACAGAGACAGAAAGCAGACTTCGGGGGCTAGGGGCTGGGGGAGGGAAGATGGGAGTGAAGTGACAGCTGCGGGTGCCGGGTCTCCTATTAGGGTGTAAAGGTGTTCTGGAGGCAGAGAGAGGCAGAGGTTGCACGGTACTGCAGCTATGCTAAATGCTACCGGTCATGCGAAGAGCTGACTCACTGGAAAAGACCCTGATGCTGGGAGGGACTGGGGGCAGGAGAAGGCGACGACAGAGGATGAGATGGCTGGATGCCATCACCGACTCGATGGATGTGAGTCTGAGTGAACTCCGGGAGATGGTGATGGACAGGGAGGCCTGGCGTGCTGCGATTCATGGGGTCGCAAAGAGTCGGACACGACTAAGCGACTGAACTGAACTGGTCATCTTAAAAGGGTTCATCGTATGTGCTGCTGCTGCTGCTAAGTGCATTTCACCTCAATTTTTTAAAAAGTAAACCACCTGGATATATACCCAGAAAAGATGAAAACCCTAATTCAGAAAGATACTTGTACCCCAGGGCTCATTGCAGCACTTTTACAACAGGCAAGATGTGAAAGCATCGATGGATGAAGAGACCAAGAAGATGTGGTACAATGTGGTATGATGGAATACTACTCAGCCATAAAAAACAATGAAATAATGCCATTTGCCGCAGCATGGATAGACCTAGAGATGATCACACTAAGCAAAGTAAATCAGACAAAGCCAGATATCATATGATACCATGTATGTGTGGAATCTAAAAAAATGATACAAATAAACTTATTTACAAAACAACAACAAACTCACAGACATAGTAAAAAAAAAACTTATGGTTACCAAAGGGGAAAATGTGGGGAAGGAGAGATAAATTAGAGGCTTGAGATTAACAGATACACACTGCTGTATATAAAATAAACAACATGGTCCTACTGCATAGCACAGGGAACTATATTCAACACCTTGTAATAACTTATAATGAAAAATAATCTACATATATACAACTGAATCACTTTGCTGTACACCAGAAATAACACATTATAAATCAATTATACTCCATTAAAAAAAAAAACAAAAACCTAAACCACTAATACAATTCTTTTAATTAAAAATAAATCAGTAAAAAAGCAAGCAGGGTCTGGGACTTCCTGGTCATCCAGTAGTTAAGACTCCAAGCTCCCAAAGTAGGGTGGCCCAGGTTTGATTCCTGGTCAGGGAACTAGATCCCATATGTGGCAACTAAGATCTGGCACAGCCAAATAAATAATTTTTTTTTAAAAAAGAATGGGGCTCTGGAGCTAGACCCCCAGGTTCAAGTCCCCCTCCTCTAGCTGAACCTCGAGGAAATGAATACTTCTCTCCGCCTCAGTTTCTCTGCCTGTGGAATGGGGGTTCTCGCCTTTTGGGCTCGGGGCAGGGCTAGGACGTCATAAGTGGGAAGGGCTGTCCAGGTCGCCAACGCCAAGGGCCTATACCTGGCTGGCTTTGGCATTGACGTCTCCAAGCCGGAAGAGCTGTAGGATGGTCTGGATATCATCTTGGGTCTTCAGGGTGGCCAGGGCGGTGAGCATGATGGGGCTGTAGCCGGCGCGGTTCTGCTTGTCCACCTGGCAGACACCTGCCGGCCGGGGGCCAGGAAGAGATCGGGTCTCAGACCCCCACGATGCTGGCTGGGTCTGCCTCAAGGCTGGGAGAGGGGCCCTGAGGACCAGGCCTTGTCTCTGCCATCAGACTGGAAGCCCTTTTCACTACCATAGTGAGCACTGGGCATCATGTCTCCTCCATTAGTTTAGGTGTGGATTCAGTCCTTCTTTTTCTTAGACTGACAACCCCATTCTGCCCCTGGGTCCCCATCTCTACTACAGGAGGGGCTCCTAACAGTGAAGTCTGTGACTCCTCCATCAGACTGGGCTCCCACATTTAGGGCTGAAAGCAGGATTTGTGTCTCCCTCATTAATCTGAAAGGCACCCTGGTCATCTTTCGGTCTGGCGTATGTCTCCTCCATTAGACTGTGGGCTCTGCCTCCTTCATCAGATTGACTAGTGGAGAGTTGCGTCTAATTTCTTCACGTCTAATTGCAGACCACGACTTGTCTCTGAGCCCCAGATGGGAAGCCACATCCTTTCCTCAGATTAGGGTTCCAGGGGTGTCACCTTTGTCATACAGGGGTCACTGGGGTGGTGGAAGGGCCACGTGTTTTCCATAAGACCATGGCTGCCTTTTCCAGTACCCTGGGGCCACAGGTAGGGCCTCTATCCCCTCACCAGCGTGGGAGGGCAGCGTGTCCCCCGTCAGACTGGGAGGGCGGCGCCTCCCTGATCAGACTGGGAGGGCGGCGCCTCCCTGATCAGACTGGGAGGGCAGTATCTCCCTCACCAGACTGGGAGGGTGAGATCTCCCCCAGCAGACTGGGAAGGCAGTGTCTTTTCCATTAGACTATGTGGGTGGCATCTCCTCCAGCAGACTGGGAAGCAATGTCTCCTCCATCAGACTGGGAGGGTGATAGCTCTCCCATCACATCAGGAGGGTGGCATTTCCTCCATCAGGCTGTGAGGGCACCCTCCCCCATCAGACCAGGAGGGTAGCATCTCCCCCATCAGAACATCAGACCCAGGTGGCAGCCCACCTGCTCCCCCCGGGGCCCCCTGCCCCGATCCCCAGGCTCACCACTGTCCAGCAGCTGCTGCACCACAGGGAAGTTGGCGTGGGACACAGAGTAGTGCAGCGCTGTGTTGCCATTGCTGTCAGCGATGTTGACCACGTAGTCCAGCAACCGCGCCGACATGGCCCGGAAGGTGACCAGGTGGCGCCGCACGAGCTCTGGGTGGGCGTCACTGCGGCAGGCCAGGCGCAGCCACTCCTGCAGCACCGTGGTGTAGGCCACTTTCTGGACATGGGCAGGAGAGAAGAGGGGAGTGAGGGCCACGGCAGCCCACCCTGGCCCAGATGAAGCCCACCCTGAACAAGAGGGGACATGTGGGTGCCCCACCCTAGGTGAGCTCCCCCTGGAGAAAAGTGTAGTGTCCCCTGCTCTAAAGTGAAGTGTAGACTCCATGGTCCTAGGTATGTCCCCAGAGGAAGGTGTGAGCGTCTCCACCCTGGATGGGATCTTCAAGGTCAAGTGTACACACCCATCAGAAGAAATACAGCAGCAGGAAATACTCCCCTTCCTCAAGCCCAGGAAGGAAAAGGAACCAAGGCTAGCTTTGCTGGCAGGTGACCATCCTTGGCCCTCCCTCCTCCCTGGCGCCTCTCCAAAGACCACGACTCAAGTCTTGGAGCCCCTCGCCCACCAGCTCCCAGCTAGGATCCTGGGGTACCCATGATCCAAAGCACAGAGAGACACTGTGGTCGAGGAGAAGCCAGGATGGGGGTGGAGGGGAAGGAGGCCCCCGCTTTAGGCCCAGGGCCCCACCGTACCAGCTCCCGCTCAGTGAGGGCTTTGGGGTTCTCCAGGTACTTCTCCAGGGCCAGGCAGGCTGAGATGAGGTCAGGACTCAGCTCCATCCTGCCAAGGGCAGACGAAGGGGAGTTTATCTTAGGAGCACTCGCCTTAGCTTCCTGGGTGTCCTCCACCCACCATGTCCAACTGGGGTGCTCACAGAGGGTCTCAACACTCTGCCCCGTGGCCCTCACCCAGTCCTGCCAGGGCTCCCCTGAGTGGTGGAATCTCAGACCCCCATCCTTCTCAGACACTTTTACATGGCACCCCAAGGGGCAGACATGGGGAACACAGACCCCAAGAGAAAATGGACACATGGGTCAAACTTTATTCCAAATGGCCAGAGGCAGATGGAAATCTTTTTCTGAGGATGTATTTTTCATCAAGGGGAGAAATAGGAGACATACACAGGATGGACATGTGGGGCAAAATGTCCCAAAGAAGGTGGGTGACTTAAGAACAGACTTGGCCTGCCCCTTAAACCCTAACCCCAACAGCCCAAATTGCCCCCCTCAGGCCCTTTATCAAAGCCACCAGATCTTCAGATGCCCAGAAAGAGAAAGCGTGCGTTCATTAATTCAGACTAAGGTGTATATGACTGATGGGAGTTTCCTCTCAGAGGGCTTGAATGGTGGGATCTGAAGCAGGGGTCACCCTCTCTGCCCCCCCAGGCCCTGCCTGAAGCCCTCCCACCCAGAAAACTGACCGAATCTCATCTTTTGCACTTGATCCTGATGCCCCCTCAGCCGTGGGCGTGTGCAGAGACTCCTGGGGCAGTTGAGACTCCTCCCGGCTCATCTTGGCCTTCACCGTCTCCTTGGGCCTGAGCTGGGGGGCTTCGGCCACACTTGGAACCCTCTCCTCTGGCTCTGGGGCCTCGTTCTCTGTGCTCTCGTTGTCCGAGAAGTTCTCTGCGGTACTGGAGTCCTCCGAGGAGGACTCATACCTGGGGGAGACGCTGTAGGTGGTAGAGAGGGCACTTGACCTCTTGGGGCCTCAGTTTCCCCATCCATTAAATGGGGATGGTGGCACTATGAAGTTGACAGGGCTCCAGAGATGCAATAAGTTCTCAATAAACACTGCCTGTGATGGGGATCATGTCTGGGGGGTCTGGGAGGGGCACTGCTTTTCCCTTCTACCCTTCGGTACCTCTTACACTTTGCTCCTTATGCTAGAAAGTGTGTTAGTCACTCAGTTGTGTCTGACTCTTGCGACTCCATGGGCTGTAGCCCACCAGGCTCCTTTGTCCATGGAATTCTCCAGGCAAGAATGCTGAAGTGGGTTGCCATTCCTTTCTCCAGCAGATCCTCCTGATCCACTGATCGAACCCAGGTCTCTCACATTGCAGACAGATTCTTAACCATCTGAGCCACCAGGGAAACCCACTTTGCTCCTTACACAGGTGTTATACTGATTCAGACCCTCGCCCTACTGCAAATAGGACCCTCATGCTTTTTGCTAACTCTTGACAGAGTCTAAGCTTCTGTGCCTGGCAGTCAAGGCCCCCAACTCTTTCTGCTCCCCAGGCCTCCCACTTTTTTTTCTTCTTTTTTAAGATTTTTTTTTTTTTTTGGATGCAGACCATTTTTAAAGTCTTTATTGAATTTGTTACAATATTGTTTGTTTTATGTTTTGGTTTTTTGGCTGTGAGGCAAGAGGGATTTTAGATCCCCAACTGGGGTTCAAACCTGCATCCCCTGTACAGGAAGGTGAAGTCTTAACCATTGGACCGCCCAGGAAGTCCTCTCCTACTTTTCATGTCATGGCTTCCTCTTGCCTCGGAGCGTTTTTCCAGGATGTGTCCTCCCCAGGAGACCTCCCACCCCCCTTGTGCCTTGCAAGGGTCTGCCTGTCCTGCAGCACACGTGTTCCCCTCTGTCGGTGACTCTCCCCAGGGCCATCTCTGCCTCCGCCAGGCCCCCCTCACTGCCTGAGCACCCTCACCATTGCTCCAACCATGCTGGGTTGGGACCGCCCATCAGTGCCCCAGGTCACAGTGGACCAGGAGCTCCATGGGGCACACAGCGGAGTCCAGCGCCTCCCATGGGGCAGTGAGATGTAGTGGTTACAGCACCAGCTCAGCACTGGACTGACTGGAGTCAGCCCACCAGGCCTCCCTGTGCCTCAGTTTCCTCATCTGTCTCCTGTGCTTTGGTTGAATGAATGAATCAAAGTGAGGGGCTCAGCCCAGGATCTCTCACCTGCCGTTGACCCCCACGAACTGGAGGCTCCTCCGGTGGGCCTCTGGGTCTGTGGGCTCCTCTTTCTGCTTCATGATTGACTGCACGCCTGCCTGGGCCCCTCCTGGAGGGGCAGGGCTGGTGTCATGAGAGTGTCCCAAAGCCAGACCCCATGCCTGGGCTTCTGGCGCCTGGTCCTCCGTGCAGCCACTCCCACTTACCTGCACCCCCAGCCTCCTCAAACTCCGATTCCTGACAGGCTGCTTGCCTGATGGGCTCCTTGATGGTGGTGTCGTCATGGGCAGGCACCTGGCCTGTGTTCTTCTCTGGCTGCGCCTGGGTGGCCCCCTCAGACTCCGGGGGTGATAAGGACGATTCTGCAGGAGCCTGTGGGTGACCTGAAGAGGCAGGAGAAGAGGCGTTTACTGCCGGTAACAACAGCAAAGCAAGAACAGTAATAACAGCTGCCTCTTGTCACTTACGCTGGGCCAGGTGCTCCGAGGGCTAATTCTTGCATTACTTCATCAAAACTTCCCATGTGGAAGCTGGACTGTTACAGATGAGGAAACTGAGACCCTGAGGGTGGCCTAAGGTCACCCTGCAAAGAAGAGGCAGGATCCATTCCAGTTCTGGTTTGCCGCCTGCCTTATAGCCGGTCAGGGTCAGGGAGGATCACACGACCCCTATAATCCTGGCTTGTGACCTCTCCTCTGACATCATACTGAGTGTTGTCTGGAAACTACAGCCAAAAATAGCGGTCATGGTCAGGACTCAAATCTCCCACAAAAGAGCTGTGTGACCTCAGGCAGGTCACTAACCTCTCTGTGTCTCAGACACGACATGTCCTACATCATGACGCCATACACACTAAAGACAGTAGAGTGAGAGAGAGGGCTTAAAACAATATGCACAAGGAGAGCATGAAGAACATTTGTTAAGTCAAGAGAGCTGTCAGCTACATTTTGATAAGACTTACTATTATCACTTTATAATATTATTTCACTATTATAAATTATTTTATAATATAATATCATTTCAATATTATAAATATCTATAGCATTGTGCTTAGACAACATTTTGTATCTGGCTTTCTGCTTCTTTACTTTAAACATTAAGCAGGTTTTCCTTTTAATAATCAGTAAAAAGAAGCAATAAGGGTAGCCACAGGGGGTGGCCAGAAAAAGAAAAAAATAAGGGCTATTAGAAAGTTAAAACCCCACCCAGGCGGGTTTCACACTGGGTCAATGAAAATGTTCTCGGGGTGGATGGTGGGGACAGTTGCATAACAATGTGAAATGGACACTCAAACATGGTTAAAATGAAACCTTTTATGTTATGTGTGTGTGTGTGTTAGTGCTCAGCCGTGTCTGACTCTTTGCGACCCCGTGGATTGTAGTCCTCCAGGCAAGAATACTGGAGTGGGTAGCTATTCCCTTCTGCAGAGGATCTTCCCAACCCAGGAATCAAACTTGGGTCTCCCACATCGCAGGCAAATTATTTACTGTTGGAGCCCCCAGGGAAACCCTATATTATATCCTAATAGTTCCTAATTTTATCTTAATTAGGAAAAAAAAACGCCCAAGTTGGTCTGAGAACAAAGGTGACATTGTAGGACTCAGGATCCCGAGGGTGCCCACTGCAAAAACAGGAGTGAAGTTGGCAGAGAGTTCTAGCCCCGGATCACCAGCCTGGAGCCAGGAACAAAAGTCCTGAGACCCTGAGTGGCTGCCCGGGTCTCAGAACCCACTGAGGTGCCCCCCCATCCCAGGCCACGTGTGGCTTCCATGTCCCCTTCCTGCCACTGACCATGGGGTCTGCAGTCCAATTCATTTTAATTCCCTTAAACTTTTTTTGACAAGCACAGCAACTACTCTCTCAAGTCCATGAGCAACACTCAACTTGAGCTAGGAACAGGGAGTAAACACTCGACACAAGCAGAGCACATTGAACGGATGAGACACTGGCCATAAAAGCTTCCGACAGCGCCCCAGCCCAGGGCGGGGTCAGGCCAGGCGGATTCCAGAGTCGGGAGCTCCAACTCCCGTGGGGAACAGAGAGCAAACGGCAGGTTTTTACGGGAATCTGATTTTTTTTTAATCTTATCAATAAATTCACATCTGACAAACAAAAGCACTATGTGGTCAAGTGGAAAGTAACAAGAAACAGTGGAAAGTATCACTGTCACCCAAAGCCAGGCTTCCTGATGGAAAACACCTGGGAGGTCTGCTGTTACTTAAATTCAGGTAAAGTAACATTATGCTCCGGGCTTCCCTGGTGGCTCAGACCGTAATGGTAAAGAATCCGCTTGCAATGCAGGAGACCTGGGTTTGATCCCTGGGTTGGGAAGATCTCCTGGAGAAGGAAATGGCAACTCATTCCAGTATTCTTGCCTAGAGAATTCCATGGACAAGAGGAGCCTGGAGGGCTACAGTCCATGAAGTTGCAAAGAGCCAGACACGACTGAGAGACTAACACTAACAACATTATGCTCAGGGAAAGAAGCCAGTCACAGAACAAATGTTGCCTGATTTACATGATCCCACTTACACGAGGTCCGTAGAAGAGTTAAATCCAGAGATAGAAAGTGGGATGGCAGGTGCCAGGGGCTGGGGGAGAAGGATGGGGAGTAAGGGTTTAAAGGGGACAGAGATTCAATTTGGGAAGATGGAAAAGTTCTGGGAGGCTTCCCTGGTGGCTCAGTGGTAAAGAATCTGCCTGTCAATGTAGGAGACGGGGGTTAGATCCCTGGTCCGGGAAGATCTCATGTGCCTCAGGGCAACTAAGCCCACGTGCTTTTGCTACTAACTACTGAGCCTTTGCTCTAGAGCCCACAGGCTGTAACTACGGAGCCCTCGTGCCACAATTACTGAAGCCCGCTCACCCCACAGCCTGTGCTCCACAAGAGAAGCCACCGCGGTGAGAAGCCCATGCGTCGCAACTAGAGAGAACCCTCGCAGCAACGAAGACTCAGAGCAGGCAAATAAATCCATAAAATAAAATAAAATAAGTTCTGGACATGGAGGGTAAGGTTGGTTGCACCGCAATGTGCTTATTGCCACTGAGAAATGGTTAAGAGAGTAAGTTTTATGTTATATGTTGTTTACCCCAAATTTTTCAAAAGTGGAAAAAAAAAAAAAGAGTGAATCAGAGCAATGCTATGGCCCCTTTAGCCCCACGGAAGAGCAGGCTCTGCCCCTCAAAAGCTGGGATGGCTCCTTCCAGTCGTGAGAAGTTCAAGGTCAGACACTGCAATACTAAAATAACAATAACAGAACTGATAATAGTTATTATTGTTATTCTACTGGGAGATGGAGCGAACTGTTACCAAAATTTATATGGAAATTTATATGGAAGAACAAAGGTCCATGGCCAGCTGGCCCCTCCCTGGCCAGCTAAAAGCGGGCAGGGATGGGGAAGTCGGCTTAGGAGAGAGTAACACGTGTTCCCAAAGCCACAATAATGAAATCAGCAGGGCAGGGTTGCAGGAAGAAATAGGCCAAAGGAGGTGAGGAAAGAGGGCTCGGCACAGACCCCAGGTGAGATAACTGGGGGTAAAACAGAAGTGCTTATGCTCAGTCACTCAGTCGTGTCCGCCTCTTGGCAACCCCATGGACTACAGCCCACCAGGCTCCTCTGTCCAGGGATTTCCTAGGCAAGAATACTTAAGTAGGTGGTCATTTCCTTCTCCAGGGGGTCTTCCCAGATCAGAGATTGAACCTGAGCCTCCTGCACTGGCTGGGGGATTCTTTTCCCACTGAGCCACCTGGGAAGCCCAATAGCAACCCTGCATGGAGCAAGCCTACGGGTACCAGTTTTCCAACAGCATTTTGTCCCTTTGTGTCTCTGTGTCACATTTTGGTAATTCTCAGAATATTCCAAGCTTTTTCATCATTATTATATTTTTTATGGTGACCTGTGATCAGTGATCTTTGATGTTACCATTGCAAAAAGATTATGACCTGCTGGAGGCTCAGCGATGGTTACCACTTTTTAGCAATAAAGTATTTTAAAAATTAAGGTATGTACATTGTCTTTTTAGACATAATTCTATTGCACACTTAATAGGCTACACTACAGTGTAGACATAACTTTCATATACCCTTGGAAACCAAAAAATGTGTGACTCACTTTATTGTGGCGGTCTGGAACTGAACCCACAAATCTCTGGCATAAATTTGAAAATTGCTAAGAGATCAGGTCTTAAAAGTTCTCATCACAGAAAAAAAATTATAACTGTGATGTGATGGATGTTAAACCTACTGTGGTAATCATTTTTGCAATATATACATACATATATACATGTATATATTGTCACACACACACATATATATAGTAATCATCAATGTGTACACCCTCAACTAATATGAATAGTATTACTTATAATAATATATAATAAGTAGGAAATGGCAACCCGCTCCAGTATTCTTGCCTTGGGAGTCCCATGAACATAGGAGCCTGGTAGGCTACAGTCCATGGGATTACAGAGTCGGGCATGACTGACTGAGCGACTGAGCACAGCACAGTCAACTAATATAATTTATATGTCAATCATACCTAGATAAAGTGGAAAGAATTAAAAATCAAAAAAATAAATCTGCGATGAGTTTAACGACATCAACATTAAGAGTTAAAAAACTCTTGGTTAAAACTATTTTGTTAAAAAAAAAACACCTCTTAAATTTAATTGACAGAAGAATAAAGGCTGTGGAAAGATAGTCATAATGCCAAAAACAGGCAAAGAATTATCTTTTAGAATAGGCGTTAACACAATTTTTCTGTCCTGGGCCAGATAATAAATATTGTGGGTCATAAGGTGTGTTGCAAACAATACAAAAGCAACCCTAGATGGTACCTAAATGAACGGGCCTGGCTGTGTTCTAATAAATTTGAATTTCATATAATTGTGCTCATATCACACAATGTTACTCTTTTCACATTGTTCAACCATTCAAAAACACAGGAACCACTCTGAGCCCATGGGCTGTATGAAAACAGGCACCAGGCTTCATGTGGCCCTGCAGGCTACAGTTCACCAACCCCTATTCTGGAAAATGCCAGAAACATCTCAAAATTGCCCCAGAGGAAAAAAATAGAGGCTTGTGAAACATATATGGTGATGCTCAACCTCACCAGCAATCAAAGGAATGCTATTTAAAACAAGGAGATACCACCTTGGACAACTGCATCAAATGAGCAAAAAATTAGAAAGATAAATAAACTACATTACTGCGGATGTAGAGAAATGGACACTTCAGACCCATCCATGGTTGGTGGGAGTGTGGCCAGAGAGAACTTTCCGGAGAGAATCAGACAAAATCTGGAGTGAAGTTGTGCCTTTCCTGTAACCCAGCAACCCCACAGGACAGGACATGTAAGGACGAAGCCAGTACTATTCAAAGCAGCCAGGACTTGGAAGTAACCCAGGTGTCCACAAGGAGGGGGTCATATAAGAAAGTGTAGCACATCCCTACAGCAGAAATCTATGCAGTCATTAAAAGTGACAAACCACCAGATCAGGGTGGAGAGTTCCAAAATAGAGTGTAGAGAGGAAAAAATATGAAACAGAAAGAGATATTTTTTTTTCCTAAAGCACAATACCATTTTAGGAAATTAAACATGCCTAGGGCATATTTTTCAAGAACACTCAAATATCTAAATAAGCTTCTGGAAGGTGGATTGCAAGGAATGATATTACAATGGCGTGGGGGTGAGTGACAGCAGGGGGTGCTGAATCACGGCCTGTGGGCACGGTTTTTACATTTTTAAATGGTTGGGAAAAAACTGAAAGGAGGAGTCTCTTTGAGACACGTGAAAATTACAGGAAATTGAAATTTCAGTGTCCACCCATTAGGTTTTATTGGTATATAGCCACATTAGTTCATTGATGTATTGGCTACCCTGCTTACATGCTACAAAGGTAGAGCTGAGACATTAAACTCATCAAAATGTATACATTAAAAATGTGCAGATTATGAAAGAGACTCACAGACTTAGAGAATGAACTTACGGTTGCCAGGGAGGCAGGGGCAAGGATGAGGGAAGGGATAGTTAGGGAGTTGGTGATGGACATGTACATACTATATTTAAAATGGATAACCAACAAGGATCTTCTGTATGGCACATGGAACTCAGTGTTGCTTGGCAGCCTGCCTGGGAAGGGAGTTTGGGGGAGAATGGATACATGCATATGTATGGCTGAGTCCCTTTGCTGTCCACATGAAACTATCACAAAATTGTTAATCAGCAATATGCCAATACAAAATAAATTTTTTTTAATGTGCAGATTTTTGTGTATTAAATATACCTCAGTAAAGCTGGGGGAAAAAAGAACTGAGCAGAACTGAGTCAAGTCATTGCAACAGAGACCAGATACCCCACAAAGCTGAAAATATTTATCAATCCTCAACATTGAGGGTGGAAGACAAAGGTGAAAAAAGAATTAAAGTCAAACATGAGAGGTGCCATCCCTAGCTCAATGGGGCTGGTGAAATTCTTGGGCCATGGGCCCAAGAATTAGATTAACTCCTTAAGTCCAAAAGAAATTTTTAAAAAATTTAAATCACTTGGCCAACTAGTGCAGGAAGGGAGAGTCCACAGCATGGGGTTAGCAGGGTCGGGATGAATAAAGCAATTTGGTAACAGATATCATGGTCCTTAAAAATGCTCTTCCAGGAACTTCCCTGGAGGCCCAGTGGTTAAGACTTAGTGTTTTCACTGAAAGGGCCCAAATTCAATCTCTTGTCCAGGAATTAAGATCCTGGGAAGCCGCATGAGGCAGCCAAAAAGAAAAAAAGCAGGAGATGAAAGGTTCCCACAGAAGGAAATTTGCATGGCACCTTTGGTGGCTCAGACAGTAAAGAATCTGCCTGCAATGCTGGAGACCTGCAATCGATCCCTGGGTTGGGAAGATCCCCTGGAGAAGGGAATGGCAACCCACTCCAGTATTCTTGCCTAGATAATTCCATGGATAGAGGAGCCTGGTGGGCTATAGTCCATGGGGTTGCAAAGAGTCGGACAAAGCTAACACTTTCTTCTTTCTTTTTGACAGTAAACAGTCACCCAGCTGTTAAAAGATAAATAGCATGTTCCAATAGTTTTTTTATTTTTTGGCCACACCTTGCAGCTTACAGGATCTTAGTTTTCTGACCAGGGATTGAACCCCACACCCTCGACAGTGAAAGCTTGGAGTCCTAACCACTGGACTGCCAAGGAAGTCCCCTAAATTTTTTTAATAACATGATGAAATGTCCCTGGGATAATGTTAAATCAAAGAAATCAGAGGATTTAAATCCTGGCTTTGAAAACTATGGACAAATTCCTTTACCACTCAGTGCCTCAGTTTCCACATCTGTAAAACAGATAGAAACACCACCCGCTTCCAAGCGGTACTGGGGATGTCAATGAATTAAGATACAAAAAGGACATCACATAATGCCCTGGCCCACTGTAAGGGCAGCCTAAATGCTTTCACATAGAAAATAAGGCAACACAACAAATTCCATCAGTACATGTTGCCAGACTCCAAAAATACATATTATTTTCTTCATGAGAAAAAAAAAATCGGAAGGAAATAAGTGTCCATAGCAGCTGTGTCTAGGCAGTAGTGGGTATATGGAGCTCTTATTTAGTGTTCTAGAGTCTTCTGTCTCAGTTGGTAAAGAATCCGCCTGCAATGCAGGAGACCCTGGCTCAATTCCTGGGTTGGGAAGATCCACTGGAGAAGGGATAGGCTACCCACTCCAGTATTATTGGGCTTCCGTTGTGGCTCAGCTGATAAAGAATCTGCCTGCAATGTGAGAGACCTGGGTTTGATCCCTGGTTGGGAAGATTCCCTGGAGAAGGGAAAAGCTATCCACTCCAGTATTCTGGCCTGGACAATTCCATGGACTGTATAGTTCATGGGGTCGCAAAGAGTCCAACACGACCGAGCGACTTTCACTTTACAGAGTCTTCTGTACTTTCCAAACCTTCCACAAAGAATATGAATTGCATTCATAGGACTGTGTTTCAAACAATAACAGGAAATTTCAAAGCCTTGGAGAGACCCCACGGATGCACGTGCCTGACTGCCCCTTCTCCCAGGAATCTCTCTGTGGTGCCTTTGAAAGGTGAGGGGTGAATGAGAGTTTACAGTGGTCTCTGGGCCTCTGCCTGTCTCATCCACGTTTGCCAGCCTGAGGCGATGGCTGTCTCTCACTCTTCCTGCCCTTCACTGCAGCAAGCAAATTCTAGGTGGCAGAAAGGCTGGACTCCTCCCAGCCTCCTTATTGACCTATGCATGACCGACCTAAGTGGTCTAAACATTTGTCAAGGATTTCCCTGGCAGTCTAGTGGTTAAGACCCTGTGCTTCTGCTGCAGGGGGCATGAGTTCAATCCCCCGGTGGGGAACTAAGATCCTACATGCCATGCAGTGCAGCCAAAAAACAGAAAAACAAAACATTTGTCAAGAAACCACCCAGGTGCTTCTTTTCTCTCACATCTTGGCTCAAAGAGCCAACAGTTAACCCCTGAGCACCCACCAGTGCCTGATACCATCTTGAACACTCAGCACCAACTGATGTATTTCAGCTCACACTGATCTGGTGCCATTGGGCGGTCAGTACCATCGCCCTACCCCACCCCCACCCCACAAATGTGGCACAGAGAGGTTAAACAGGTTTAACAGAGGTTAAAGAGCACGGAGCTAGGGAGCAGGGAAACCAGAATTTGAACACGGGCCTCCATGCCATCCAACCACCACCCATCCCACATCCCTGTTTTATTTGCTTCAAACATGCGTTCTCTGAAGTGATTTTTCTTCACTTGTTTCTGGTGGGCTATTTGTTTATTGCAGGGGCTTTTCCATCTGTCTTGTTCACTGCTGTGTCCCCAGTGCCTATAAAAATCTAGCACATGGCAGGCACTCAGTAAATATTCCCTGGATGAGAAGGCAATGACATGAATTAGCACATGCCAGTTCCGCCTAAGTGAGGCAGAGACTGGGGCTGGCTGCAGCAAGAGCGAGTTAAGTGAGACACAAGGAAGAACTTCTGGGGGGTGACCGCTTGCCCAAGGTGGGGACATGGCTAGGTCTGTGTGTCCTGCAGGCAGGAGGCCCCGTGGCTGTGCTGGGAGGCACGTCTGGAATGGAGGTTGCCTCTTAAGAGATCCGGAGGCTGGGCTGGGCGGGGCCTCTGGCTGGGGGCCAGGGTCGCAGGGCTGGGTGTTTGGGATAGACACAGAAACAGGGGTGGAGTCCAGAGCTGGCCAGGAAGAACATGGGGAGGCAAGAAAACACAGCTGGGACCTCGCCCTCCAGCTCATACCCTCTGGTGCCTCTACAGGGCTCTGGCCACCTGATATTATTTGAGACTTAGACGAGGAAATGGGCTGAATCTTTGAGGCATGGTATAGCTTCACAACAGCCTAGTCTCAGATCCTGGATGTGTGACAAAGGATATGTGAAGCTTCTCCGCAAACCCCAGTTTCCCCAGTTATGACAAGAATTGACCTGAAAATCATTAGTAGGGGGGCTCCCACATGGCACAGTGGTAAAGAATCCGCCTGCCCATGCAGGAGACACAAAAAAACATGGGTTGGATCTCTGGATCAGGAAGATACCCTGGAGTAGGAAACAGCAACCTGCTCCAGTATTCTGGGCTTCCTTGGTGTCTCAGATGGTAAAGAATCTGCCTGCCATGCAGGAGACCCAGGTTGGATCCCTGGGTCAGGGAGATCCCCTGAAGAAGGGAATGGCACCCCACTCCAGTACTCTTGCCTGGACAATCCCATGGACAGAGGAGCCTGGCGGGCTACAGTTCATGGGCTGCAAAGAATCGGACACGACTTAGTGACACGACAACTAATAGTAGAAGTAGCAAAACACACGATGGTTAAGTGCGTGCTGTATGTGTGCACTAATCCAGAAGGATCCTAGACGTGTGGACCGCTACAAGGCCACTTCACAGACAGGGAAGCTGAGGCCCAGAGAAGTGAAGCTGATCATTCAGGTCACACAGTAAGGAGTGCAACTTAAACCCAGTTGACCTTGCTACACAGCCCACTGTCCTAACCTCCTCGGTGGGCAAAACACTTAACAGAGCCGTCAGCACCAGACTGGTATTAGATAAAGAACAGCTGTCTGGATTATGAGTCATTCTGGCAGCGTCTCCCAGGGGCCTCAGGACGGCAGTGGTGGGGCAGCTGCTATCCTGAACATCCCACATCCCCTTTCCGAGCATGAGGACTCAGCAGTTCCTCCAGGGAGCATCCCCTTCCTCCCTCTGGACTTGGGTGGGGCTCCTCCAACCCCAGGATCTGCGCCTGGGCAGTGAGAGACTCAGTGATTAGCTCAGTGAGGAGCAAATGACCCAAGCCAACCAAGAAGGGTCACCCCTGGGATTTTTACTGGTGCTATCTGGATTGAGGGGCTCCCTTTCCCTTTATGAGCTGCCTCAACAGATGCCAGGAGTGGTATGATCACCTTTGCCTGCCTGAGAGAGCTTCCAGGATGCACAGAGGAAGAGAAAGAGGGAGGTAGAGATTCCTGAGGCTATTTGAGCACCTGGATCCAGCTATGCCTGAAGCTGTCACTAAGTTACATGAACAACACATTTCCTTTTTCATGGCCTGAGACTGGTTTTTGCCAATCAGGGAAGAATTTTTTTTGCCCAGCAACTGACAGCCTTGGGGACCTTCACCCAAATACCTCTTATTTTCTACATATTTATAACGTTCTAGACATGAGCACACACCTAATTCTTCAGACACCTAATTTCTTCACACTGTCCCTAGAGGGACTGGGTCAGCAGCACAAGTGTCCCGTTTGCACAGATGAAGAAACTGAAGTTCTGAGTGCTGGTGGAAGGACAGGGCTGGGGCTGGGGCTGGAGCCCAGCATTCAGAGGAAAAGGAGGGACCCTCCACCGTCTGCCCCCACCTACTATGGCTCACCTGCTGCCCCATCACAGCTTCGCTCTGTAATACTGATCTTCTTCACCTGGTGGACGTTGCTGGTGGATGCGGTGGGCGCTGGGAACACTGTCTCCATCACCTCATGGCTGCGGAACACAGTGGGGCTCTCAGCCCCGTTGGACGTCGCCAGGGCCCGCAGCCCTGCCCCGTAGGGCTCTAGACTCTGGGCCCGCTGAGCAGGGGCCCCAGCCGCTGTGCTGGCTGCCACCTCCACCTCCCTCGGCCCCTGCACCACCCGGACGGTGTCCACACGGACTGGGCTGTCTGGCGGCGGCCAGGCCTGGGGCGGGAGGTCGGCCTGCCGGGCTTGAGCTGCCTGTAGCTCCTGGAGTGCTTTCTTGAGTTGGGTCTCCAGCACGGCCACCTTAGCGGCCAGGGCTGCCTCCCCATCGGGCACGCCCAAGTCCCGCTCCCGGACCCAGGTGCCCACGCTCCGGGTCTCGAGCGTCACTGGGTCCTCGGGGGCCTCAGGGAGGTCCAGGCAGAGCTCGCCACGGCCCCGTGCTCCTGCAGGGTGGCCCAAGAACTTTTGGCTCTTGAGCTGCACTGTGAGTTGTCGCTTCTCCTCCTGCAGCACCGACAGCTTCACCTGGAGCACGGGGATCAGTTTCACCTGCTCTTCCAGCTGCCGCAGCTTCCGCAAGGCCCCCGCCATCTGCTCCCGCACATGGGCCAGGTGCCCAGCGCTGGGCGGCACCGGCGTGGACAGTCCCGATCCCCGCGGTGTCGGGGGTGGCAGCCCCACGCCCACCAGTGAGCTCGTCGAGCCGGCCGCGCTGGGGGTCAGGGAGCCCAGACCGGCAGGGGCGGCTGCCTGGTCCTCCAGGCGGCGACGGGCGTCCAGCAGCGTGCGCTCCACCCGCGGGTTGAAGCCACCGCGTGTCTCCAGGGCTCCGTACTGCGGGTAGAAGCCACGGCCGCAGTAGGAGTAGGCCGAGTGGCGGCTGTCCCCGCTGGCATTGGAGCACAGAGACTCGGTGGATGTCCACCAGGAGCCGGGCCCGCGGGGCAGGGAGCCCAGGCGGGGCCGGCGCTGCACGGCCACCCGCCGCAGCGTGTGGCCCTTTTCGATGTCGTCCACGTACTTGAGAAAGTCCAGGTCTAGGCGGTAGCCGTAGGGCGTCTCCACCGAGTAGGGGACCTCAGGCTGTTTAGAGGGGAAGGCAGGCGGGGAGACTGGGCCGGGGGTCCCTGAGGTAGAGAGAAAAGCCAGCGCCTCTGAACACTGTGGTCCCCTCCTGGGGGCAAACTGATGCCCCTGGGTGAGTCATGGCTTATTGGCCCAAAGGATGGGACACCACTGGCTGCTCAATGCTCAGCTGTAAGTCTCAGGCCCCTCCCCACCTCCCCAGCCTAAGGCAAGGCCCTGTGTCCCCCTTGAACCCTCCCAGGGCAGGGCTGTGCTTCCAACCTCCCAAATGAGTCAGGACCCTGTCTCTCAACTCAGACCAACCTCCTTTCCTGAAAAACCCTGTCTCTTCCATTAGCCTGTCGAGGGCAGAACCGAGTTGTCCCCATTCAGGCCCTCAGGATAGAGCTGTGTCCTACCCTCAGCCCCACTCAGGTCAGGCCCCCTTCTCTCCTCCAGGCCACAAAGGACCTGGCCTGTGTCCCTCACACCCCACCTCCAACCCCAAGGCTGGGCCCTCTTCCCCACGAGACCCCTGACCTGGGAAGGGGGCTGACACGTGCAGGACCTGGGCCATCCTCTTGCCTGCAGAGCTCCTCAGGTGTCTCTGGGGGGGACTGTGAGTCAGACCACCTGCAGCACCCGCTGAGGTTTATCTGGGAAGAGGGTGAAGAGGGTGTGATGACACCCAGAGTCAGGAGTCTGCAGGAGGAGGGGAGGTGGCCACCCCTCCCCACTGTCCCCTCCCCACCAACTTCCCTCTTTCCCTGGGTGTGGGACCCTCTCACAGGCACACACCCGTCCCGATTGTGGAAAGGGTTGGGGGGGGGCCCCCACAGCCTGGAACAAAGAAACCAAACCTCACGGTCCGCCTGCACATCTGTCTAGCCCCTGGACAGGCTCCAGCTGTTCCCACAGCCCCGCCTCCACAAGGCCCCCCACCAGGGGTGGGGGGGGATGGGGTGCTGAAGTCTGACAGCCGCCACCCTTCCTGTGCCCCCTCCCCTCCGCCCAGGCAAGAACTGGTTACCAGGACAGATCGGGGCTTAGGTGGGCAGAGGGAGGCACTAATGGGGAGACAGCCAGCCTTCCTGCAAGGATCTGGGGAGACAGAGACACAGGGGCACAAAGAGAAACAGAGCCCAGGGTAGGAGACCCACAAACAGAGCTGGGTCAGCCTGGCAGTGGCGGGGGGCTGGTAGGGAAAGTTGGGGGGAGGCAGCAAGGAGCAAAGCCTTTCCCCTTTATGGAAACAATTTTCTCTAAAAATAAACAGTTTCGCTGCCGGGCTACACGAGAACTTCCTGCTCCCCCCCCCCACCCCCCCAGGATGTGTCCGGCTCAGGGGCTCGGGGGCGCAGCAAGGATAGAAGGCGGGTGGAGGCCCCGGAAGTCATGGGGGTGGGGGGAGGAAATGAGAGGGGGTGCTGGAGGCTGGAAAGGGGAAAGACAATCAGGGCCTCTCACTAACCTGCACCCCTAGACCTGGAGGATGGCCAGGGTACTTCTGTCCCCAACTCTGACCGAGTTTGGCCAGTCCTTTCTGCTGTCTGACCTCTAACCACCCTGCTGCAGAAGTTCAGGCCCATCCCACCCTTTTCAGGCTGAGGTGCCAGGGCAGTGGGTACCTGGGAGGATGGGCCAGGTGGAGCACCTGCTGGGCATGAAGGCGGGGCCGGAGCTCCAGGGGCAGCCGAGCTTGTCTTGTCTTATGTCCTCCTTGCTTAGCCTCTTGCTTGTCTCTCTCCACGTCTCTCTCTGTCTCTCCACGTCTCTGTCTCTCTGCACTTCTCCCGCCCTGTCTCTCTACGTCTCTGTCCTCACTTCTCCTTCTTTCAGTGCCTGGAACACACAGTCATCCAATTGTAGGAAACCTGGCTTTCCACCTGCCTGAAGGGTCACCCCCTGCACAACAGGGAAGTGATGGAAAATATTTTCTGGGAACCTGAGAGAGACTAGAGGCAGGAAGCAGAAACGGTACCCCTGTGGAGACCCCTGGAGGTGAAGGGGGTGGGGTGAATAATGGTATAACTATAATTATCATCCAGGCAACTTCTTTGATCATCACAACAACCCCACCAGGGGGGTAGTTATCACCGTGTATTACGGTGTCTTGGGTAAGATGAAGTGTTTTGGGACACAGAAACACAGAATGGGGACTTCCCTGGCGATCCAGTGGTTACAACTCCATGCTTCCGTGCACAGGTTCAATCCCTGGTGGGGGAACTAAGATACCACATACCATGTGGGGCGGCCAAAATAAAAAGAAAGAAATACACAGTGACTTGCCCAGGGTCACTTAGCCCGAGGAAGTAGCTGGGTCTGGATTTGAATCCTTAGCTTGGTAGATTCCCCTCGCTGCCAGCCAAGCCACCCGCACCCCCATTTTCCAGGCTGAGACTGAGGTCTAAAGCCATGTGACCATGCTCCATGTGGGTCAGTGACTGGCTAAAGGTGGAGAAAGCAGATGGTGGGGGAAAGGGTAGTGGTGGTGGGTGTCTGTGGCTCACCTTCCCTGGAGCATGGCGAGTACATGAGACAGAACAGAGAGATACGGAAAGGGAGACAGGCCAGTCCCCGAGGGGACAGGTAGGTGGCTCAGGGAAGTAACGCGGGGTCCCTGGGAGGCGACCCGAATGTCCAACGGGGTCTCCCTAAAGCATCCGTCCCAGGCCAGCCTGGACGTCTCTGGGGTCTTCTCGCTCCTCTCCCCGTCCCAAAGACGAGGGGCGAGGAGGACCCCGCCCCGTGTAGGGAGGGGGCGGGGCCTGCGGGGTCCCCAGCTAATGGCAAACAGCTGCAGCTCCCCACGCCGGCCCAGCCGCTAGGCCGAGGCCCAGCCCGGCCGGACGCCCGGCCGCCTTCCCGCCGCCTGGGGGCCTGGCTCCTGCCCGGCCACGGAGGAGGGCGCGGGAGGACAAGGGAGGGAGGAGGGGGACGAGGCAGAGGCAGAAAGGAGGATGGAGACACGGGAGAGGGGCAGCGGGGAGGCAGTGATGGGGCGAAGGGATAGGGAGGTACGGATGGAGGATGGGGTTGGGAGAGACCAGCAGGGACAGGAGCAAAGATAAGGACCGAGCAGAGGCGCGGGGACCGCGACACTCTCAAGACCGGAAAGTTTGCGCATAGATGATGGAGTTGGAGGCAGCGGCTAGTAGAGACCGGCGAGATCGCGCCCCGGGCTTGAGAGTGGGGTGATGTGGAGTGGGGTGGGGACCACGCTCGAACCCAGAACCGGGCTCGAACCCCGACCCAACCCGGGTCCTACTCGCCTCTCGCGCTCCGGCCACCGCTGTCCCAGCGTCCGCCGCCCGTGCGCCCTCCGCGCGCCGCCGCCGCCGCCCGACCAGCCCTCGGCGGTAGCTCCGCCCCGCCCCGCCCCGCCCCCTCGGGGCCGGCCCCGCCCCCTGTCGCCTGAGGCCGGGCCAACGTGGAGGGGGATGGTAAGGGACACGATCGCACCTGGACGGCAGGTGTGTGTGCGGGCGTGGGGGTGTCCGGCCTCGTCCCCTCCTCCAGTCCCTGGGACAGTGCTCCCCTACTGCTGTCTTCCGCGGCCCGCTGCAGCTGGGCGGCTGCGGGGGGCGGGAGGGGGCGGGGCTGGCCGGAGTCCAGCTCCTGGAGGGCGGGCGGCGGTAGTGGTGGTGACTGCGGGAGGTCACCCCTCCCCCAGCCGCCTAGCGCAGGCCTGGTACAGTGACTTGACCACCGCGGGGCGGGAAGGGAGGGGTGGGTCAGCGCGAGGCCGCAGACCTCGGCCAAGGCCTGGGCTCCGTGGCCAGCCAGACTTGGTTTCCAATTTCACCACCACCAAGCCTCCAACTACTGGCTGCCTCAGTTTCCCCATCTGTAAACCGGGATAAGAATGCTGCCTGCCTGACAGTGGTGTTGAGATGATTCTGTAACCATGAAGCAGGCTGTCCCTCGTGCAGCCAGGCCCATAGATGGGACAGGGTCTTTCTGGGTGGCAATTGTACAGATCTGGGCTCTGGGCAAGGGCTTAACAAATGTCACTATTATTCCCCATGAACACACATGACATTGTCATTTGTGTGTTGCCTTCCCCACTAGAATGTCAGCTCCACAAGGGCAGGACTTTGCATGGGTCGTCACTGCTGTCTGTTGCACCCAACTAGTTCTCAGTGTCGTCATCAACAATTAGGTCGAGTATGCACCTGGGACCCAGCCCCCAGGGACCACACCACACAGGCTGTTTACAAAAATCATTTTAAATTAGAAAAGACAAGAAGCATCAGTGCACACAGACGAGAACAGAGGAACAGAGGGCCCAGCCCCGTGCACAATGTGGTCGCCTCACAGCCAAGTGGGCAGTGGGAGAGACTGTCAGGAAGGCACAGGTAGCTGAGGCCAGGGTCCTGGTTCCTCTGGGAGTGGCTCCAGGCCCTGTGAGCTCAGAGGTCAGTCTTCCGGAAACTTGCCCTGTTCAAGGAGTTCCTGGGGGAGGGAGGAATGAAGTAGATCAACACGGCCACATGGTTCCCAACTCCATAATGCTCTCCAGCCATCACCTCCTCCTCTTACTCCCACTCCTTTCCTTCCCCTCCTCCTCCTCCCCCTAAGATCCTTCTATGGTCATCCTGGCCCCTTTAACATTGGTTCTGATCCAGCCGTGGAACTGGAGATTCCTTCATAGAATCCACCACTGGAGATATGAATCATACCCATTTGACAGATGTGGAAACGGAGGCTCAGAAAAATGAAGTCACATGCCTGAGAAATAACCTAGCCAGGATCAGAAATGGTGGCTCAGAGCTTGAATATTATGTACATGTGCAAGTGTTCACATGCATGTGCAAAGCCCCGAGCACCCGTGTTGATGGGCACACGTATGGTAGCCCCCACACTCTGCTGGGCTTTGCCTGCCCCATCTCACCCTCTCTGGGGTGGCGGGGGACTTGGGTTAGGCACCTGAGGCCGGCTGTGTTTGGTGCCAGCAGCTGGGGCAGGCGCTGGGTGAGCAAAGGCTGCAGAGCCTCCCGCAGGCGGGAATAGTTGCGCTCCAATTCCCGATGGTACTCCTTCTGGTCCGGCCCAATCAGGGCTTTGTTCTTCCGCAGCGCATCCTCACACCTGAGGATCAGATGGCTCAGTGGTAAAGAATCTGCCTGCCAATGCAGGGGACCTGGGTTCGATCCCTGGTCTGGGAAGATTCCACGTGCTGTGGAGCAACTAAGCCCAGGTGCCACAGCTACTGAAGTCCACGCACTGTAGAGCGGCACACCGCGATGACTGAGTCCACGTGCTGCTACTAATGAAGCCAGTGGGCCCTGAAGCCTATGCTCCACAACGAGAAGCCCACACACCACAAGAGCAAACCCCACTTGCCACAACTAGAGAAAGCCTGTGTGCAGCAATGAAGACCGAGTGCAACCAAAAGAAAAAAAGATAAAAAAATGAGAGGTGAGGAGGCCATGAACTGGGGTCAAGCATGCACAGTAACAATGGGGGTCTGATAGGTGGATATATTGCTGTTCAGTCACTCGGTCGTGTCTGACTCTCTGCAACCCCATGGATTGCAGCATGCCAAGCTCCCCTATCCTTCACTATCTCCTGGAGCTTGCTCAAACTCATGTCCACTGAGTCACTGATGGTGGACATGACTTAATGGAAATCAGAGAGGCCATAAAGGGGGGCCAGGTTGATAGACTGGCTGTACTGGGGAGTCAGGTAGGCAAAGTCATAATGGGGGGTGGTTAGAGGGGCCCTGTCTGGGGATGGGGTCAGGCCTACTTTTTGCAGAAGTCTTTGAAACAGAGCCGCAGCTTGTTGTGATGCCTAAAGAGCTTGGGGTCTTCTGGGATCTCAGCCAGAAACACCTGGGCTACCTCCAGAGGTCCCTGTGGGGTGACAGGGGCTCATGAGGCCATTTGCACACCACCACCCCCTGCCCCCGCTGGGGCTTTGGGCAGCCTGCTTCCCCCGCCAGCCGTGCCTGGTTCACAGTGGGCCCCACAGAGCCCTGCAGCACCATCTGCAGCATCTTGGCATCAGGAGGGTCCTGCTCAGTGGCGAAGGCCAGCTCCCGAGTCTTCTTTTGCATGTCCTCGATGGCCACCTCCACCGGCGTCAGCACCGTCTGTGGGGTAAGGATGGGCATGTGCCGCTGGCTGGGGCCTGGAGATGCCTTGACCCAAACCAGCCCGCGGCAGCTTGGATCTTGGCTGGGGGTTCATAGGGATCCAAGAAGCTTTGTAAGGAACTGGGTCTGGGGGCTCCTGCCTGCCTGGGTCTGGCAGGGTGAGGGTCAAGGTTCAGTTGCTTTTGGTGTGCTGCTGCTAACTCTGGCCTGGTTCTAGTCCAGACTTGGGTCAGCGAGGTCTGAAGGGAGAGGTTTAAGTCTGCCGACTAGGGCCTGGAGGTTGGAATTTGGGGGTTCCCTGCCTCCCTTAGTCTGGGGTCTCTTCACCTCCCCACTCCCTGGGCCGTCCCTGACCACCCACCTCCTCCCGGTGGCAAACACGGATTCGGGTCTTGATGTAGGGGAAGGCGTGGGCCGTGCTCAGCAGTGTCTTGCGCTTATGCTGCTCCGGCAGTTCGCCGTGAGCACGCCCGTCCGGCGTGAAGGGTGTGCAAAACAGGAAGGTTCGCAGCCCATAGTTGCGGTCGAAGTAGGTCACCCGGTCCTTGAGCTCATAGGTGTCAAAGTGTGGCTCCACGTATGTGATCTGGATGTAGGCCTGGGGCGTGGGGCCCAGGGGTAAAGGTTTCAGCCCCATTACACACAGTTGGGGCTTGCCAGCCTCCTGCAGGGGCCCCATCCCTCCAGAACGGGGGTTGAGCCTCCCTGGGTCTGTGGGCTTTGGGTTTCAGGGATTTGGGTTCTCAGGTCTCCCTATGTCTCATCTGGGGCTTTTCTGGTGGCTCAGACAGTAAAGAATCTGCCTGCAATGCAGGAGACCAGGGCTCAATCCCTGGGTTGGGAAGATCCCCTGGAGAAGGAAATGGCTACCCACTCCAGTATTCTTGCCTGGAGAATCCCATGGACAGAGGAGCTTGGTGGGCTATAGTCCATGGAGTTGCAAAGAGTCAGACATGACTGGGCGACTAACACTTTCACATCTCATCCGGATGTATGGGAATCCCTGAGGAACAGGATTTTGGGGTTCCTGAGAGAGACAAGCTTTGGAGTTTTCCTAGAGAAACAGGATTTGAGGGGCCACAGGATGTGGTACATGGAGTCTCTGAATATAGGATTTGGAAGACCCTGGGGGGATGGTTGGAAGCCCTCACCTTCTGCGGGTCCAGCTTGGTCTTGTCCACAGGGTTAGAATCTTTGATGATCTCGACTACATCCTCCCCGAACCTCTCCGTGTAGAACTCCTGGGGACACGGGGCTGATTCAGGGCCACACGGCTGCAGCCCCCACCCAGCCCCAGGGCGGCCCAGTGCCCTGCCCACCCCCCACCACCAGGACGTGCCTCCAGCCGGTGTGAGATCTCAGCCAGCTTTGTGATGGATGGCTCCTTGTATACGAACTCCTGTTCATCCAGGTCACCAAAGCGGGCGCCGTAGAAGCCCACACGGAAATATGTTCCAAACACGCGCTGGGGCTGTGGGAGAGCTGCTATTGACCGGGAGGCCCCTACCCTAGAGATACGTGTCCTCCAGCCCCATGTGCAGAAGACGGGGGGATGGATGGAGGACTGGGAGAACCCCAAGAACATCACATCACAGGCAGAGATGTGGACCTGGCCGACTGTCCACTGCCCACACCCTCACTCTTTCTCCCCAGCTTATCTGCTGCCCCCTCAATCTTTATTCTCATTGAACATAAACCCTGAGTTTCTGATTCTCCCTCTCGCCCCATGCACTTCTTCAGAGTATGGATCTCAATACGCAATGAGGAACAGGGCTCTATTGCTCACAACTCGCTTCTCAATGTCTGTGGGGCTGGGTATATAGTTGTTGTTTAGTTGCTAAGTCATGTCCGACTCCCTGCAACCCCATAGACTGCAGCCTGCCAGGCTCTCTGTCCATGAGATTTCCCAAGCAAGAATACTGGAGTGGGTAGCCTTTTCCTTCTCCAGGGGATCTTCCCAACCAAGAGATTGAACTCCTGTCTCCTGCCTTGGCAGGCAGATTCTTTACCACTGTGCCACCTGGGAGCCCCGGGTATACAGTAGGTGCTCAATAAATGCACACGTGGCTGAAGGAAGTCATGGCTGTCTCTTGCTCTGGGACAGAGGCTCTGGTTCCCTTGTTCCAGGGCATCCCCTCCCCTCCCTGATCTAAGTTTGGAAAGAGGGACTCCCCCTCCTCCCACCCTAGGTAGATGACCCACCACCAGGAAGGACAGGGGTGGCTCATGTTCACTCACCAAAGCGGATCCAGGTAGGGTAGGGTGGGCACCAGGAGAGGGAGGTGGGAGCCAGGGGCAGAGAGACAAAGTCATTGCAGAGGTCAGAGGACAGAACCCCCAACCCCCAGGGTCCTAGTTATGCAGCCTGATGACAATCATTCTGTGGCTAGGGAGATCCGGGGAGGGAGGAGACCCGCCTGCCCTGCCCGGCCCCCACCCAGCCCTCCCGCCTTGGCTCTGGGTTCCTGCCATCTTTGGCCAGAAAATTCTCCCCAAACTAGGAGATGCCTAAAAATAGACCCAAGTAGGGGAGAGGCAGAGAGGGGGAACATGAAATGGCAAATGAGCAGAGATCCTGGGGGAAGTTGAGGAGACAGGGAGACATAAGAGACCCAGAGACACACACAGAGTGAGCTAGCAAGGAGACAGACAGGGAGAGATGGATGGGAAGAGACCAAGAGATAGAGACAAAAAGAAACAGAGACAGAGGGCGGGAGCGGGAGGCCCCCCTTTCAGGCAGTGACCAAGCTGGCCCTGCCCAAGGGAGGGGTGTCACTGGAGAGCTCCCAGCTGGGTGAGTCACAAACTGCCCTGGAGATCTGGGGCAGGGAGGGGGACCTGGGGGGAAGTAGTGGGGGTGCGTCATTGGTCATCGCCCACTGAGCCCCTGTGGCCAGGCAGCCGTGCTCCGCCAGCGCCCCCTGGTGGTCCCCGACCACTGCTGACCAGTTGTCATGGGGGTCCCAGAGACAGGTAGGTGGCCACTCACCTCCCAGCCGGAACTCTGTGGTGGGAGAGAGAAGGGGCAAAGTCAGCTGGGGATGGCAGGGGTCGACAGGGGCTGGGGCTGGGGCTGGGAGGGCTTCCTGGGCCCACCTGGTGCATGATCTTGGTGAAGGCCTCCTGCAGTTTGCCGTGCACAGCAGCTAGCTTCTTGTAGTCGCGGTGGGCTTCCAGGATGGGAATGAGGGTTTTGTAGACCTCGTTCACAGCCTCGTAGAGCCCGCCCTGGGGATGGGGGTGTGGGGATATGTCAGGGTTTCCAGCACCTACCCTGGTCTTCTCTCCTGCTTGTACCAACCACGCTCCTACCCACTCCCCCAGGGTGCCATCTTCTATCACCTTCCAGGAAGCCCACCCTGACTGCATCTGCCCCAGATCGGGTACCAGCCTTTCCACTCAGCCCTTACAGACATCCTCTGTGGTCTCCACCATCCTACTGTGGACCAGGTGCTGTGTACATCTATGCTTTATCCATGTTCCTTCACTGGTAGGAGGAGTCATTTTCTTTTTCCCCATCCCTCAGACAGAAAACTGAACCTGAGACAGGAGGGGCTCCCCAGGACCAGTACCTGGATGTAAGCCCTTCTGGCATGATGCCTAAGGCCTCCACACACGCCTGCTGGCGCATGGTAATAGGCACTCCTGAGTGCCAGCCAGGGCCAACATCAAGCTTGGCACACAACAGGTGTCCCGAGCTATTTGCTGACTGTCTGAGGTCTGTGTCCACCATCGGGCTTATTCCCAAGGCCTTTGTCTCTGAGACTCCAGCAAAGTAATAATAAGAAACACAACATCAAAAAAACCTCGAGGGGCTTCCTTGGTGGCTCAGTAGTAAAGAATCCACCTGCCAATGCAGGAGACATGGGTTTGATTCCTGATCCAGAAAGATCTCACATGATGCAGAGTAACTAAGCCCGTGCACCACAACTATTGAGCCGGTGCTTGGGAAGCCCGCGCACTACAACTAGAGAAGCCGTCAAAATAAGCCAGTGTATCACAACTACAGAATAACCCGTGCAGCAGTGAAGACCCAGAACAACCAAAAAATAAATACAAACAAATAATTTAAAAAAAAAAAAAAAAAGGAAAAAAGAAGGTTCAATGCAAAGAACTGAAACAGGATGGTAAACATAGGTGGTCACTGATTTTGGGTGCTGCGTATGAGGGGTGGTGGGGACACAACTTTCTTTTATGTGTTCTTGAAATTTTTCATAACAGAAAAGAATTTTAGGGACTTTCCCAGTGGTCCAGTGGTTATGACTCCACGCTCTCACTGCAGAGGACCAGGGTTCAATCCCTGGTCAGGGAATTAAGATCCCCAAAGCCTCCAGGTGTGGCCAAAATAAATTTTTTTTAAATGGTCACTGAACATACTCAAGCCTTACTCATATACCAAGAGTTTAGGGGAGAAAGGCAGGAAAGTGGCTTCAGAGGGACCCAAATCTTTCTCCCCCACAAGTCTCCCACCCAGAAAGTGTCCTCGCAGCAGCTCCATCTGGAATCTTCGGGGGCGGGTACGGGGCCCAAGAGCGGAAGTCGCCGCGGCCCCCGGCCCTGGGCCTCACCATGGTGAAGTAGACGGCCGCCTGCTCCAGCAGCCCCACCAGCCCCATCTCCGTGAAGTGCTTCCCGGAACAGAAGCCCTCCTCGTCGGGTGAGAGGATGTCGTCGGAGATGGCGGACTCCTCCAGCACGTTGGACGAGATATTCTGGGGTGGGAGGTGGGCTCAGAGCCTGGTCTTTTCCCCACACGGGCCACACCCCCGCCCGCCACGACCCCCAGCCCCGCCACTCACCTGGAAGGAAACGCAGCCCACAGGCATGTGGCGGCTGTCCTCCAACAGCGCGAGGTACTCGGCCACCAGGGCGGCCGCGTGCACCATGCACTGCGCGGCCTCCGCGTGGTTGCCCAGCTCCGCATGCTTCCCCGCCATGTTCTGCAGCCACGTCAGCCGCAGGTCTGGGGAGCCCTGGTAGCCCCGGGCAATCCTAGAGCCCAGGTGAGGGCGATGGGAGGTGGGAGGAGAGTGGAGACTCACCTCGCCCCTCACTGCTCGCCCCTCCCTTGTCCATCCCCTTCTTCTGTTACCCCAGCCATCTGCCCCAGACAACCTCCCCACCTGAACCTTCATTCACCTCTCCCTCCCCGCACCTGTCTCACCTGTCTCCCCATTCCCCTGCCCATCACTGCCTCCCTTCCTCTATTCACCTGTCTCCTAACTTGTTCCACTCCACACCTGTCCATCCCTGCACAAGTGTTGCTCCCTCACTTGTCCTGCTCGTCACTTTACTCCACCTGGACCCTGAACCATGCCACCTGTCTGCCTGGGGCCCTCCCTTCTGTATGCCCCCTCCCTTCCCTGTCTGCATTACCTGGGCCCCCATCTCCCACTTCCCAGGTTCTTACTAAGTACTCCTCCAAAGCACTTTGCTCTCTTGATCTGTCAGCCCTTCATGGGTTGGCGCCTCACCTGCCTCTCCCACCTGTCTACCTCACCTGTCCTGGCTCTGCTTTGTCACCCTGATCTGTATGTTCCTCTGGTGCCCTTTTCTTTTGCTCATTTACCTGCCTGTACCTTACTTGTGCCCTCACCTGTCGTCTTCCCTCTCCCTTGGTCCTCATCTGTCTGCTCTCCTGGTCCCTCATCACTTGTCCATCCTTACTTGTCTCTCTTATTACCTGTACGCTCACCTGCTCCCTCCCATCGTCTCCTCGCCCCTCGCCTGTCTGTGAATGGCTGACGGTCCCGACCGGCCCTCCTCACCTGTACATGAGGTCAATAAGCATCTCCGGGTCTTCCTGATGCTCCTTCATCTTCACTGTGTCAGTCAGGATCATGTGCAGGTTGAACATCAGGTCCTGGACCTGGAGTGGGGGAAGGGCCGGGAGTGATGTGGCCAAAGTGACGGGGTCGGGGGTCAAGCAGGGCGGGGCAAAGACCCTGGTTGTGGAAGGTGGGGCCGGGCCCCAGGGATCACCTGCTCAGCAAAGGTGCTGTCCCGCAGCCCCACGTCCTCCTCGGCATAGGTGAGGATGGTCTTGAGTGAACGGCGCAGGTGCTCTTCACTGAAGTTCTGTGTTGTTCCCACCAGGGACGACAGCGACATCGTCACTTGCATCTTCACGCGGGCGAAATTCTGGGTGGGCCAGGAGGAAGAGCACGCCTGCCTGTGGGCCTTCTCAGCCTGCTGACCTCACCCGTTTCCCCTTCTGCCTCGCGTCTGTTTGATCCAGACCCCTGCTCAGGACTGCCCTGGTAGTCTAGTGGTTAAGAATCTGCCTGCCCTGCAGGGGACATGGGTTCGATCCCAGTCTGGGAAGACTCCACATGCCACGGGGAAACTAAGCCTGTGCACCACAACTACAGAACCCACGTGCTGCAACCACTAAAGCCCACAGGCCTAGAGCCTGCACACTGCAGTAAGAGAAGCCACCGCAATGAGAAGCCTGCACACCACAACTAGAGAGAGTCCGCGGGCAGGAATATAGCCCAACCTGGCAAAAATGAACAAATACAACTTATTAAAAACATGAGTGAAGAACCCTAATCAATGGCCCTCCCTGGAGCCCTGTGTAGGCCACGGCCCCCGGTCCCCACTTACGTTGCCAATCTCGAAGTTCTGGCGCATGAGGAGGTAGAGGGAGGCGCTGGCATGGGTGCGGATGGTGCTGATGCGGCTGCCGCAGTGGCGCAGGAGCCTCAAGCAGAGGTCGGCACACAGCTCCGTGTCCTCCTCAAATAGCAGCTCTGGGAACTGGCCCCCGCCCCCAAGGTGAAAGAGATACCAGTGAGCCTCTCCCTGTTCTGACTCAAGGTTCCCCATGGGGACTTGGGCGGAAGCACAGGGCTCTTCTGCCTTCTCTGGCCAAACCAGCAAGCTTTGGCATCTGAGCCAGTTTAAGCCCTTGCTGTGTGGCTCCAGGTAACCGACTGCCACTCTGATCCTCAATTCCTCTGCAAACTGTGGCTAAGGGGTGTGTCTGGGCACTCAGCAGGCATGGCTGTCAGAGATACTCACCTTGGATACTAAAGCCCGCTGTGTGGCCAGGCCATGCTGCAGGAAGAGGGCACTCTGGGCGCTGCCCAGGCTGTATAACACGACCTTCAGTACTGCGCCTAGGATGCTCTCCCGGGCCTCTGACAGCATCACCGTCTGGCAGGCCAGAAATCCAGCTCTTAGAGACTGGGGTGGTTATGGAGTCAGGGAGGGAGAGGGATTCTGAAGTCAAAGATCACAAGGCCCGTTGGTGGGGTCTGAGGTCATGGAGATGCTGGATCAAGCCATACCTGCACGATGATCTCCAGTGTATCCAGGACCACCAGGCTTGCCTCGGTTGCCAGGTTCCCGTCTACCAAGGCCTCATGTTCCATTTCATCCTTGGTCCTAGAGGGGAGGGGAGGGGCTGGGGAGGGCCTCTCCTGGCCAGACTCCTCCCCCGACAGCTGGGCGCTTTCCCTTTATCTTCCCTGGGGGCGCAGTTCTCTGGAAATTGATCTAACCCCGGTGAACTATGTCCCGCCTACACCCACTTGTCCACACGGTCCGAGGTTTGTCTCCAGTGTGTGACGCTCTTCCGCCAGCGTACGTTCTCCTGGTTCCCAAATGGGCTCCTCTCTGAGACACACAGGTGGGTGTTCACACATGTGCAAAAACATAAGGACACATGTGACCATGAAAAGATACATACATGGGATCCCTGTGAGGTCAATGGATGATGTGGACGCCTCGGAGTGGACGCAGTTAGACATGAACAGGGAACACAGAAACCCATGTGCCACGTGTACAGAGATAATGTGTGGACTTCTGGGAAAAGTGAGCCAGATAGGCGGGAACGGCTCCCGTCTCGGGGACCCTTGTACAAAGTGTGGGAGGCGTTGAGTGGGGACATGTGTGGGGGTACACCTTCCTCTCACCACGGCTCCGTCGCACCATCTCCTGTCGGGCTCCGATGGTGCCCAAAATAGCTTCCTCCAGTCGGGCCTTCATGTCCAGAGATTTCTTGAATGTGAGGCTGTTGATGCGTTCAAAGGCCTTCTTCCCCTGAGATGGCAGAGAACAGGTTCAAGGTTGACTCTGTCCTTTTCTGTGCGCTAACCTTGTCTGCTTTTTCTGGCCCTATCCCACCAGGAACCTGTGCTCACAAACACAGTCCTCCCCTTTACAGCAAGCTCTCGGCACCTCCCGGATTCTGTTCATGAAGGAAATTTCCCCCTTTTGCTTTGGTTCAGCACGTGCTCATGTGCTCAGTTGCTAAGTCATGTCTGACTCTTTGCAACCCTTTGGACTGTAGCCCACCAGGCTCCTCTGTCCATGGGATTCTCCAGGCAAGAATACTGGAGTGGATTGCCATTTACTGGAGTGGATTGCCATTTCCTCTTCTAGGGGATCCTCCCAACCCAGGGATCGAACCCACATCTCCTGCATGTCCTGCATTGGTAGGTAGGTTCTTTACCACTGAGCCACCAGGGGAACTGAGAAAGGTACATGGACTCTTATTATTCCTTGATTTCTATCAGGAACTTCTCTCGGAGGCAAAACTGTAGGAGCAGCTGGCTGGTAACTTACAGCACTGAAACAGTCTATCCCTTCCCCCCAGCAACTGGTGCAGTCCACCCCTGCACACCCAGCCCACGTCACTCCAGGCCCCGCCGTGTGTCCTCAACCTGCCCCCTATGCCCCAGTCCCCTGCCCGACCTTCGAACCTTGTACTCGAAGGCAGCCAGGCAGAGGTACAGCAAGTCCAAGACACGACCCAGCTGAGGGAGCGTCAGGTCTGCAGCCCAGCGCTGCAGCAGGGCCGGCTCAGCGTTCTTCAGGACCCATAGCACACACACCAGCAAGGTCCGACTGGACTCAGCAGAGAGGGCATAGCCTGAGCGAGCAGCCTGGGGCCGGAGAGCGGACAGGGGGATCAGAAGGAAGAGAGCTGACCTTCGTTTTCTCCACAGTAAAATGAGAACTGGCCGACTGGTACTTTATTACGTAACTTCTATTACTGGGTTATCGGGCACATGATGTCCAAAATGTCCAAAAAATCATAAGACATGTGAAGAGGTAGGGAGATGTGATTGATAAGGGAGAAAAGACATTAGACACAGGCACAAAGATGATCGGATGTTAGCTGGTGTCTCTGGGGACAAGGCCAGTACTCACCGCCACTGGGCCCTGGGAGATACTGGCCCGGGAGCCAGGGGCCAGGGGGCCACCTGCAATGGCCATGGCCACTGAGGGGTTGATGGTGCCTCCCACGTCCCCTTCACCTTCTGTGTCTGAGTCGAGCATAGAGGCCAGTCTTGAGCGTTGACCTGGGCCCTCTGGGACAAGAGAACCAAGAGCACTCGGTTAGTTCTCTTTCTCAAATTTCAGCTCAGAGGTCACCTCCTCAAGGAAGCCTTCCCTGATACCACCCTCCCAGACCAGGGTGTGGTCTCTAGTTACTGACTCCCAGAGCTCACTTATTGTATTTGCAATTAGATACAGTCATCGTACAACTAAGATCCACAAAAGCCTGGACTGTATCTGTCTGCTCTGGCCACGCTACGCTCAACGCTTAGAGCGTGGCCTGGTGCACGGGAGCAGTCACGGTAAAGATGACGACCACGACGGTGGCGACCGTGATAGGAACCGCTGCTGCCATCGCTGCAGCATCAGCCGACGCAGACTTGGCACTTCTTGCGTATCAGGTGGTGTGCCAAGCACTCTAAAAATATTAACTATGATTCTTCAACACGACCCTATGAGATAAGTTCTTTCATCATCCTTGCTTTATGGAAGAAGGGACTGAGGTACAGACAGGGTAAATTACCTGCTTGGGATCACACAGTAGGTAAATGGTAAAGCTAGAATTTTAACCTAAACAGTCTGGTTCCAAAATCTATGATCTTAAAAGATGATCCTCTCCACTCGCCCCAAAAACAGTATCATCAGAGAGAGCTGCTACCAACAAATACAGACTAGGTCTCAGCCTAGAGATTCTTGAGATACAAGGTCAACTGAATTTTATTCAAGCTCCAGCCCAGTTTAACATGGATTTCTGACTGGATTGAGGTGATCAGCCCCTTTTCCTATCTGCCTAAGAGAAGGAAAGATGAACCCTCACTGGGAAAAGAGGACACTGCCTCAGTCCTGATGGCCCTTTTACACACAATGTCCAAAATACAAGAAAAAAATCAGAAGACGTGAAGAGGCAGGAAAATGTGATTGACAGGGGAGAAAAAACAGCAGGAGCAGGCACGGCACAGAGATGATCAAATACTGAAGTGAGCAAACAAGGACACTGAAATAAAAAGTAGAGGATTTTCCTGGTGGTTCAGTGGCTAAGACTTTGCACTCCCAATGCAGGGGGTCTGGGTTGAATCCCTGGTCAAGGAACTACATCCCACATGCGGCAACTAAGAGTTCACGTGCTTCAACTAAAGACCTCAAATGCTCTAACTAAGACCCGGTGCAACCAAGTAAATAAATATATTTTTAAAGATAAAATGTAGAAGAGATGCACAAACAAGGGTAAAAAGATGGAGAATATCAACAGAGAGCCGAAATCTACAACAAAAAACATCAACTTTACAAGTGAAAAATAAAACATCTGGAATTCAGAACTCAACAGAGGGCATTAACAGAAGACCAGCCATAGCAGAAAGCAGAGGTCGTGAGCTCAAACACAGGGGAAAAGTTTCCCAACTCATGCACAAGAGAGCAAACAGAATGAAAAGCAGAACAGAGCACAGCAGACAAGTGTAACAGGATCATAAAGGTCAAACATACGTGTCATTGGAGTCCCAGGAGGAGAGAAGAGAGAAAACGAGGCAGAAAAAAAAAAAAATCAAAAGATAACAACTGAGAGTTTCCCCGAAATGACAAAGGGCATCAACCCACCAATTCCAAGTCTGTGTGTTTCAACCACAGTGCACGCTTGTTCATCGATGGTGCTGGTCAGTGTGCAAATTAATGAACACAAGGCTCCAACTGCCCTCTCACCCTGATGGTCCCCACCTCTCCCTGCTCCCACCTCTTTCTAACAGATAATTCATCTCCCGTTGATCGTGCACTGACAGTATTCCAGTCCTACACCTCCTCAGATTTTCACAAAATCCTAAGAGTAGTTGGTACTACCAGTGTCCCCATTTTAGAGGTGAGAAACTTGAGGCTCAGCAAGGTTAATGGCTTTCTTGAGGCCCTATGGCAGGACTTAAAGCCACTTCTCTGATGCTAACACTCAGGTTTTTTGCTCCTTGCCCACCTTTTCTGACTTGAGCCTTTTCTGACCTTGAGGCTTTCCTGGGGCCTTGTGGCAGAACTTAAACCTGCTCCTCTGACCTTCACACCCATGTTTTAACTCCTTGCCCACATTTCCTGACCTGAGCCTTGTGGGATCAATCAGGCCCCCAGACGGTGGAACCCACCCCGTCCCACCCTGCCCTGCTGACCGGCAAAGTCATGCAGCCGCGGCAGCGTGTCCCGGGCGAGTGAGAGCAGTGGCAGGTATAGCTCGGCCACCCGGGCCTTCACGGCGGCCTCAGCATAGCGGGGGTCGGCGTCATGGCCGCAGAGCAGGCTGTGGACAGCACAGATGGCCTTCTTGTGCAGCAGGGACGCCCTGTAAAGTAGTGAGATGCTCAGGATGGAGTGTGCGTGGATCCTGCACCCTACCCCCCACCCCGAGGGACCACACAGGGCCTGCACTCACCCCTCGGCCTCAGGTTCCATGGCTAAGGCCAGTTCCGTCAGCAGGAGCCCAGCTAGGAAATGCTGCTGCCGGAAAGGCCCGCTCAGCTCGAACATGCTGATCACCTTGGGGTCTGGGGCCTGGCTGGAGAAGGTGGAGCTCTGGAGAGGTTGGGGGACAAAACAGGGGATGAGGGAGTCAAGGGTCCGAGGGGAGAGGTCGGGGTTAACTCATCTGTGAGATGACAGGGGGTTGAGTCCAAAATCAGAGATCTTAGAAATGGCAGATGGAATGCCAGTCTGGGAGTTAGAAGTAAGAAATCAGAAGCTGGTCCTCCCGGGAAGTTGCTGAGAATGCAGGGTCAGAGGTGAAGGGTCAGCGAGAAGGGGTCAATCCCTTGAGCACTGGCCTATGTGTGAGATGGACAGAGATGAGGGCTGGAAGGCAAGAGGTCGATAGGTCAAGAAGAGGTGGCAGAAGTGAGGCCAGCCCACCTGGGACGCGGTGGAGGACACAGAGGGCGAGGGCGAGGCTGGGGGCGACAGAGGGCAGCAGGGGAGGTTGAGGGTCACGTAGTGCTCATGGCTGCACAGGATGCGTGTGAAGTCCATGCGCAGCGTCAGCAGCACTGCCGGGTTGGGGGCCGACTGCAGCCGTGTGGCCACCTGCAGGGGAGGGGTTGGCAGGAGACATTACATGGTTCTGCCCACCCTCCACCCACGTCCCCTGGAGGACTGCCAGCCCCCCACGTTCCTGCAGGTGCGCCGTGCCCGCCTCGCCCACTCCTACCTGCTTGTAGTGAGCCCGGACCAGGCTGAAGACAAAGCCGCGGTCCACCAGGGACAGCAGGTCGCTGAGGAAGAAGGCCAGGCTGGCGTTGAGGCGCTCGGCCAGCTCCATGTCCTGGGGGCACAGGGCCTGTCAGCCTACGCCCACTCGCCCCATGGAGCCTCAGTCCCTGCCCTGGGCCTGGCTCTTGCCAAGGCCACCAGTGACCTCCAGGAGCCGGGTCACTGCCACAAAGCCTTGGGCCTCCTTGACACGCCCTTGTCTCAGCTCCAGACTCCTGGCCTGCCTGGTTGTCCTCCTCTCTCTGACTAGCTCTTCCCTTCCCCCTCAGGTAGGTGTCTTCTCTCCATCCAGCTCTGTTGAGGGCACTCTTTTTTCTTCTCTCACCAGATTTTATTTATTTATTTTTATAAGTATTTATTTATTTGGCTGTGCTAGGTCTTCATTGCAGCATGTGAGATCTAGTTCCCTGGCCAGGGATCAAACCCTGGGCTCCCTGCATGGGGAGCACCGAGTCTTAGCCACTGGACCACCAGGGAAGTCCCTTCTCTCACCAGATTTCAGTAAGACAAAACAGATGGCAGAGACTGGCTGCTAACCTCCCCTGCTCCCATATCCTCTCTTAGGTACTGGGACCCTTTCTCAGAGTTCAGAGCTGGGTAGGGACTACATTTCCCAGCCTTCCTTGCAGCTGAGAAAAATCACGTGACCATATTCTGGCCAATGGAATTTGAGAAAAGTGATGTGGCTGGTCCTCCTGTTCCCACCACCTGATGTGTTGGGTACTATGATGAACTGAGATGGCCAGGCCCACACTGTGGAGCTCCCTGCAACCCACTTACGCTCAGGAATAAACTCTGGTCACATTTAAACCGCTTGTGATGATATTCAAGCAAATTAACTTTTGCCCTAACTGATAAAAGTATTCCAGATAGTTCTACATGTTTCAAAGACACCTAACAAGATGCTATTTCAAAAGAAGCCTGGGGACTTCCTTGGTGGTCCAGTGGTTAAGCTTCTGCCTATCAATGCAGAGGACACAAATTCAATCCCTGAAGCGGGAAGATCCCATGCACTTTGGAGCAACTAAGCCTATATTCTACCAACTATTGAGCCTGTGCTTACAACAAGAGTTGTTCATTCGCAAAGTCGTATCTGACTCTGTGATCTGATGGATTGCAGCATGTCAGGCTCCCGTCCTTCACTATCTCCGGGAGTTTGCTCAAATTCATGTCCACTGAGTCAATGATGCTATCTAACCATTTCATCCTCTGCTGCCCTCTTCTCCTTTTGCCTTCAATTTTTCCCAGCATCAGATTCTTTTCCAATGAGTTGGCTCTTAGCATCAGGTGGCCAAGACAAGAGAAGCCACCACCACGAGAAGCCTGAGCACTGCAAACTGGAGCGTAGCCCCCTGCTTGCTGCAACTAGAGAAAACTCGTTTACAGCAATGAAGACCCATCACAGCCAAAAACAAATTAATTAAGTAAAAAAAAAAAGGGGGGGGGGAAGCCTGAAGGATGAGAAAAAAGGAACAGTAAGTGCAAAGGCCCTGGAGCAGGAAGTGCCCAGCAAGTGGAGGAACAGCAAGGAGGCTGATATGGCCTCAAGGCCCAGCTGCCCTCCTGTTCTCGTGAGTTACCCTATGGCCTCAGAAGTTAGCCTCAGGGGTTCTCAGGTCCTGTGACCCAGAGACAAAATACAAAACCCGCCTGAGCTCCAAGTCCACAGGAGGGCAGAGACAGGGTCTGCCTGGTGCACTGAGCCTGATATAGTTGGATGCTCCATAAATGTCCAGTGAAGGAATGACCACTGGGACCCGTCACCAATGCCCCCCCAGTGGCTGTGACGAAGCTGCTCCTCAAGGGTGCTGTTCTTCCCCGTAGCCTTCTTGAAGGGGGGTTTCCTCGTAATCTGGAGCTTAGCTCTTAGGGAGACTTTGGTGCAACCAGGTCAAGGCCTTTGAGATCAGCCCAAAGGTCAAGCGGAATTGCACAAGAGCCAGCTTGGGCTGGACTGGCATTTCAAACATCTGGAAAATTCCCATCAAATACAGAAGTCCCCTTTCTCTTTGGAAATCAGACATTCTAGACTTCCCTGGTGGCTGAGTGGTTATGAATTCACCTGCCAATGCAGGAGACACAGGTTCGATCCTTGATCCGGGAGGATTCCCACATGCTTCGGAGCAACTAAGCCCATGTGCCACAACTACTGAACCTGTGCTCTAGAGCCTCGGAGCCACAACTACGGAGCCCACGTGCTACAACCACTGAAGCCTGCGTGCCCTAGAGCCTGTGCTCCACAACAACGAGAAGCCTGCACAGCGCAACTAGAGGGCAGACCCCACTCTCCGGAACTAAAGCAAGGTGCGAGCCTTTCTTTACCAGCACTCCCCAAAATAAATACATTAATTAAATAAAGCTATACAAAAAACCAAAATAAATAAACAAACTTATTAAAAAAATCAAACATTCTGGCCACAGCCAGTGGGCACATGCCCTCTGGTCCACCAGAAGCCCTACTCTCCCAACTGAAGCTGATGGTGAGGGTTCAGATCTCCATTCTGCCCCTTCCCAGTCATGTGATATCAGGTTATTAGTCATTCTCTGCCTGAGTTTCTCCATTGGTAAAATGGAGAAAACAATAACACTAAGTTCATGAAGCTGTTGGGAGAGTTTAATGATGGGATCCATCTAAAGTATTTAGGTACACAGCAAGTGCTCAACAAACGCACAATTATCATCATTATTGTCTGCACAGCTCCTGTGAGCACTAGAATCAGTGGTTCAGCGTCTGGATAATTGTCAAGGTTTCAAATATCAATGTCCATTTATTGAGTACTTACTGTATACTGGCACTGTGCAAGGGCTAATGGATCTGCCCTGCCAGCTCCCTGCCCTCCCCAACTCTTATTCCCGTCTTTGGTTAACTCCACTGCAGCCTGAAGCATAGGCTCAGGCTCACTGCTTTCTAACAGAGGCAGGTCCTGCCCCAGGGCCTTTGCAACTGCTGTTCCCACTGCCTAGAACATTCTTTCCTTGGATATCACATAGACTGCTTCTTTACCTCCTTCAAATCTCTCCCTAACAGCTCCATGAAGGCAAGGAACTGGGTCTGCTTTGGTCACCACTGTCTGTCTCTAGTTTCCAGCCTAGGGCTGTAAAGCACACAGTAGGTGCTTTAAGAAACAGATGTTGAGTGAACAGACCCATCCAGTGAATGGGATTTGTGGTCTTGCAGCCAGGAAGCACCAGGCAGATTGGCACCCCACCTGGCTGGCTCCATGTCTTCCCTCAGCACCCCCGCCCCCCACACACACCACGGAGGCCCCACACCCCTCACCTTGTGGACACGGGTGATAACCTCCAGGCCTACAGAGCCCACTAGGGCTGTGATGTCGTCCAGGAAGCGTCCAGGGAAGCGAAGTTTGCGGGGCGTGTCCAGCTTCTGACCCAGGAGCAGGTGCAGCGTCATGCTTTTCACCTGGGGGCCGAACGAGAGGACAGGGGGTGGAGGTGGAGGTGGCTCGCCAGAAGGGGGTGGAACTTGGGGGACTGTGAGTGATGGCTTGAGGTGGGTTAAAGGTGGGCATAAGGGATCCTGGGACCTGACTGTGTGGGTGGGGCCCGAGAATGGTGGGCGGGGCCTGAGAAGGCCATGGGTGGGGCCTAAGTGAGGGCTAGCTAGAGGGGTAGGAGGCTCAGAGAGAGCATGTGTGGGGTTTAGAACTGGTCTCCAGTGGTCAAAGTTGGGTGGTAGGAATGAGGGTGGGGCTTCAAGGCCCACCAGATTGAGGTGGGGGCAGTTACTGTCAGCAGGAATAGTTCAAGGCACCTCTTGAGGAGTCTGGGGGCATGTTCAAGTCTGATCTCAATAGTTTCCTTCTGTCTCTTAGGGATGAGGTGGGTCTCCTTGCTAGGTAGTTTCTCAATGCTGTCACAGGAAAAATGGGGGGAGAATCCTTCACACAGGGGAGGCGGTTTCAAGTAAGTTTCAGGAGCTCTTCAGGGAGAGATTCCCTTAGGCATCTCTTATCTCCATGTGGGGGGTCTCTTGGGGCCATTTCTCAGGGGGCTTAGATGAAATCTCAGGGGGTTTCTCTCCCTTAAGAGAGTCTCTCCAGGGGCCCTTGCTCTAGGGCAGGGAACAGGGAGTCTCACCATGAGCTGGAAGAAGAACCAGGCGTGCTGCAGGACGGCTTCACGCACAGCACTGCCGCTGACCACCCACTGCAGGGCCAGCTCCTCATGCAGCAGCTGGGGGCAGGGGCAGGGGTCACGGAGTGCAGAGGCACCCACGCTGTACCCCCAGCGTGACGGGAGGATGCAGCTGGATGGCTCGGGGTTAGCGCAATGGGAGGCCATGCAGGAGGAGAGGGGCCAGAAGGAGTCAGTGTGCCCTCTCCCTGGCTCTCCAGACCCCACTGGGCTTGGGGGGTCAAGGGAGCTCTGGACCCCAAAGTGGAGTCACCCACCCCATCTCCGACTACCTTCTGCATAGTGGGTCTCGGCTGGGTGGTGGGCGGGGACGAGGAGGAGCTCTCGAGGCAGGAAGAGGTTCGGCTAGAGCTGCGGTCGATGGCCTATGATGGAATGGCGAGGGGATGGGATGGTAGGGGGTGGGGGGTGGTTAGTGTGGGTACAGACGGTACGGATGGAGAAGAGAGACGGTCGGTGGCATGGATGGAGGGGAGGTGTGCCCATGTGGACGGACAGTGGGGGCGTGGATGGAACGAGCAGTGTTAATAAATAAAGACAGCAGTGTGTGGATTCAGACAGAGAAGGCATGAAAGTGATGGAAGAGATGAGAATAAGCAAGACACGGTAAGGAGGCGACAAGCAGAGTGAAGGGGACAGGTGAGCATGTGGACGGGAGCCCATCAGAGGTGAGCACGGATGGAGCAGGACCAGGCAGACAAAAGTAAGAGAAAAGTGGTGGGGGGTGGGGCATGTGGGTGGAGAGAATGAAATCAACATAGGTGGAGACGATAACGTGGTCAGAGCAGGGAGCGTGAGTGGGGTTGAGGGTGGAGGGTGAGTCCATGAGTTCACCGATGGACAGGGCAACAAGGAGGAGTGAGAGCGTAGACAGGGGCGCAGAGTACAGACAAAGGAGATTAAAGGGGAGAATGGAGGAGGAGAAAGAAGAAAAAGAAAGATAAGGACAGAGGAGGTGAAATAGTGAGAGGCAGCAGGAGCAGCCGAGAGCTCCACGTTCCAGGCCTGGCCCCACTCCAGCCTTACTTGGGGCCTCGCCAGGCCTCAGCA
This sequence comes from Bubalus bubalis, assembly GCF_019923935.1. Classification (NCBI taxonomy): domain Eukaryota; kingdom Metazoa; phylum Chordata; class Mammalia; order Artiodactyla; family Bovidae; genus Bubalus; species Bubalus bubalis. Next base: position 95,541,299 of record NC_059165.1, on the reverse strand, counting down.
TCCCCATCTGTGAAATGGGCATGGAGTGCTCAAGCTCCACTCTCCCCACCTCCTTGGCTGGTCAGAAGGTGAGGCCACTGACAGGGAGAGGAGATGACCCAATGATGGAGCTGGCCCAGCCCTGGGAACTGCCTCGAGCATGAGGGGGCCCCCACAGCTCCCAGTCCCAGCCACACACCCTGGGCTCCCTGGCCTGTATCAGATGGGCCACCCACTGCCAAGGCCTGCCAAGGCCAGCCTCACTGCCGCCTCCCCCCTCCTCCTCCTGAGGTCCGGAATGCCTGCCCTCTTGACACCTTGTCACCTGCAGTGTGCCCTTCCAAGCCCAGCTGACACCCCAGAGAACTGAGGGCACTGTGGGGAGGCCTGTTAAAAATGTCAGGGGGGTATGGAAAGGCCCATGAAGCCAGACTCTCAGAAATCTTAGAAGCCTGCCCAGAAGTTCCCCTGCTCAAGCTGTGAACAGTCCCCTGGTTGCCATGCTGTGCAGGTTGCCTAGGTGACAGGTACAAAGCTGGAACACGTGGCCTGGGGCCAAGCGTGCAGGGAATCTAGCCTTGGGTGCCCAGGGGCCTCTGAGCTTGCTCCCAACCTCTGCAGAGCCTTTCCCTCCACCTGGAACACCCACTCGTCCCTGGCTGGCTCTATCTCACTCTTTAGGTCACCTTCTAGGAGAGAGACTCTTCAGACCACCCTGTCTCGGTTCACTTCCTTGCAGGCGTTTTCACCTCCTACACTTACATAGTCATGCGTTTGTTTGATGGGCATCAATCTCCCCAACTAGCCAGCAACTCAAGGATGAGGCTGGCCCGAGGATCTGTCTCCCCAACAAAGTCCTACCTGCGATGCCCTAACTCCTTCCCAGGCTTGGGGTCGCTGCACTGAACAGCGAGTCTTCACTACTTCTGAAAATTCAAAGCCTGGAGCGCAGAGCGAGCCCCTAACAGAACCAGGACTCATCCTAGGACTATCTGATGGCAAAGCCCCTCCCCACACCCAGGGTCCTGGGAAGGGGTCCCTCTGCCTGAATGGGGTGAGGGAGCCAAGGTTCAGTTCTGCCCTCTGGGCATCATTCAGGTTGCTGTGTCAAGGGGACAGCTGAATCTCCTGAACAGAGTGGATTAAGGAGAGAGAGAGGCCATGCAGGAAGTGAGGTTAGAGTGGCTGGGTCATTTGCATGCTGTTGCATACTGCCCCTCCCTTTCTGTCACTGCACATCAATTGCATGCTATTTGGATACTACTCTGTCCCTTCTGTCTCTGCCTGAGGCTGTGGTCTGTGTGGCAGCAAAAGGCTGGTGAAGATGCCCGTGTTGCCTACAACATCCATGCCACAGCCCCAAACGAAGGCAGGAGGTGGGGGGGGGGGGGGTCTGCTGCCTCCTCCAGGCAGCCCCCCTAGGTTAGTTGGCAGCAGCCAGGAAGGTGGGAGGAGCCCATGCTGAGGTGGGGTGATGCACGTGCAGGGGCACGTCAGGTAGGGAGGGCACCTGTCTGGGGTCGGCCCCACAATAAGGGGGGGCCCGTCGCAGCACAGCCTTGCTGCCTCCCGGAGCATAAGCAGCATTCACCCAGGAGTGTGAGCGGTCGATACCCTGGAGATACATGGGTAAATGGGAGTGTCTGTGGGCAGAGGGCAGGGAAACCAGCAACAAACACAGACCATGCTCACTGCCCTGGGCCACACATGTGCCCACGTGGACACCCACATGTGACCCTGCAATACACGTGTGCAAAACACGCACAAGGTATGTGTGTCTATGCCTCCCACATATGTCTGTGCATGGAATACACGAGTACACGCAACCGTGCTCCAATGTGTGTGGGCAATGTGCACAAGGACGCCCCCTGTGGATACATGCGTGTGGCACATGTGGAAACACCCCGCTGCGCTACGTACACGCTGCTCTTCTTTCAAGCTCCAGTCACCCATCCTTGGGTCAGCCTCAGAATCCAAGTCACAGATCCCAAACTGACAGCCAGATCCCAGCCTTGCTGTCCAGGGTCAAGTTTTTTTTTTTTTTTTTTTTTTTTTGCCATTCTGTGTGGCTTGTGTGAAGGAAATAGCAACCCACTCCAATATTCTTGCCTGGAGAATCCCATGGACAGAGGAGCCTGCCAGGCTAAGGTCCACTGGGTCACAAAGAGTCGGACACAACTGAAGTGACTTAGCACACACACACGCACACACACACACACACACACGTGCGTGGCTTGTGGGATCTTAGTTCCCCAACCAGGGATTGAACCCGCACCCCTGGCAGTGAAAGTGCGGAGTCCTACCCACTGGACCGCCAGGGGATCCCCCAGGGTCAAGTCTTCATCTGTGCTGCTGTCTGTCGTTCCATTTTCCTTCAACACTGAGATCTTTCACCCACCCACACAGCAGCCATGACCCCTGAGGCTGGCGCCAGCAGGGGCCGCTAGCCTACCTTGCTGGCCAAGATGCGGGAAACCTCGTCATCCACAGAGCCAGGGGCCACGGCCAGGTCGGGGTTGCTGCTGCTGATACTCTTAGAACGTGCCAGGTAGAGGCTGGCGGGGCGGCCAGGGCCACGGGCCAGTGTGGCAGGCTGCACCGTCACTGGAGGGGCCCCTGAGGATGGAAGGAATATGCTTAGCCCCCTGCCCACCTGCCCTGATGACCTCCTGTCCCTTCCCAGTCGGATGCCCTTGGTGAAGACACTTTCTTTGTGTTTTTGTTGTTATGGGTTGTTCTTTTGGCTGCATCATGCAGCATGAAGGATCTTAGTTCCCCGACCAGGGATTGAACCCACGTCCCCTGCAGTGGAAGCACAGAGTCTTAACCACTGGACCTCCAGGGAAGTCCCCAAAGTCAACTTCTGCCTCTAAACCTCTAGGTTCCTCACCCATAAAATGGGTGTCACAGTGGCTCTGCCTCATAGCAATTTTGAAAAGGATGAAAAACACGGAGTGCCCGGCATATTGTATGTGTCCAGAGGGATTACTGGCTATTATTAATCATTTAGCAAATGAAAATAATCCAACTTTACTGAGTGTTCACTGTGCCAAGTATTTCACCATGCTGTTTGGACTTCCCTAGGGGCTCAGATGGTAAAGAATCTGCCTGCAATGCAGGAGACTTGGGCTCAGTCCCTGGGTCAGGAAGATCCCCTGGAGAAGGAAATGGCAACCCACTCCAGTATTCTTGCCTGGAGAATCCCATGGACGGAGGAGCCTGGGGGGCTACAGTCCCTGGGGTCGCTGAGTGACTAACACTTTCACTTGCCATTTATTATTACTAACACCCCCACGGGAGGGGCACTAGTATTATCAATGGTTAAAAGATAGGAAAACAGGCCAAGAGAGGTAAAGGCATTGCCTGAGGTCACAGAGCTTACAGGCAGAACTGAGAGTCAAACCCAGGCTGCTCTGCTCCAGTCCCTGCTTGCTAACTGGCTGAATCGCTTGTCAATAAAATTTATAGAGACCACAGTCCTGGGGCTGGGATACAAAGCTCTCTCTCTCTCTCTCTCTCTCTCGCTCTCCTATAAATTGTGTAAACCAACCAAGGCCTGTACAGCCTCAGGACCTGTGCACATGCCTTCCCCTTGCTTAGGATGCTTCCCTCTCAGGTATTTCCTGTGCCCCCGAGTCTCCCACCAAGACTCACCACCCGGGAGGCTGGGCTCTGTGCCAGGCAGTCGAAAGGCGTAGTAGACATATGCAGCCAGCACCGGGCAGTGACCACGGGTGTCCTGGGCACCCTCTAGGCTCCGGTGGACGAGGCTGACCACATGGGCCATTGCTTCAAAGGCGCCACGACCCAGGTTCACTGCCAGGCAGAGCAGAGGTTAAGTTCCAAGCTCCTGCTTCAGGATCCAAGGGGGGTCATGTGGTCTTCAAAAGATCAGGGGACTAGGGGACTGAGGGGCCATTTTTCAGATTGGAAAGTTGAGCCCAGAGAGATAAATGGGCTATGGGAGGTCACCGCTAGACCCCGGGCCCACTCTCTAGATGGGGGAGCTCAAGTCTGAGTCTGTGACAGCTCACCAATCTGGCCACCAATGACCGGGGGCCGCACAACCAGACGAACGAGCTTGTCCAGCACATGGTGGGAGAAGGCGACGAGGGGCTCGGGGCTGGCGAGGCGCAGGGCCGCCAGGCTGGCCCGCAGCTCCTGCTCCACGGTGCCCTCACTCAGCACCGCGTCCTTCAGCCGGAAGGGAAAGGCCCCCTCCTCCAGGACGTGCACCAGGGTGAAGAACTTGTCCAGGTGGGGGTCCTGGTGGGGGACCAGGGGTGAGCGGGGTAGGAACAGGGAAGGACCAGGGGTGAGCAGGGTAGGACTGGGGTTTGAGCGGGAGACTGAGTGGGTCAAGACACCGAGGCTGGAAGCCAGTGAATGGAAAAGAAATGAGGAGGGAACTTCCCTGGTGGTCCAATAGTTAATAATCCACTTGCCAATGCAGGGGATGTGGATTCGAACCCTGGCCCGAGAAGATCCCACATGCCCACGGAGCAACTAAGCCTGTGCACCACAATTACTGAGCCCAGGCTCTAGAGCCCACATGCCCCAACTACTGAAGCCCGCACACTGCAACTTCTAAAACCCGTGTGCCCGAGAGCCTGCACTCCACAACAAGAGAAGCCACCATAACTAGGGAGGAGCCCCAACTCACTGCAACTAGAGAAAGTGTGTGCAGCAACGAAGACCTAGCACAGCCAAAAATAAATAGATAAAAAAAAAAAGACAGGAGAGATCGCAGACATAGCAAGGGACAAATTGGGGCCGGGGGAAGAGGAGAGACCATGCAAAAAAGGCCAAAGCTCCAGCTGCGATGGCCATTGGCATGGCTACCCCGCCTGAGTCAGCAGCTTCCCAGGAGCCAGCCTTGCTGACCAAAGTCACGTCCATGGCCCAAGGCCAGGCCTCCCAGGACAGAGGAAACTGTTGCCCAACCCCAGGGCCAGACTCCCGGGTTGCGGCCCCGCCCCCTACCTGGGGATGCACAGAGGACACAGCTGTGAGCTCCACGCTGAACACGCCCTTGTGACCATCCACCCAGCGCATGCCGGGCAGCGCCACCTGCGGGAGGAACACGCCAGGTGGGCACGGGCCCGCCCTCCCCCGCCACTGCTCAGGCCACCAGCTCAGCCATTGCGACACTGTGGCCTGACTGTGGCCCTGCCTGGGGGAACTGCTGGGCACCTTGCCCCCTGGCCCCGCAGCCCAGCCCAGAGATGGGGGTGGATTGTGGGCAGCACTGACGGGGGTCCACAGGGCAAGCTCAGGGATGCCCAGGACGCTCACAGGAGAAGGGAGACTGAGGATGAATGTTATTGGAGGGAATGAACAGAAGACAGCATAATGAGGACCCGGGTGCAAATGAAAGGGTTTGTGGGAGGTTGACACAGCATTCCCATGGGGAGGAAGTGCTCTGGGGAGACTGTCAGGCAGGCAGGGCTGCAAACGGGGGCCTGAAGCGGCGAGGCAGTGGGGTCTTGGTGGGGAACAGTGAGTGCGGGGGCGGGGGGGCATTAACAAGCGAGGGACACCCCACAGCAGGGAGGGATACAGATGGGGCAGGAAGACACACAGGATTAATAACAGGGGTGGGTGTGATGAGGCCTCAGCAGAGGACAAGGCGCCCAGGGGTGCTGCGGGAAGGAAAGCAGGGCATGACTGGGGTTCTTGGGACCCGGTGCTGGTTGGCAGGGGGTCCAGGGCACGTACATCCGGTGTGAGTACTGAGTAGCTGGGCGGGGGCTGGTCTACCGACACGGGGAGGCAGAAGGGGCCTGTCCTCAGCCGGCCGTGCTGCAGCAGTGGGATCCACTGGGGAGAGACGGGGGGTCAGGTGTGGGGCCGGACAAGGGCCGGGAGGGCGGGGCATGGATGGGGAGAGGCGGTGGGGGGCTCACAGTAAAGCCCACAGGAGTCTCCAGGGCCGTGCCAGGCCGGGGCTGGCAGCTGACGTGGTAGAAGGTGAAGAGCAGATGGTGGTTCTCAGTCACGCAGGCGGGAAGACGCAGCTTGAACTCCTCGTAGAACTCGGGAGACCTGGCGGGGCCAGGCTGGGGGGTTCTGCTGGAGGCTAGGCTCCCCCTTGCCTGTCCCACCCCCTCTGCTGGGCCCCACTGTCCCTGCTGTCTGCCTCAGGTGCCCCCATTTGCACTCCAGGAGCCTGCCCATCCCCCCACCCCCTTCCTGCCCATCTGTATCCCCACCAGTCCCCCACCCCAGCCCACATACTTGTTATGGTAGACCACCGGTGTGAAGGCTTCACGGGTAAATTCACTGCAGCTGGACTTGCCAAAGATGACCTGGGGGGAGCAAAGGCATGAGGGACTGGCTGGGGACCAACCCCCAGCCCCCCACCTCCGTCCACCTCCCCTGGGTCCAGCCACTGACCGGCAGGGCCTGGCTGGGGTCCTCGCCTGCCATATACTGCACTCGCACGGTGAGGTTGCGCACGGAGCCCTGGCGGCTGCTGAAGTTGAGGCTGTGTGGGTACACGTACAGCAGGCTCCTGCGGGGGCAGGGGCATGGCCACGTCAGAGGGACAGAGAGCCTGGGGGACACTGGCCACCCCACCGGGACACGGAGGGCTGGGTCAGGGACAGTGATGGGCAGCAGGCGGGAGACGTGAGTCCAGAGTGGGGAATAGATGGGTACCATTCAGAGCACAGATGGGGGAACAGAGTGACAGAGGGTGGGAATACACAGGGACTTCAGGGCCACTGAGGGTGCATGGTGAGGCAGAGGAGACACATGGGTGCTCAGGGCCAGGCTGACCTGCCCCTCATCCAGCTCCGGAGCCCGACTGCCCCTTCCCCCAGAAGAGGCCACTAGGGTTACATGGCCTGTCTCTCAGCTGGGGAAATGGAGGCGAGAGCTGGAGACAAGAGCTGGGCTGAGGTCAGGGCTCTGCCTCCCTCCTCCACAGTAAGCTTGTACAAGCCCCAGCAGGCCCCTGGGTCTCTGCTTCCCTAACTATATAATGGGGGCATCAAGCCTCCCAGCTGAGCCTTTGTCATATCAATGATACTAAGCAACAATAACGTCAATAATTGCACCAAACACTTATGTGGGGCCAACCCTGTGCTGGGTTCTGTTCTAAGCACCTGACGTGAAGCGACTCATTTATTTCTTACCAGCAGCCTGTTGGGGTAATGCTCACATCATCCCCCATTTCACAGTCACAGGCAGGGAAACAGAAGCACTTGCCCACAGTCATCCAGGGAGAAAAACAGCAGTGAGCATTGATCCAGGGCACGTGGAGGTCCTGGAGTCAGGCTGTGTGGCCTTGAAAGGATCGCCATCACCTGCTCCCCTAGCTTTTAACCAGGTCAACAAAGACTGGGCATTGCAGGCTTGTGAGAAGGTTACGAGACCAGCTACTGTGTGATAGCAGTGAGGCAGCTGCGGGTGAGCCACCGGCGACCATAAACGCCTCGCTGTTATTGTCGTTACTGTCGTCGTGCCCATCCACAGATGGGAAACGGAGGCTAGGAGCCGTAGGGCTCTCCAGCCAGGCCTGGGCCTATCCTCTCACCAGGGCCCCAGCCCGCACCTGGCCCCGAGCCCTGGCCAGCGTGATTCCAGCGTGGCTGGCTGGACATCCGCCTGACGCAACTGTGGTGCCACCTCCAGGCCCTTGCACAACACGGGGCGCCCAGCTGGCTGGCTAACGATTGACCTGAAGTCGGGGGGGGTGTTAAGGCATAAAAGGCAGCCCCAACGGGGCTGGGGCCACACCCTCCCCAGCCTTCCAGCCATGCCCGCGCTCGTGCTGTGCCTGCTGTGTGCCCTGGCAACGGCGGCCCAGCCGGCACTGGTGGGTTCCAGGAGTGGCTCAGAGCCAGCACAGCAGGAGGAGCTGACCCTGCTCTTCCACGGGGCCCTGCAGCTGAGCCAGGCTCTCAACGGCATGTACAAGGCCACAGAGGCACAGCTGACAAAGGCCAGGAACAGCCTGAGCCTCTATGGCCAGGTGCTGGGGCTCCTGGGGAAGGAGGTCAGCCAGGGCCAGGATGCAGCCCAAGAGCTACGTGCGAGTCTATTGGAGATGCAGGTGGGCACTGCAGTTGGGGTGTTGTGGGGTGGGTAGGAGTCTATGGTGGAGTTATGCCTGGGCTGACCTTTGGGGTTTTCCCAGGAGTGAGGGGGTTCCTGGAATACAGGATTTCCAATGTTAAAATCAGGCTGATCTCAGTAGGTCATCCTACTAACATCCACGGTCTATTGGTAGATAGAAGAGGATGGTCTCAAGCTGCAGGCAGAGGCCACAGCCCAGGCGCTGGGGAAGGTGGCCCGGGGACAGCAGGTGCTGCGGGAGAAAATGAAGCAGCTAGAAGTTCAACTGAAGGGCATGTGGCTGGGCCATGTCCGCCAAGAATTTGAGGCCTTAAAGGTAAGGGGTTCCTGGCCCTGGGGGAATCAAGACCTTGATTCACAATCAGACCTCATTTCTGAACCTTCTGTCCCAGAGACCCCCAGACCCAGTTAAGGCTTCTGGTACCCTGGGCTCTATGCTATGTGACCCTGGGCAAAAGCCATGTGCCTTCCCATGCCTCAGTTGCCTTATTTGTAAATAAGAACAATAACTGATGTCTCAAAATAGAGCCAGGGACTCAGCGCAGATAAAATCCTCAACCTGGGATGGGGCACGTAATAGTTATTCAACAAATGCTAGAAGAGTGTTTCTGGAGCACCCATGATGTACCCAGCACTGTTTTATACCCTCTAATAATCTCTATCATGGGCTTCCTTGGTGGCTCAGAGGTAAAGAATCCACTCGTGATGCAGGAGACACAGGTTCAATCCCTGGGTCAGGAAGATCCCCTGGAGAAGGAAATGGCAACCCACTCTAGTATTCTTGCCTGAAAATCCCATGGACAGAGGAGCCTGGTGGACTACGGTCCATGGGGTTGCAAGAGTTGAACACAACTTAGCGATTAAATCATCACAATCTCTATCATGCTCAGAACAATCCCATAGAGGGACTCCTATTTCATCCCCATTTTACAGCTGGGAAAGTTGAGGCCAAGGAGTGGCAGTGGCTTGCAGATCACACAGATACAGTGGGAAGCGGGGGCAGTCTGGGCAGAATCCAGGGATAGGAGGTGAGGGGGCCCCCAGCTGAGGGTTCTGTCCTGACCCACAGGCCCATGCCGATGAGCAGAGCCACATCATGTGGGTCCTCACGGGTCATGTGCAGCGACAGAAGCAGGAGATGATGGCACAGCAGCAGCGGCTGAGACAGATTCAGGAGAGGTGAGCTGGAGGGGGTCTAGGTGTGTAAGGGCAGCGGAATGGGGGTATCCCTGTGCCTTGGCTAAGCCTCACCTCCTTCCCAGACTCCACATGGCTGCACTCCCAGCCTGAGCCTGAGCCTGGGCAGAACTGAGGACCAGTCATGCATCGAGGGACACAGCCCTGCCCCATGCGGCCCCTGCACAGGGAGGAGCTGCCCATCCGCTGAGGTCAGCCAGGGCGCTGGGCCCGGCTTCCAGTCATGGAGCAGAGAAGGAAGCAGGTGGGGACGCAGGCAGAGAACATGGATGGTCAAGGAGGGGTGGAGGAAGGATATGCCCCTTCATACCTATACATTCCCTATTAAAGCAGAGCAGTGGCATCTCAGGCCAGCGTCTGTGTGTGCTGGAAGGGAAGCAGACCTCACTCTGCATGATGACCCCCATATTCAAGTGCCCAGCTGCCCCAGAGGTTGTACCTGTAGCTGGTGTGAGGGGCATAGACCTCACGGGCGGGGAACTCCAGGATCTCCTTGGTGGGCCGGCCTCTGGGGTCTGGGTAGGGCTTGACATGAAGCAGCTCCGGGGAGAGGCAGAAGTGGGGGTTCTCGGGGGCTGGGGAAATGTCGATCTTGAGCTGGGCTAGGGAGGGAGAGCCAGTTTGCACCTTCCTTGGAGTCTCCAGCTGGGGTCCCCTGCCCCCCACACACACTCCAAGCTCAGGTCAGGGCTCTGACTCTCCAACAATGCCCTCTGGTGGCTCCATCTTTCAGGTGCTATGGCGGGAAGTCACCCTCAACTCCCGTTGCTGCCTCCCATCTTTGATCAGCTCTGCCCACATTCCCGGTTTGACCCACTACCTGTCTTATTTATTCTGTTTCTCATCTCTGGCCCCCACTGGAAGGTCCACCCCTGAAGTCAGGGCTTTGTCTATCATGGTCACCAAGATCCGGCACAGCAGATGCGGGTTTGAGTGACTACATGAGTGACACGTCTCATGTACGGGGCACACCACGCACCGGTTACGGGACGCAGGCGTCGCAACAGGGATGTCGGGCGCCGCATGTCAGCCAGGAACTTAAAGAGGTCCTCGTCACTGAGCCGCTCAGCCTCCTGCACGAACCCGCCCCAGTGAACCAGGGCTGAGGGGTTTGGGGATCCCCAGCGATCGTGCGGCCGCAAGAGGGAAATGGGGATGTGCGTGGGGTCCCCGTCTCTCAGCCCCCTGCCCCCGCCCCCAGCCATGACACCTGCTTAAAGAAGTTGGTGACGGTTAGTGTGGCTGGGCGGAAGCCAGAGAAGCTGCAAGCGTCGTCCCCACTACTCATCCGGTCCTGGGGTCCCCGACGGCGGCGGTCAGTCCAGGTGGGTCGGCGTTCTAGTGGAGACAGTGATGGAGAGGGACAGAAATGAAGGGTGCGGGGAGCCAAGACACTGCAGACTCAGGCCTGGTTAGACCTAGTCCGGCCAGCAGAGGGCGCCCCTTCATCACCCTAGTAGCTCCGCCCTTGGCCCGTCGGCCCCGCCTCCTCACCGCCCTCTGAGTCTGAGTCTCGGTCTGGCTGGCCGGCGCTGCTCACGATGTTGGCCAGGTGCACGGCCGTCCAGGCGAAGGGCATGCGATAGCGGCCCAGACGGGTGCAGAACTGCTCAGCTGCCAGGCGTAGCTTCTCCAGCTTCTCTTTGTTCTGGGAGGAGACCCCCGACACACACACCCCCCCACATGCTCAGTGTCCCAGGCCTGCTGAATCCAGGATCTGCTATGCGGGGGTACCCCTTCAACATTCGGCCCAGCCTCCCACGCTCACCTTGGCTGTGTCCACCTCCTTCATCACCATGTAGGGCTCGCAGCACTCGCTAATGTCTCCTTGCTGCAGCACCTTCTCCAGCTGAGGGGCGGGCAAGCCCAGTAAGGTGCTGCCAGGACCCCAACCTCCCCACCTCACTCCCAACCTCTCTGACCTTCACCGTCTCCCAAACATTCCACCCAGCTAGGGCTCTCGCTCCAACACCTCCCGTGGCTCCCATATCCCTTGGACTGAGTGTTAGCTGTCAGCCTGTGTAACTAGCTGCCCCCGCCCCACCATTTAAGCCCCGCCCCCAAAGCCAAGACTCCATTTTTCCTCCCATATTTACATATTTATTTCTTAGAATAAGCAAAGTCCACTCCAAGCGCGGCTCTGGGCCTGGACTCCAATCCTGACCCCTCGGGGGCTGTGGGACCTTGAGCACATTTCTTCTGGGTTTTGTGCCTCAGCTTCCCCATCTGTAAAATGGGCCCCATGGCAACCCCCACCTCCCTGGGCTGTGAGGAGCAAAGGCCAGAATCCTTGTGAAGCCTGACTGACTGGAAGCAGTGCCTGCCTTAAGGTGTCCAATTAATGTCATTAATTAATTGATCAAAAACTAATTGAACATTCTGGGAAAGGAAATTTGAGCTCACTCCCGGAAACAAAATCCCAAACCATGTGCCAATTAAGTTTTCCCACCCCTAATAAACTGAAAAACTCAACAACAAAAAAAAAACAAAAAACCCATTTTAAATGTCTACCCACATGTGCCAGGATGCCATTTCTCCCCAGGCTGCCTACTCATGGGTGTCAGCTCAGCTGTCACCTCTCCAAGAAGCCCTTGGTGATTTCTCCCCACCTGGGTTCACTCAGAAGCTCCCTGGGGGCTCAGGCTTCCTCTTGGGCTTCCCGCATGACAGCCCTGATCACCATTCTTGGAGACATGTCTTCTTCTATGAGAGCAGGGATCTCACCTGTGGCCTTCACCATGATCACCCCCTTGCCAGCCCCAGTGGGTATACCTTGATGACCAAGAAGATGTCAGGCGAGGGGTAGGTCACAGAGAAGATGGCAGAGCGGGCCAGGGTCGAGATGGCAGGATGGGTGACGTGGGCCCGCAGTAGCCCCTTCATGGAGTCCGAGTTCAGGTCAAAGTAGAAGTTCTCTGAGATCTAGGGGCACAAGAAACAGCTGAGCCACCACCCCCAGGAAGACCATCACCCTGCAGCAAGGAAGAGGAGCGGGTGGGAGGAAGGGGAAGAAAGGGGCTCCTACCTTCTTTTTCTCTCGCACATCGTACAGGGCCAAGATGCCAAAGATGGGCTCGATTTCAATCTCGAACCTGCAATGAGTGGGGGCTCTCTGGCAGCGGCTGACCTTGACCCTCTCATCTCCATATGCCCTCTCCCTCTGGAGGTCCAGCCCAGCCTCGGCACACTGGGAGGGGAGGGCATCTGATTCCCAATGGGTCACAAAGAAGCACCATCTAAGGACTTGTAGGAAAGGCCTGTCCCATTTTGCAAAAGGGGAAACTGAGGTCTGTCCTCAGTTGGTGGTCCAGTGGATAAGAATCCACCTGCCAATGCAGGGAACATGGGTTCAATCCCTGGTCCAGGAAGATTCCACATGCCACGGGGCAACGAAGCCCATGCACTACGACTACTGAGCCCACGCTCTAGAGTCCATGCTCCACAACGAGAGAAGCCACCGAAATGAGAAGCCTGAGCACCACGACTGCAGAGTAGCCCCCACTCGATGCTACTAGAAAAAGCCAGGGCACAGCAACAAAGCCCAGCACAGCCAAAAAGAAAAAGAAAAAAAACTTAAAATTTGAGGCTCACCACTGCCCTGCGTGGAGCAAACCCACCCACCTCTTGGCCTCATTTTTTCTTTCTCCAGACCTTTGTGTGTGTTGTGTTCCCCACCTACGGAGCCCCATGTGGTCATCCCAGTGATACAACTTGCATACAGCAGGCGCTCACTGTTGGTTGAATGACTGAATGAGCCTACAGAGCTGGTTCTCAGTCTGTGTATTGGAGGCAGGCGGCCCACCACGGCCTCAAGCCAGATGGGGCCTCCCTTTCCTGCGCCCATCCAGGCAGGAACTCAGGGTAGGGAGGGGCAGGGCCGGGCTTGGGTCCAAGGCCACATCCTGTTCCGCTCCATTCCCACGCACTCTGGCTGCTCCCCAGGGCCGATGTGGAGGGGGCTGTGGCGGCAAGAAGCCAGGCCCAGGGTCACCAGCGCCCCCTCTAGCCTGGGTGCAAGCTGCAGACTGGGCGAGGGCCAGATTCTGGCCTCACAAGTCACTGTGATCTTGGGCACAATGACTTCACCTCCCTAGCCTCCGTTTCCCACCTGAACCCACAACGTGATATTGCGGTGAAGGTCAGAGGCAATACACGTGGAGGGCTTCCCTGGTGGCTCAGTGGTAAGGAATCCGCTTGCCAGTGCAGGAGACGCAGGTTTGATCTCTAGGCTGGTGAGATCCCACATGCCCCGGAGCAACTAAGCCTGTGCACCACAACTACCGAGCCCAAGTGCTGCAACTACAGAAGCCTGTGTACCTAGAGCTCATGCTCCACAAGGTGAGAAGCCACCACAAGGAGAAGCCCACGCACCGGAACTAGAGAGCAACCCTGCCCACCATAAGCAGAGAAAAGCCAGTGCAGCAACGAAGACCCAGCACAGCAAAAGTTTTTTAAAAATTAAAATAAATTTAAAAAATTTAAATAAAAAATACACACACACACACACATAAATATAGAAAGAAAAAATAAACATGGAAGGCTGAGAGCTGAGGCTGGCACTCAACTGGAACTTAGGGTTAGTGGCTTTGAATAATGAAAGAAGTCTTATTTCCCAGCCCAAAAGTCTATGGTCTCAGGGATGCACACAGGAATGGCCTGGCTCGCATAATGAGCGCCGACTGTGTGCCTCACCGTAATCCCCCATGGTCCCCGCCTTGCCGTGCCTGAAGGGAGGGATGGATCAGCACACTCACTTAAGCGACAGACACTTGACCAGGATCCTCTGTCCGAAGTGCTCTCGCGGTGGCTCTGGGCGGCTGCAGCGTTCCACGGCCTCATCCTGCCAAGAGCCGAAGGGGCAGCTGGGACCCATCCTCCAGGGAGCAGTTGGAACGTGTGGGCTGAGACCAGCTCTACCCTCAGCCTGATTAAGCTTTCAGTCCCTGGCCTCTGAGCCTTTGCACATGCTGTTCCCCCAGCCTGGAATGCCCTCCTTCTCCCTTCCTCCTGGCCTGGTCAATACCTGCTCATTAGCAGGTCACAGTTTAGCTGGCACTTCCTCCAGGAAGCCTTCCTTCACCCAGAGGTATCTGACACTCCAGGTCCTCACCAGGCCCTGATGCAGTGGGCCCCATGGCTGGGACACGGAGGGCTGTGAGAGGGACAATGTGCGTGCGTGTGTGCTAAGTCGCTTCACTCGTGTCCGACTCATTGCAACACTACGGACCATAGCCCTCCAGGCTCCTCTGTCCCTAGGATTCTCCAGGCAAGAATACTGGAGTGGGCTGCCATGCCCTCCTCCGGTGGCGGGGGGTGGTCTTCTTGACCCAGAAATCGAACCAGCATCTCTTAATATCTCCTGCACTGGCAGGTAGGTTCTATATCACTAATGTCACCTGGGAAACCCTGAGGGACAATGACACATGGCTCATCATGGCACTACTCTGGGTTGTCATTTCCTGTAGGGAGGTCTCTTCTCCACTAGACTGAACTCAGAGGGCAGGGACTGGGTCTATCTTGTTCATGGCTGTATCCTCAGTGGCTGCTATATAACAGGCACTCACACATCCTGGTTGGATAAATACAGAGGTATGTAGTAGGTACCTATTATAATGTGGTTGAACAAACACAGATGTATACAGAAAATATCTAATTAATGCTGACTAGACATACATAGTGATACATATTAGACACCCCGTAAGAACTGGTTGAATAAATATAGGGCTATACAGCAAGCACTCAGTGAATCGCTGAATTAAAACACAGATGTATATACTAGGTGCTTAATAAAAGTTAGTTGGATATATACAGATGCTCAATAAATATTAGTTGCTCAAATGCTGTTTGATTAAATAGAAAACTATACAGTAGACATACAGTGAATATTGACGGAATAAATATGAGTATACAGTAAAAGCCCAATAAATGCTGGGTAGATAAAAATAAAGGGATATATAATAAATAATAGTCATTAAATAGAGCTGACTCATTGGAAAAGACACTGATGCTGGGGAAGATTGAGGGCAGGAGGAGAGGGGGGCTACAGAGGATGGGGTGGTTGGATCACTAACTCAATAGACGTGAGTTTGAGCAAATTCCAAAAGATAGTGAAGGACAGGGAAGCCTGGTGAGCTATAGTTCATGGGGTCGTAAAGAGCTGGACATGACTTAGAGACTGAACAACACAGTGAGTGCCCAATAAACACCAGGGGGATAAATACAGGCATATATAATAGGTGCTTAATGAATGCTGGTTGATTAAATGCCGTTTGTTTAAAGACTATACAGTAGGCATACAATAAATATTGGTTGAGTAAATACAGCAGCATATAGTAAGTTCCCAATAAATGCTGCCTGGATAAATACAGGGGTATACAATATAGGAGAATCCAGTAAGAGCTACTGAATTAAAAGGCAGGGTATACATTAGGCACCCAGAAATCTCACTGGGATCATACATAGGGATACACGTCAATTGGCTGTGTACTGATCCCGGGGCTGTGCAGTTGAGCGGGCACCCACCTCGTCAGGGGCGGGGTAGAGCGCGAGCAGGGCGCGGGGCCGGTGCTGCCGCCGCAACGCCTCATTACGCCGGTCCACGTCCTCTGGGGCCACGCGCTCCAGGAGTGAGGGTAGCAAAGAATCTGCCGCCAAGTTCCTCAGGTCGAAGATGCCAGAGGCACCACTGCTTCGTGGGGTGTCGTCCAGGGAGCCTGAGGAGTGTCGGGGGTCATCCTGCCAGTAGAGAATGGGCACGCTCAGGATCAGGGGCTAAGGTCGCCATGACAAGGGTCACCTGAGGGCTTTGCTGACCTTCTTTCTAGAAACTTCTGTCTGGAGATATGATTATTATTGGTAAAAGTAGACACTCAATAAATATCAGTTGAAAAAATAAAGGCTCAAGACTCAGCTGGCCAGTGAAGGACCTCTACTAAGCTTGCCATGCCTCAGTTTCTTCATCTGCGAAATGGGTGTCACCCTTTACTATGGTTGGGAAGGCTACTTCCCAGTCTGGGCATCACATGACCCTTGCCTGGTCAATCAGAACACAGCAAAGTCAGGATATGTCTGGGCTGGGCCAATGAGAGCCTTTGAGGACTTTGCTCACTGTTGCCAGGGGAGGGAGAGTTCTTCTCACCGAGGGTGTTACCAGCCCAGGATCTGCCAGACCTTCTAGACACAGCTCTGGTCAGAAGCAGATTTGTTGGTGTTGAGTTGCTCAGCTGTGTCCGACTCTTTTGTGACCCCATGGACTAGAGTCTGCCAGGCTCCTCTGTCTATGGAATATCCCAGGCAAGAACACTGGAGTGGGTTGCCATTTCCTCCTCTAGGGCATCTTCGAGACCCAGGGATTGAACCCACACTCCTGAATTGGCAAGCAGGTTATTTACTGCTGAGCCACCGGGGAAGCCCCCAGAAGCAGATTACCCTAGTTTAAATCCCAGCTCAGCTCTGTGACCCTGGGTCTCTAACCCCAACAGCTAAGGGCATCAGTTTCCCCAACTACATTCATAAACAGCTAACAATGGAAACAATAACAGTAATTCTTTATATGATTCTTGGTAAAAGTAGGAACTCAATAAAATATTGGTTGACAAAATACAGGTTCAAACCTCAGCAGGCCAATGAAAGCCCTCTACTAAGCCAGGCATGCCTTGGTTTCTTTTTTTTTTTTTCTTTAAATTTTGGCTGCATTGGGCAGCCTGCGGGATCTCAGTTCCTTGCAACCAGGTTCTAAACCCGGGCCACAGCAGTGATAGTGTCGCATCCTAACCACTAGACCGCCAAGGAACAGCCCCCTCAATTTCTCTATCTGAAAAATGGGTGTTGCCCTGCTTCACAGGATGAAAGAGGACAAGTATAAAACATTTAGTATTCACCAAGCACTTAATAGGGGTCCCTGGTGGCTCAGATGGGTAAGAATCTGCCTGCAATGCGGGAGACCTGGGTTCAATCCCTGGGTTGGGAAGATCCCCTGGAGAAGGGAATGGCTACCCACTCCAGTATCTTGCCTGAAGAATGCCATGGACAGAGGAGCCTGGCAGGCTATAGTCCATGGGGTCGCAAAGAGTTGGACATGACTGGGTAACTTAAAAAAAAAAAAAAAAAAAGCACTTCACAAATGCTGATAATTATGATTCTTAACTTTCAGTTACAGGGCTGATACATTTCCTGTGGGGCTGGAGGCTGTTCAGGTCATTGCTCATCACAGAAGATTGAGAGTTGAAGCCTCAGGCAGGCCGTGCACACACCACACCCCCGCCTGCGATAGTGACCCCTGCCAGGGCTCCCTCACCGAGTCCTCGGGGCCGGACCTCTCATCCCCAGAAGTGTCCTGCTCGAAGACCTGGCGGGTGAGCCCCTTCTGCCTCTCTCGTTGAGTCTCCGTGGTGATGGGGTTGTACGCCGCACTCAGGTGCTGGTATCTAGGAGGATGGGAGGGTAGCAGAGATGGGGGCTCCCCAGGGCTCCCCAAGGTGCTGACTGACATGCCTGCAAGGCCCCCGTGATGCCTGCAGGGCCATCCATCCACCGGACGCACCGCCGCGGAAGTCCAGCTACCCTTGCATGGACAGTGGGCTGATAACCAGGAGAAGCGGCGACAGCGGCAGACAACGGGCTCCTCTGGGCTCAGACCTGGCCTCTCTACCCTGAGCTGCCCCCGAGTCAGACCCACCTCCTATGGGCAATGATCCAGTCCTCAGTGTACATTTCCACCGCAGCTCTCACCTGGGCATCCATCTTTCTGCACAAAATATAATCAGGGTAAACAAAAGCAGAGAAGTGAAGGTGTCCGTCACTTCAGTCATGTCCGACTTTGCAAACCCCATTGACTGCAGCCCAACAGGCTCCTCTGTCCATAGGCTTCTCCAGGCAAGAATATTGGAGTGGGTTGCCATGCGCTCTTCCAGGGGATCTTCCCAACCCAGGAATCGAACCCAGGTCTGTCACACTGCAGGCAGTTTCTTTACTGTCTGAGCCATCAAGGAGCCCCACACAGAAGCAGGACCCAGTGTTAAATCTTTCCAGCGGCCTGTCCTTCTGTCTTTTTCAGGGATATAGAGGTAAAGGCTCAGAGAGAGAAGGGGACTTGTCCAAGGTCACATAGCCAAGCCAGAAGCTGAACTCAGGGCTCTTGGGAGCTTGGTGGGAGAGGGGCTGTTGATGTGGGGTACAGAGGCAGCGTGGGGATACAGACAGGGAGGGTGCGGGGCTCGACGCACCCGTCCTCGGGGATACCGGGCTCCGTGGTGCGGCATTCCCGGGGCTGCAGCAGTAGCTCTAGGTCATCAGCTGGAAACTCGACCAGATCCCGGAGAGGCCCAGGCTCTACATCCGGCGGCCGGCTCAGAAGCACATCCTCAAAATCCAGGGGCTCAACGACTTCAGTCAGTGGGACCTGAGGTGGAGCAAAGTGGCTGTGACCCGGGCCTCGGGGTTGGGGGCTGGAGGCTGAGTGTGGGCTTGGGCTGGCCTCAGACAACCAAGGGGGCGGTAGGAGCCATGGAGGGTGTTGGAGTGGTAGGAGGGGCCCTGGAGGAGCCGCAGGGGACAGTGAGTGACCTCAGCCACTCCACCCCCACCCCAGCTGGGCCGGGTCCCTCTTTCCAGGCAGGAAATCACACCCTGTGCCTGGAAGGGCAGGAAACTCCTGGTGGAAGGAAAGGCCTGTGGACTGCAGCAAAGAAAGAGACAATTCCTAAGGCCCTGGGGGCGAGAGAGCCCCACCCCCTCCCTTGCTGCAGCAGCCCATTCCCCAGACCTCCCTCCCCAGCATCCCCAGCTGGGTGGTCCAGTCTAGACAGCAGGAGGTGTGGGCATGGGGAGGGGCGGGGGTTGGGGCTGAACCTCTCCCACCTTGACCACCCACGGGGCTGCTCCCTGCAGAGGGGGACCAGCCAGCCTCCCCATCACACTCACTGGGAACCGGAATGCGACAGTGCTGGGCCAGGACTGGGACCCCCCTCCCCTGCCACAGCTGGGCCCCTCCCAGGCTCATCTCCCCCACAGCAGGGTGGGTGGGGGAGCGCCTCCCAAACACTCACCCCCAGGGAGCTGCTGCAGCGCCGGCTGGAATGGGGAGAGCCGCTGCGTTCCCGGGACACCTGCTTCCGCACTTCGGCAGCCACCGTCCTGTGGGGACAGGAAGGGGACCATGGGGGCACGAAAACTTGGGCAGCGGGGCCCTGGGAACTGGGGCTTTGGGGCCCACAGATTCATGCTAGGAGAGGAAAGTCCAGGCTGTGGAAAGAAAAAAATCCGGCCACGGGCCAAGAGAACCCAGGATCCAGGATGCATAGATCTCAGCATAGGTGCCCCCAAGGCTGTGGCAGACACATCACCCCCTTTCCTCTTCCAAGCACAGATAAGGGGGGCAGGGGGCTGCGGCTGGGCAGCGCCTGGGGGTCACTGATCCCCGCTCTTTCTTCTTCCCATTTTCTTCTTCCGACTTTCTTCTTCCCACCGGGACAGGCTCCTAGATCTGCAGAAAGGTCTCCACGTCCTCATCTAGGGGATCTCTGCCCACCCCAACCCCTTATCAGGAAGGTGAGCCCCGTTCCACCCTTGCTAGACGAGTCACTCCTGCCCCTGAGCCTCAGTTTACCCATCTGGAGCTGCCCTGCCCTCACAGAGCAGTGGAGCTGAGCAGGGGTCCTGGTGTTCATACACACACCCTATCAGGGGTCTAAGACTGAGGCTGACGGTGTGTAAGAGGCCAGCACGACTCCTGGAGCACAGCCCAGCCACCAAGGTCAGTGCAGTGACCTTCCTGGGCCGTCTGCGTCTGCGCTGGCCTTCAGAGTCACAGCAGAGACTGAGGGGCAAGGGGCGAGACCCACAGGGGAGAGAGAGCCAGCATGGGGGAAGGAGGAGGGGAAGGAGGAGAAGGAATTGGGAACAGACCCAGTAGGGGCAGGGGTTCCCCAAACTCTCAATTCCTTCAGCTGAGCTTGTAGGAAGGGACAGCCATGCAGTTATCTGGGGGAAAGTGTGCCAGGCAGAGGGAACAGTTGAGTGCCAAGGCTCTGAGGCTGGACTCTGTGCCTGGAGACCCTTGCTCCCCGAGGGCTTTGTACAAACAAGACTAGGACTGTGCTGTCCCTATGAAGGCCCCGGCACTGGACCCCACACACAGTAGATGCTCAATAAATTATTTTCTTTGGCCATGCCACACTGCTTACAGGGTCTTAATTCCTCCACCAAACCCAAGCTCTTGATAGTGAAAGTGCCAACTCTTAACCACTGGAACGCCAGGGAATTCCCATTAATGTTTTTTTTTTTTGATGGAACGAGCGAATCTTTTCTGATCTCCCTCTTAGTCCACCTTGCCTAAATCTACCGTAAGTTGAAGAAAGCCCCTTATCTTTTAGCTGTGTGGCTTTGGGCAGGTGGGACAATCTTTCTGGGCTTCAGTGTCTCTTAAAATCAAGAAAGCAACTGTGGGAGATTCAGGCCTCAATCACTCTTTTCTCATTGTTTGGAAATCTGCTTAATAGAAAGTTATGCCCAACCCTGTATACGAGACAGCAAAGAGACACTGATGTATAGAACAGTCTTTTGGACTCTGTGGGAGAGGGAGAGGGTGGGATGATTTGGGAGAATGCATTAAAACATATATAATATCATATATGAAACAAGTTGCCAGTACAGGTTCGATGCACGATACTGGATGCTTGGGGCTGGTGCACTGAGACGACCCAGAGGGATGGTATGGGGAGGGAGGAGGGAGGAGGGTTCAGGATGGGGAACACATGTACACCTGTGGCGGATTCATTTTGATATATGGCAAAACCAATACAATATTGTAAAGTTAAAAAATAAAATAAAATAAGTTATGCCTGGAACTGCCTGGGGGTCCAGTGGTTAAGACTCCACATTCCCAATCCAGGTTCAATCCCTGGTTGGGGAACTAAGATCCCACATGCCGCAACTAAAGATCCCGAGTGCCACAAGTAAGACCCGGTGCAGCCAAAGAAATAAATAATAAATATTTTTTTAAACTATTGAAACAAAAAGAAATTAAAAGTGCTAAGGATTGCAAATGTGGCCCATGCATCACCAGTGAGATAGATGTGCGGGGTGGGCCCAGGTAAGACAGGTGTGGGGTGGGGGTGGGGTCAGTTGGGAGCTTCAGCGGAGTCTGGAGGCCTCTGAATTCAAATGTGTGTGGGTCAAACAGAACTCAACCATGACCCTGATTCAACGTGGGGTCTCTGATGTGAGACTGCAGCCTCCTTCTTTCTCTGACCCTGGATTCTATTTATTTTCTGTGTCAACTATTTCTATTGGATGGGGGGTGGGAGGCGAAGAGGGAAGACTAGCTTGCAGGAATTTCAAAGGATATTAAAAATCAGGGGAAGTGAAAGTGTTAGTTGCTCAGTCATGTCCAACTCTTTGTGACCCCATGGACTGTAGCCTGTCAGGCTGCTCTGTCCATGGAATTCTCCAGGAAAGAATTCTGGAGTGGGTTGCCATTTCCTTCTCCAGGGGATCTTCCCGACCCAGGGATGGAACTCAGGTCTCCTGCATTGCAGGCAGGTTCTTTACCCTCGGAGCCACCAGAGACTTGTCCTCAAATTCCCCAAGTCCCGGCCGCTTCCTCAGGAAGCCTGGGCACAGAGGGTTGGGGGTGATTTACAAAAGATGCTGGAACAGGGAACCTGTCTGTGCCCTGGGCCCAGCTGTTCTGCAGCTGCTGCTGCAAAGCAGGGAGGGGAGCGGGGGCCGAACGTCCAGCTTCATTTGGTCACTGGCCTTGGAGTGAGTGCCCCAGGGTGGGAACCCACTGAGTCCACAATGGCATGGCCATGGGAACTAGTTTACCGAGTCACAGAGCTCTGCACTTGGAGCTGGGCGAGCATGGGTGAACGACACCTCTTCTCCAGGCCTCTGGGCTTAGTGGTATCTGTTGTTGTTTGGTCGCTAAGTCGTGTCCAACTCTTTTTCCACCCCATGGACTGTAGCCCACCAGGCTCCTCTAATCCGTGGGATTTCCCAGGCAAGAATACTGGAGTGGTTTGCCATTTCCTTCTCCAGGGGATCTTCCCGACCCAGGGATGGAACCCATGTGTCTCGCATCTCCTGTGTTGGCAGGTGGGTTCTTTACTACTGTGCACCCTGGCACCCACCTCTTAGGAGCTGTTCTGAGTATGGGCCTGGCACACAGTAAGTGCTTAATTAAGACTTGCTGTCACCACATTGCCTCAAAGAGCATCCTGGGAAACTGGAATTTCTGACCCTGCTTTTGTAAACCAAAGGCGAGTGGGGCTCAGAGAGGGGTCGTGAGGCACCAGGGTCACACAGCAGTGCCCAGAATGGAACCCTGGTCAGCTGGGGGTCAAAGTCCTTCAGCGTTAGGCATGCCACGACGCCCGTGACAAGGAGCAGAGCCAAGGACAGAGACTGCGGAACACCTGCCCTTTACCTGCCCCCAGAGCGGTCCCATCCGGTCTCGGCCTTCAGCACCATCTGAACCCCGACAAATCTTCAAATCTATGCTATATAGATTAACCAGGTCCATACAGAGAATCTGGAGAAGGGAATGGCAACCCACTCCAATACTCTTGCCTGCAGAATTCCATGGACAGAGGCACCTGGCGGGCTACAGTTCATGGAGTTGCAAAGAGTCAGACACAACTTAGCCACTTACACACACACAGATACCCTGCCCTCCCACCATCCTGTGTCTCACCAAGCACAGCCCACCCTTGTGGATGCTCAGGACCCTCACCTGGAGTCATTACCCACTCCTCTGTCTCACTCCCACATCAGATGTGCTTCGGATGTCCCCGTGGACCACATTACAAAAAGCAGGCAAAATGCTGAGCTGAACTTAGTGGGTTTTCTCAGGAACGGGTCTCAGAATTTGATTGATGAGATCAATCTTTCTAAGGTGAAAACTTGACAACCTGATATGATTCTAAGAGGTGCTCAGAGGGGAAAGAGGAAGCAGTGGCATCTCTAGGAATTCATGTGAGACTGTGGACCTCCCCCTGCTGCTGCTGCTGCTAAGTCGCTTCAGTCGTGTCCGACTCTGTGCGACCCCATAGACGGCAGCCCACCAGGCTCCCCCGTCCCTGGGATTCTCCAGGCAAGAACACTGGAGTGGGGTGCCATTGCCTTCTCCGGGACCTCCCCCTAGGGCTGGTCAGATTAACAGAGGTCTACTCTTACAGGGAAGGAGGATGATAAAACCAGAAATAAGAATGACATAAGCCTTGGAATTTGACTTAAGTCTGCAAAAAGTGAGGGAAGAAAATGAATAAACACAAAACTATAGGGCTCTCTTGGTGGCTCAGTGGTAAAAAAAAAAAAAAAAAAAAAATCCTCCTGCCAGTGCAGGGGATACAGGTTTAATCCCTGATCTGGGAAGATCCTACAGGCAGCGGAGCAACTAAGCCTGTGTGCCACAACTTCTGAGCCTGTGCTCTGCAACAAGAGAAGCCACTGCGATGAGAAGCCAGAGCACCGCAACTAGAGAGCGGCCCCTGCTCGCCACCACTAAAGTCCTCAAGCAGCAACAAAGATCCCAGCGCAGCCAAAAATAAATATAAGTAAATAAATTTTTAAAATCTTTAAAAACACACACACACACACACATAAATGGGAACTCCCTGGTGGTTCAGTGGTTAGGACTCTGTGCTTACACTGCAGGAGGCATGAGTTCAAGCCTTGGTCAGGGAACTAAGATCCCACAAGCCACGTGGTGCAGCCAAAAATAAAATTCGAAAAATAAAACCATGAAGAGATTCCTCTTCATATCCCACCCTATACACACACCTCCTGGACTGGCAGAAAAATTGAAAGGCGAACAGTGAGTGCTGGCAAGGCAAATAATATGAGTGCTGGCAAAATTTAAGGGCAAATAATATGAATGCCACCAAGGATTAGGAATTCTTATCTGCTACTAGGGGAATCGCTTCGGAAAACCATCTGTAAATGAACAAGCAAAGTTGAAAACATGCCAACCCAGCAATTCCACTTTGAGGTGTAGATACTCAGGAGGAAATACATGGCTAAGAATGTTCACGGTAGCTCTGATCATGACAACCTCAAAGGGAAACAACTCACAAGTTCCTTGACTGAAGATGGAGAATACACAAGCAGAGGGAATAGTATGCGACGATGAAAAGGGATGCGTCTGACTTAAGCAGCAACACAGATAAGCCCTTCTCCTGACATCTCGCTGCCATAGAGGACTCGAAATTCCATGCGGTTCCATTTATGGGATGTTCTAAACAGGCAAAACCAACTCAGAGCAGACAGGGAGCTGAATTAAATGAAGAAATTATAATGCAAGTGGGGAAACGAGAGTAGCAGCCACCAGCCTGTTAGTTCCCTGCGGAGCAGAACCAGGTGCAGATCACCTGGGAAGGCGGCTAGAGTGGGAAGGCTCAGGAAGGTAGAGACAGCCACTGGTTTGATCCAAGTGACTTCTTCCATGGCATTTGTTTCTTTCTTTTTTTTTTTTTAAATTTTTGGCCGCACTGCAAGGCATGTGGGATCTTAGTTCCCTGACCAGGGATGGAACCCGTACCTCCTGCATTAGAAGCATAGAGTTTTAACCAGTAGGCCAGCAGGGAAATCCTGGAATTTGTTTCATAATTACTCTTTTAAACTTGGCATTTTTCTGAATGCGTATCATCCATCATGGTGGCTCAAATGGTAAATCCTTCTCCAATGCAGGAGACAATTCGATGCAGGAGATGCAAGAGATGTGGATTCGATCCCTGGATCGGGAAGAACCCCTGTAGAAGAAAATGGCAAGCCATTCCAGTATTCTTGCCTGAAGAATCCCACAGACAAAGGAGCCTGGTGGGCTGAAGTCCATAGGGTTGCAAAGAGTCAGACACAACTGAGCACAAACAATACAGACAAATGTTACTGTATGGAACACAATGTTCATTTTTTTTCTTTTTTTTCACTTGTATTCTTTAAAATAAAATCCAACTTGGAACGGTGACAATGACCATCACTTTTTTTTATCTGGATACATGGCTTGCAGGATCTTAGCTCCAGACCAGGGATTGAACCCATGCCCCTGCAGTGGAAGCCTGGAGTCCTAACCATTGGCTCTATGAGTTTGTATTTTTAAGTCGTCCCTCCAAATCTTTGTTTTAAATGAGCCTGTTCATTAGGAACCTGGGGGACAGTCTAACAAGCAGGTTACTGTGGCATTTGTGGAATGAATGATTTCAGCGAACAAGGAGATGAATACAGGCCTAGGTCTCAGCATGTAGAACCTGAGTGTCTGCTCTGCAGACCCTGTCAGAGGACGGCCGGAAGACTTGAGCCATTTGTTTGTGGTTCACTAGGGCCCCAGGGCTTCCCTGGTGGGGTAGACTCTGACTCATCAGTAAAGAATCCACCTGCCCTCTAGGAGACACAGGTTTGATCCCTGGGTTGGGAAGATCCCCCAGAGAAGGAAATGGCAAAACCCACCCCAGTATTCTTGCCTGGGAAATCCCATAGACAGAGAAGCCTGGTGGGCTACAGTCCATGGGGTGGCAAAAGAGTTAGACACGACTTAACAGCTAACGACAACAACACGGCAGCCCCAAGATCTTTTTCTGCTTTTCTCACCCTGAGCTCTACAGTATACATCTCCCAGGGCAAAACCCAGGGCCTCTGCTTCTCACTTGAGTGGAAGCCAGGACCCAAGGACACAGGGACTTGAGTGGTGAAGAAACAGTAATAACCTCCCCAAGCTCAGAAACACCAAAGGTCCAAGACAGAGGGACAATTCAGACACAGAGATAGCAGAATGTAAAAACTGCCCAACTGATATGCGTCCAGACACCAGGTCACAGCATCCTTCCCCTGTTCTGAACTCTCCATGGTTCCCACCTCACCCAGGGTAAAAGTTGAACTCCTCCCCATAACCCACAAGCCCTGTACCTCTTCCCACAGCCCCTTTCTCACTCTGCTCCAGCCTGCTATGTGTTTAGTTGCTCAGTTGTGTCTGACTCTTTGCGACCCTATAGACTGTAGCCCACCAGGGTCCTCTGTCCATGGAGATTCTCCAGGCAAGAAGACTGGAGTGGGTTACCATGCCCTCCTCCAGAGAATCTTCCCAACCCAGGGATCAAACCCAGGTCTCCCACATTGCATGTGAATTCTTTACCATCTGAGCCACCAAGGAAGCCTGACTGGCCACAGATATCTATAAACACACTCCACCGGCTCCTGCCCCTGGGCCTTTGCACATGCCCTTCCCCCCACATCCGGGCATGGATCCCTCCCTCATCTCCTTCAGCTCTTTGTTTACTTGTCATCTTCTTCTCCAGACCTTCCTGATCCTGATTCCTAGGTCTAAAGTAGTCCTCACACTCATCACCTCTCATTTCTGCCTGGTATGTCCTCATACTGCTTACCACTAACATGTAATCTACTTTATCCGGCTTCTCCTCTGTCTGCCCCATTGTATCTGCCCCCAAGGGTGGGTTCTTTTCCGGGGTGTCTCCATCAGGGCAGTGCTGGACACACAGGGTGTCCCGGCCCACGCACTAATACAAGAGAACCGCTTCCCTGCCCCCAGCAGATTCTGAATGCACTGCTGGAGGTACAGACCAGAGTGGTGGGGGGAGGCGCTTCAGCCCCAGAGAGGCCGACATCCCCCTCGCCGGGCCGAGTCTCTTACAGTCTCCAGTGACCACGGAAACGGATTCCCCAGCGCCTGGCGCCCGTCCCCTCCCCCGTCTGCCCACCAGCTGGTTCTGTCCCCAGCCCCCACTCCTTCCATTCAATCACCCATCCATCTCCAGCGCGTCCAGGCGGTGCTAGGAGAGCCTGAAGCAGGGCTGGGGGCGGGGGGACATCCACAGCTGTCCCCTTCCCCACCCCCCACCCGCCCCAGACAACTGGGCACGGGACCCTGGCGGGGAGGAGAGCACGGGAAACTTCCCGAGGGGGTTCAAGAGCTGCCAGGAACGCCATCCCCGGCCCCAAATTCCGGTGCCTGATACATTCCCGCCCCACACCCGGCACAGATGGGGCGGAAAGAGCCCCCCAACTCCCACGCCCCGGGGTTCGAGGGCCGGGAATCGGCCAGGAGCTGGTGAGGAAGCGCGGGAGCCACCTCCTCCAGGAAGGCCCCCGGACACACCCCCACGCGTCCCACCGGTTCCGAGGGCGGACCTCCGCCACCATCACGCCAGCAGCCCCGACACGACCCCCAGTCCCGACCCGCGCCGCCCTCCCTACCTCCCCACGCCTGCGCCCCCCGGGCCGGAGGAAGCGGGCGGACCCGGCGAAGACCCAAGGGGCTTGAATGTGGGACGCCCAGGCGGGGGAGGGCTGGGCCGCCCCGGGGCGGGGCTCGGACACGTGGGGGCGGCCCGGGAGGGGGCCCGACGGCCGCTCTACCTGTTGATCTTGTGCGCGAAGGCGCGGCGCTCGGCGGCCGCCATGGCGCCCCGCGCGTCCGGCCGCCGGCCTCGCCGCTGCCGCTGCCGCTGCCGCCGCCGCCGCGCGCACCGTCCCCGCCGTGACCGCCGCCGCCGCAGCGCCTCCCGGTTCTGGGCAGCCCGGGCTAGGCGGGGCCGGGCCGTGGGCGGGGCCCTTCCGGGTGTCCCGGGCCGCTCTGTGCTGCCCCTGCCGGCCGGAGGGGCGCGGGTCCCCCGGGCCGCCCTCGTGCCCTCGGGGCTGAGCTGGGGAAACTGAGGCTCTGAGGTGGGCAGGGGAGGAGAAGACAAGGGACTGGGGCGGGGGGTCTCTGACTCCCTCCCCTGGGGATGCTCTTTCTGCCCTCTGGCTAAAATCACTATAAGCACCATAAGTATCATCTCCAGCGTTTATTAAGGAAAGTCCTGTAGTTCTCATGTGTGGGGCAGGGGGTGAACTGGGGTGGAGTCTGGGGAGACCTATCGTTTCTTCCATTTTACGGATAAGTAAGCTGAGGCACCGAAAAGAAGGCAGAAGGCCAAAGAATTGATGCCTTCGACCTATGGTGCTGGACAAGACTCCTGAAAGCCCCTTGGACAGCAAGGAGATCAAACCAGTCAATCTTAAGAGATCAACCCTAAATATTCACTGGAAGGACTAATGCTGAAGCTGAAGCTCCAGTATTTTGGTCATCTGATGCGAACAGAGGACTCATTGGAAAAGTCCCTGATGCTGGGAAAAATCGAGGACAGAAGAAGAAGAGGGCATCAGAGGATGACATGGTTGGACAGCATAAACGATGCAATGAACATGAACTTGGGCAAACTCTGGGCGATGGTAAGGGGCAGGGAGGTGGGGTGTGTGTGTCCATGGGGTCGCAAAGAGTTGGACACGATTGAGTGACTGAACAAAACTGAGGCACGGGCTTCCTAGGTGGTGAAGTGGTAAAGAATCCACCTGCCAGTGCAGGAGAGGCAAGAGACTGCGGGTGGGATCCCTGGGTGGGGGAAGAGCCCCTGGAGTAGAAAATGGAATGCACTCCAGTATTCTTGCCTGGGAGAGTCCATGGACAGAGGAGCCTGGCTGGCTACAGTCTATAGCGTCGCAAAGAGTTGGACATGACTGAAGTGACTTAGCACAGCACAGTCTGTGGTGAGAGAGGCAGAGGGGTCCAGTCAGGTTCCGAGGCGCCTGCTAAGGGATGTGACACAGGACCTGGTGGTGGGATCTGCGAGAGCCAGTCGGGGAGGCTGCGCCATGGGGCTGCCTCCAGTGGAAGGAGGATGTGGGGACGTCTTGGCCAATATGTGGTCTCAGATCTCTCCCCAATGGTTCCTGTCTCTGTCCCACTGCAGCAGTCTTAGAGGAATTCTCCAGCCCTATTTACCATCTGCATATCCAGCTTCTTGCTCACCTCTCCGCCTTTGCATGCACAGGGGCCTCCTTCTGAAGGCCCTTCTAGCCCTGGTCAGAAAATGTCCTAGGTAGAATTGGGGACTGAATCATACTAGGGATGAGCTGTACCTTGGGGGCCTTTGCACGTACTGTTTCCAGTCCTGTGTGTGAAACTGAAAGTCACTCAGTCCGACTCTTTGCGACCCCATGGACTATACAGTCCATGGAATTCTTCAGGCCAGAGTACTGGAGTGGGTAGCCTTTTCCTTTTCCAGGGGATCTTCCCAACCCAGGGATTGTACCAGGGTCTCCTGCCTTGCAGGTGAATTCTTTACCAACTGAGCTACCAGGGAAGCCCATTCCTGCGAATGGGTGCTGGCAATACCCCTTCCCTTTTACAGATGAGGCCCAAAGAAACAGGCAGAGGATGAAATGGTTACATAGCATCACCTATTCAATGGACATGAATTTGAGCC
This sequence comes from Bubalus bubalis, assembly GCF_019923935.1. Taxonomy (NCBI): domain Eukaryota; kingdom Metazoa; phylum Chordata; class Mammalia; order Artiodactyla; family Bovidae; genus Bubalus; species Bubalus bubalis. The sequence goes on along the minus strand of NC_059165.1, from coordinate 95,511,786 downwards.
AACTACAGGAGATAGTGGAGGAAAGAGGAGCCTCTCGTGGTGTAGTCCATGGGGTCACAAAGAGTTGGACACAACTTAGTGATTGAACAACAAGAGAAACAGTGATTTTCCCCAGTTGCCCAGTGGATCAGTGTCAGATCCTGAGCCCACAGGAGGGGGGCCTGGATGGTGGGGGAACACTGTAGCCCTGCCATGTAGCCCCAGGCTCCTGAGGGCACAGCCTGGCTTGTGGTATGTGCACAAGTGTGTCAGCAGCCCACACACCTGCCCCAGTTGTCCAGCCACTGTGGCTTGGGAGGCGCCCGGTGTAACCCCACCCATCACTCCCTGCCTCACCGCACCCTCAACGCAACCTGCAGTCTGGCAGGCTAAAGTCCCCACCTTGCCTTCAGGCTGCTGGGAGCTGCTGGGCTGGAAGCAGGAAGGTGAGCAAAGACTGGCAGGTTTCTCCACTCCTCTCTGCCTCTTCCCAGCCCAGGCCTCATCCTACCTGGTCCCCCGCTCCTGCCCTCACGCCTCCATGGTCAGAAGGAGCCGGCGAACCCTGGAATCAGGTCCCTCCTCTGCTTAGAATCTCCTTCATGGCTCCCACTTCATTCAGAGTAAAAACCAAAGTCCTCGCTGTGGCCCACAAAGGCTCTGGCTCTGATCACGACATCAGCCTGCCCTTCCCTCCTCCCACTGTCTCCCATAATCACGCCACCCCGGCTGCCTACCTTCTCCACCTGGCTCTAAGCTTTAGGCGCAGCTCTCTTTCAGGGCTTTTGTATGTGCTGTTTCCCTCCGCACAAGTGGGTGCTGTCCCATACCCCTTGTACAGATGAGGAGACTGAGACCCAGAGGGGCAGAATGACTTGTCCTATTTCACCGAGTGAATCAGTTTCAGATCTGTCCTTCCAGATCTGTGGCCCAGGGAGCCTGACTCCTAAGTGCTTTTCTCTAAATACCAGTTGGGGGACTTCCCCAGCGGTCCAGTGGCTAAGACTCCACATTCCCAATGCAGGGGGTCTGGATTCAATCTCTGGTCAGGGAACTGGTCCCACATGCCGCAACTGAGAGTTCACATGAGGCAACTAAAGATCCTGCATTCTACGACTACCCACTCCAGTATTCTTGAGTTTCCCTTGTGGCTCAGCGGGTAAAGAATATGCCTGCAATGTGGGAGACCTGGCTTCGATTCCTGGGTTGGGAAGATCCCCTGGAGAAGGGAAAGGCTCCCCACTCCAGTATTCTGGCCTGAAGAACTCCATAAACTGTATATAGTCCATGGGGTCGCAAAGAGTCAGACACGACTGAGCAATTTTCATTTTCACCTTTCTACGACTAAAGAGCCTGCAACAAAGACTGAAGATCCAGTGTGCTGCAGCTGAGACCCAGTGCAGCCAAATAAATAAATAAATATTTTTTTAAAAAGATAAATACCAGTCAGGTTCTAATCCAGGTCGCACTGTGTGACCCACGATAAATCTCTCAACCACTCAGCCTCTGTTTCCTTGTCTGCTCTGTGAGGGTTGTGGTCAGTACTAAGCTCCAGGCCCTTGTAGGAGTTGATTCCACGCAGGGGCCAGGTGGGACTATGAATTCTGCCTTAGCAAAACCAGATAACAGATTGGGACTGAAAGCCACGATCTTTTAACTGAGATCACACACCTGGTCTCAGGACTTAATGAACTTCAGGTTCTCACTGCCTCCTCGCAGAAAGAATTCAGTGAGAGACAAAGTGATAGGTAAGAAGTGGGTTTATTTAGAGAGAAATACACTCCACAGAGTAGGAGCCATCTCAGAATGCAAGACTGGGACCAGGGGATGGGGTTTTCAGTTTTTAGAGGGGTGGATAATTTCATAGGCTAATAAGCAGGAGGAGCATTCTAGCTACTTGGGGGAAGGAGGTGGGAATTTCCAGGAAGCAGGCCACCACCCACTTTTTGACCCTGATGGTCGGTCTTGGAACTGTCATGGCACCTGGGGTGTGTCATTTAGCTTACTGTTGTGTTACAGTGAGCATATACTGAGGCTCAGTGTCTAGTGGAAGTTGACTCGTGCACCATCTTGGACTTTTGTGTTTAGTTGCTCAGGCATGTCCAACTCTTTGCAACCTTTTCAACTGTAGCCCACCAGGCTCCTCTGTCCATGGGATTTTTGAGGCAAGAATAATAGAATGGGTTGCCATTACCTTGTCCAGGGGATCTTCCTAACCCAGGGATTGAACCTGAATCTCCTGCATCTCTTCTTACATCACAAGTGGATTCTTGACCCACTGAATCATCAGGGAAGCCCCAGATCCCTCCAATAAAGGCCTTGCCCCAGCAACCTGCCCACCCCCATGCCAACCAGATCTGATTGGCAAGGCGGGTCCTCTTCAAGGTACCACCAGGCTGGACTGGACCCTGGCAGCTGCTCAAACAGGGGCCAGGCTTCACTGGTACTCCAGTGGTTAAGAATCCTCTTTGCAATGCAACTGACACAGGTTTGATCCCTGATTCGGGAAGATCTCACATGCCGTGAAGAAACCAAACCCATGTGCCACAACTAATGAGCCCACGCTCCAGAGCCCATGTACCGTGACTACTGAAGCCTGCGTGCCCTAGAGCCTGTGTTCCGCAACAAGTGAAGCCACCATAGCTGGAGAGTAGCCCCCGCTCACCACCACCAGAGAAAGCCCACATGCAGCAGCAGAGACTTAGCACAGCCAAAACTAAAATAAATATTAAAAAAAAAAATACTGAGGCCAAGTTTGGTGGGGACTTCAGCCTCCTCTGGCTGATGCTGGGGAACAGATGGTGGGGTCTGATGGTGCCAGCCTGCAGACCTGGGAGGAGGGATGGCACTGGCCCAGGTGGGAGATGCCTGGGCTGAGTTGGGGAGCGGCTGTGGAGATGGCCCAGAAGTGGGTGGGCTCTGGGCAGACTGACTTGTAGGCAAGTTGAATGTTTATGTGAGAGATGGAGTGAAACTGAAGACAGCTGTCTTCATGCTGCTTCCCAATGCTATTCCCTCCACCTGGGATGCTGTTCCACCCACACCTTGTCTGTTTGATCCCTTCTTCATCCCTTGAGTCTCAGTGAGGACATCCCTGCCCTCACGGTTGCCTATGCCTCCCCCGTGATGGCCCTGATCACAGTGTGTTTCACTGTCTTGTGTTGAGGTGAAGTGAAGTGAAAGTCGCTCAGTCGTGTCCGACTCTTTGCGACCCCACGAACTGTACAGTCCATGGAATTCTCCAGGCCAGAATACTGGAGTGGGTAGCCTATCCCTTCACCAGTGAATCTTCCTGACCCAGGAATCGAACCAGGGTCTCCTGCAGTACAGGCAGATTCTTTACCAACTGAGCTATCAGGGAAGCCCTGTCCTGCGTTATCCATGCCTAAAGCAGAGACATCACTTTTCCAACAAAGGTCTGTAGAGTCAAAACTGTGGTTTTCTCAGTAGCCATGTACAGATGTGAGAGTTGAGCCAAAAAGAATGTTGAGCACCAAAGAACTGATGTTTTTGAATTGTGGTGCTGGAGAAGATTTGAGAATCGCTTGGACAGCAGGGAGATCAAAACAGTCGATCCTAAAGGAAATCAACCTTAAATATTCATTGGAAGGACTGATGCTTAAGTTGAAGCTCCAATACTTTGGCCACCTGTTGCGAAGAGCCGACTCATTGGAAAAGACCCTGATGCTGGGAAGGATTGGGGACAGGAGGAGAAGGGGATGACAGAGGACGAGATGGTTGGATGGCATCACCGACTCAATGGACGTGAGTTTGAGCAAGCTCTGGGAATAGTGAGGAGCCTGGTGTGCCGCAGTCCATGGGGTTGCAAAGAGTCAAACACCACTTAGCGACCGAACAACAACAAAATTCCTGTCTGAGTTCCCCACCACCTGGTACACAGTCAGCGCGCCATAAATATTTGTCTCTCTTTCTTCTGTTCTCTTGATCTGCTGCTCAGTGCCTGTTCCAGGACCTCGCTATTTGAATCATTGTAGCGTTGTTTTGTAATATGTTTGCTTCTATCTTTGTCAGGGTCAAAACCAGCTGCCTCCAGACCATTGCACACGCTGTACCCTCTGCCTGGAACACTATTTCCCCTAATCTTTACCTGAAAGAACTTCAAACCATTCTTTAGGTCTCCTTGATCACCTCCCTCCCCTGCCCAAGTTGGGTCAGGGCCTCCTCGCCCCCTCGCTTCTAGCCCCTTGCTTTCCCCCTCACAGCCCTGATCACTCTTGGCTGTAACTGCCTGATTCCACGGTATCTGTTTCTCCTACTTACGTGTCAGTTTTGTAAAAGCAAGGACTTTTCTCTACCTTATTCGCTGCTGTGTCCTGAGTGCTTAGCTCGTGGCTGGACATACCGTAGGTGCTGTATAAGAGAATGAATGAGACAGAGTGGTACAGGATCCAGTGGCCAGAGGACTTTGATGCCTCCTTGCCGCCTGGTGCCTACTCTTTCAGTGTGGTGGGAGAAAGCAGCCTGATGGCAGGGGGTTCAATTCCTTTTTTCATCTTAAATTTTTACTTAGTTATTTATTCTTGGCTGCGCTGGGTGCTCGTTGCTGCGCACGTGCTTTCTCTAGTTGTGGTCTGCTGCCTTCCTGTTGCGGAGGCTTCTCTTGTTGCAGTTCCCGGGCTCTAGAGCACAGGCTCAGTAGTTGTGTTACTGGGGCTTAGCTGCCTTGTGGCATGAGGAATCTTCCTGGACCAGGGATTGAACCCACACCCTCTGCATTGGCAGGCAGATTCTTAACCACTGGACCACCAGGGAAGCTGAGATCAATTTGGTCAATTCCTCAACTTTCCAAACTGAGGGGTGTTGGGGGCATATAGGGGGAGGCTGAATGTGGGTGCCCACTGCCCTCTGGTGCCCACAGCAGGAATGGTGCAACCAGGACACTTGTTCCTGCCCCCAGCTCTTCTGCCCACAGGCAGAGAACCTTTTTGCCACAAGGGGAGGGGTGTAGGGGGATAAGTTGATAAGGGCAGGTTGGGAAAGAGGGGTACAGGGAACTTCCATTCAGCAAGCATCTCCTGACCACCTGCAGTGTGTAGGCCCTGGAGTCATCCCAGGAGGTGGTGTCATCACCCCAGGTCACCAGCCACAGGGGCGGGAAACCAAGGTGCAAAGAGAAACAGCCACCAGCCTCAAATCACATACTTTTGGGCGGGTCTGTCGTATTCGGGAAACTGCTCCAGGGGTTCTTCAAATGTATGTGCTCAGTTGCTCGGTTGTGTCCAAGTCTTTTCTACCTGGTGGACTGTAGCCCTCCAGGCTTCTCTGCCCATGGGAGGTTTTCAGGCAAGAATACTGGAATGGGTTGCCTTTTATTCCTCCAGGGGATCTTCCCAACCCAGGAATTGGACCCATATCTCCTGCTTTCTCCCACATTGGCATGCAGATTCTTTACCACTGAGCCACCTGGGAAGCGCGATTCTTCAGATGCATTTTGGCAATTTGGTGAATCACTTGATGAATGAATGAATGAAAAGGTGTCTCACAGTCAATGGTGAACTTATTTTTTAAAAAAACTTTTAATTTTGTATTGGGGTATAGCCGATTAACAATGTGGTGATAGTTTCAGGTGGACAGCGAAGAGACTCAGCCATTCATGTACATATACCCATTCTTCCCCAAACCCCTGTCCCATCCAGGCTGCCACATAACACTGAGCAGTGTTCCTGGACTATACAGTGCGCAGTGGTGAGTTTAAAGTAGGAATGGTCACAGGCAGTACATGGAGTCCGAAGAGACCTGGATTCCAGCCCCGGCTTGGCCACATGGATTGGCAGAGGTCGGGGATGAGGGGCTGTCGGGCCCTCAGCCTCCTTACCTATGCAACGGGGATGTTACTCTCAGAGCTGATCCTGGGGGCCCACGTTCGGAGCCCAGGAGATGGTGTCAGGAGAACACAGAACCTGGGAGATGCTGCCTCAGTGGGTTGTTTTTCCTGCCACTTCCGGAGTGGGGGAAGGAAGCAGGGAGCTGGCTCGGGGTGTCCAGGACTGCCTTGGGAGTGTAAGTCACAAAGACAAAGGCTGGGCCCAGGGAGGCCAGAGGGGCAGGCCACAGGCTTCCTGTTTTTCTTTGAACAGATGGTCAAGCCGCTGGACGCTTGTCTGTCTGGACATGTATCCACTGTCCGTGGTAACCCCTTCTTATCCCTCCCAGTGACACTTCTGTCCAGTTTGCTCATTTCTGGTGCTCTTGTCACATTCCAATGTCTGGGAATTTTCCTCCAGGGCTCCCAGACATCCAAGAGGTCTGCAAATAGAATTCAGGGGGATCCATGAATTTGGAGGGGAAAAATGCATCACTCAGGCCTGCCCCTGCTTCCAACGATAGCAGTCATTAGAGCTGCCACTGGATCTCTCTTGCTATTTAATGCGTAAGCAAAGATGCCCAAATTCTGTCACAATTCAACAAATTTTAAGGGACTTCCCTGGCGGTCCAGTGGCTAAGACTCCATGGTCCCAGTGCAGGCGACCCCAGTTTGATCTCTGGTCAGGGAACTAGATCCCACATGCTGCAAATAAGGGTTTACATTGCCACAACTAGTGATCTTGCGTGCTGCTGCAAAGATCAAAGATCTCATATGCCACCAATCAGACCTGGTGCAGCCAAATAAATAGACAAATATTTTTAAAATATTTTGATAACTGTATCCTATGTAATGGATTTGTAATGGGTTTCCTTTACCTTCTGAGGGGACTTCTGCTTTGTTTTTTAATATTTATTTATTTGTCTGCACTGGGTCTTAGTTGGAACATGATCCTGTGCCCCCTGGATTAAGAGTGCAGAGTCTAAAAAAAAAAAAAAAAAAGAGTGCAGAGTCTTAGCTACTGAGCCACCAGGGAAGTTCCCTGAGGGTTTCTCTCTCTCTCTCTCTCTCTCTTTTTTTAAAATAATTTTTTAATTTTTTGTGTTTGTTTTTGCTTTGTTCTGTTTTTCGGCTGCTGTGGGGTCTTAGGTGCGGCATGCGGGATATTTGTTGTTCTGGCTTCTCTCTAGCTGTGGCACTCGGCTCAGCAGTTGCAGTGGAGGGACTTAGTTACTCTGTGGCATGTTGGATCTTAGTTCCCCGACCAGGGATCAAACCCACGTCCTCTGGAATCCTCCGAATCCTCGGAAAGTGGATTCTTAACCACTTGACCACCAGGGAAATCCTATGAGGGGTTCTCTTTTAGGCACGTACATACTTTCACTAAGTATGTCACTAAGTGTTATCACTAAGATAAGGTCCCAAGGCACAAAAAGATGGCCCCTACAAATAAGAGAAATTTTTCAAATTGCCTATCCCAGCCTAAAGCCTGCTGTGGCTCCCCATCGCCCTGAGAATGAGCCATGCTTCTCCTTGTGGCCTACAGACTCCCTTATGTGCCCCATAAGCTTGCCCCCGCTTCCCTTTCCACCTCATTTATTTATTCACTCATTCACTCCAGCAGCATTTATTGAGCACCTGCTGTATGCCAGGCATGGGAAGCCATAATGTCAGTGCTGAGACCTGAAGTTCAGGCTGAATCAGGGAGGGAGTTCTAGGCAGAGGGACGAGCAATGAAAAGATGGAGAGAAGTAATAAATTAAAGAAAAAAGAGAGAGAGAAGTAAAATATAAATAAATAAATGAAATTTAAAAAAAAATTTCTATTACCACACTGCGTGACTTGTGGCATCTTAGTTCCCTGACCAGGGACCTAACCTGGGCCCATGGCAGTGAGAGCACAGAGTCCTAACCACTGGGTCCTCCACCAGGGAACTCCTTAGAATTAAAAAAAAAAAAAAAAAAGTAGAATGACAACAACAAAGCAAAGATGGAGAGAAATGGAAGTCTCCCAAGTGGAGGTCAGGGAGGGAAAGATGAGACTCAAAGCTGATGGGTTTGTGGCAGCAGGTTCTGCAGGACCTCCCAGTGGGGGCCTGGGCGTAGCCCTGCAGGCTGTGGGGAGCCCTGGAGCGGTGCAGAGCAGGTCAGATACACCCTCTGGTTTGTTTCAGGAACATCTGACTCTCCTGTCCTTCATGGGCAGAGGTGTCATTAGGTAAATGCCAAGTGGAGGACAAATCAGCTGGAGGTTTCCAAATTACAAACCCCTGAACCCTTGGACTCAGAAGGCCTGTTTCTAGAAATCTAGTCTTTCCATGGAAAACGATGAGGATATTCATAGCAGTGTCAACTAAACAGCCAAGATTGGACATGACTCTTTCTGTGGGGCTGGCTTCACTGTTTCTGTGCAGTGGAATACTATGCAGCTGCAAAAAAGAACGAGCCGTGAATTTCAACCAAAGAAACAATGAAAGCAACATCCCTGAAGCATATGGAATGGATTGGAATGAGAAAATCAATGCATGCCAGGGTGTACAGGAAGTCATCCTTTGAGTAAAATATTGTGCTTTGTGCTCAGCCCTTTCAGTCATGTCCCACTCTGTTACTGTATGGACTATAGCCTGCCAAACTCCTCTGTTCATGGGATTTCCCAGACAAGAATACTGGAGTGGGCTGACATTTCCTTCTCCAGGGGATCTTCCCCACCCAGAGATTGAATCTGCATCTCCTGCATCTCCTGCATTGCAGGTGTATTCTTTACCCACTGAGCCACCTGGGAAGCCCACTTTGAATAAAATATTAGAGAAAAAAATATATATATACCCATATTTACTTGATTTTCTAGATAGCCCCTTCAAAGAATTAAAAAAAAAAAACTGGTGGGGCTTGGATACAAGTTAGGAAAGACAATTTTTAACAATTAATTTTTGGGGCAGTTGGCAATGACTTCAACAAAACTTCAGCTTCTAGGTAGACCAAGTTTTCTCAGGCCAGCAACTTCCTTTCTCTTTAAAACAGTTTTGCCAAGAAAAGTAGGCTACACCTTGCACCGAGTATATGCTCAGATGTTCAGGTTCAAATTCTTCACCTTGGCTCATGATGGCAGCCGTAAAAGACTTGTTTCATGTTTATTAGGATGGTGGCTCAGATGGTAAAGAATCAGCCCACAATGCAGGAGACCCGGGTTCAATCCTTGGGTCAGGAAGATCCCCTGGAGAAGGGAAGGGGCACCCACTCCAGTATTCTTGCCTGGAGGATCCCATGGACAGAGGAGCCTGGCGGGCTACAGTCTGTGGGGTCGCAGAGAGTTGGACACGACTGAGTGATTAACATTCAAACTAAAAATACCAACAACACCAGGTGCAGGCGAGGATGCAGAAAAACTGGGCTTCTCAGATGCTGCTGGTGGTGAGACAGGCTGGGATCCAGACCCTTTGCCACAGGGCTTGCAACTGGACAAATGTCTCCTCCAGCACCAAAATACAAAGAAACTATATGGGACTAAAAATAACTGCGTGCATGCACAGTTGGAACAAATTATGAACAAAATACAAAAAGACCAAAACCCCACACAGGAGGTGGGTGATCACTTAAGCCACGCTTCGGTCTTGAACCCTGGACCCACTCCCACCCTCACCCGATATAGGAACCAGCTCCCCCCGCACTCCAGGCGCGAGCAAGAGAACCTGTTTTTTATACTCCCCCTACTCCTGCTGTAGCAGGGACCCCAGGAAAGCCTTGCCTGAATTTCTTGTCTGGCCTCTGGTCAATTTCTATTGATGAAGGAGGCCAGGAACTCTGGTTGGGAACAGTGGGAATGCAAAATGGTACAGCCACTCTGGAAAACAGTTTGGTGGTTCTTAAAACACTAAACACACAGCCATCATACAACCTGGCAATCCCACTGCTGAGTATTTAGAAATGAAATTTTATGTTCATGTTAAAAAAAAAAACCCTGTACGTGATTATTTACAGCAGCTTTATTCATCATCACCAATTGCTGGAAACACGCAATTGTCCTTCAATGGGTGAATATAAAATAAACTCAGGTCTATTCATACAATGGAACATTCCTCAGCAACAGAAAGGAACAAACTATTGATACAGGCAACAAAGCTTTAGGCCCCAAAACGTTTTATGTTGCAGCGAAAGAGGCCAGACTCAAAAGGCTACATATCGTATGATTTCAATTATATAACTTTCTCAGAAAACAGATCTCTAGTGTGGGAGAGCAGATCGGTATTTGCCTGGGGCTGGGGGATGGGGCTGGCAATGAAAGACCAGCAAGGGGGAATTTGGGGCGTTGTTTTATTGTCTGGATAATAAATTTATTATTTATTTATTTATTCAGCTCATTGTTTGGATAACAGATGATGCTCCAGTAATCAGAGCAGTCATGGGGGATCCTAGGCACTGAGGGGGACCCGGAGGCAACGTCTGATCCAGCTGGAGGGCTTCTCAAAGGAAGGGGCATCTAAGCTGAGACTTACAGGCTGGGCTGGAATCAGGCAGGTGAAGGGCCTTCCAGGCAGTGGGAACTGTGTGAACAGAACCCAGAGGAGAGATATTCAGGAAACCGGGTGGCATTAATTTGACTGGAGTATAGAGATTTTTTTCTTTGAGATTCATCCTTTTTTCTGGGGGTTGGAGGAGGCTATGCTGCTCACCTTGTGAGATTTTAGTTTCCCAACCAGCAACTGAACCTGCGCCCTTGGTCGTGGAAGCAGGACATCCTAACCACTGGACCATCAGGGAATACCCAGAGATTCATCCATTTGTAATTTGAAAACTGGAGAGAAAGGAGACTGGAGAAGTTGGTGGGATCTAACCAGACTTTGTGTCTCAGATGGTGAAGAATCTGCCTGCAAGGCAGGAGACCGAGTTTCGATCCCTGGGTTGGGAAAGTCTCCTGGGAAAGGTAATGGCTACCCACTCCAGTATTCTTTGCCTGGAGAATCCCATGGACAGAGGAACCTGGCAGACTACAATGGGTTTGCAGAGTCAGACTAACACTCACTTTTTTCTTCCACCAGACTTTATTGCAAGGGCACTAGGGAGCCATGGGGAAGATTTAGAGCAGGAGAGGGAGGTAGTCAGACTTTCTAAACTTTGTTTTAGAAAGATTGCCAGGGTACAAGAGTGGAGAGTGACTTGGGATGGGGTAGCAAGGAGGAGATGGTGATGGCCTGAAGGAACAAAGCCAGGGGCCAGAGTGGAGAGAAATGGGCAGACTTAAGAGAGACTCAAATGCAGAAAGAACAGAGGCTGCGTTTAATCAAAAGCGTCTTTCTACTTGGTGCTCTGTAATGACCTATATGGACTTCCCTGGTGGCTTGGTGGTGAAGAATCCACCTGCAATACGGGAAATGTGGGTTTGATCCCTGGGTCAGGAAGATCCCCTGGAGAAGGAAATGGCAACCAGTATTCTTGCCTGGGAAACCCCATGGACAGAGGAACCATGGGGTCTCAAAGAGTCAGACAGGACTTAATGACTAAACAACAATGACTTATACGGGGGACAAATCTAAAAAAAGGGTGGATATATGTTTATGTGTAACTAATGCATTTTACTGCACTGAAGAAACTAACAAAACATTGTAAGTCAACTACACTCCAATAGAAATTTTCAAAAGTTAAATACATTCACTAAAAAAGTTATCTTCCAGGGACTTCCCTGGTGGTCCAGTGCTTACAACTTTGTACTCTCAATGCAAGGGGCCTGGGTTCAACCCCTGGTCAGGGAACTAGATCCCACATGCCACAACAAAGGATCCCAAGTACTGCAGCTAAGACTAGACACAGCCAAATAAATAAATAAATATATATATTTTTAAAAGGTGTCTTCCAGTTGCCTATTTAACGAGAGATAACATCTGCGAGGTCTGAAACCAAAGAAGGTTTGAGGAACTTCTACAGATCAACCGGAACAGGACACTAACCTGAAACACAGAATATGGGTCAAGAGCAGAAACAGGTAAAGTCACAAAAGAAGAGCCCACTCAAACCCACCAGGCCGTATCCATTAGACAGACACTGCTTTTTGTATGTTAGTCACACCTCAGTAAAGTTTTTGTTTTAAAGGAAGCCCAGGGAATTCCTTGGTGACCTAGTGGTTAGGATTCTGGGCTTTCACTGCGGTGGCCAGGGTTCAATCCCCGGTCGGGGAACTGAGACCCTGCAAGTTGAGCAGCATGGCCAATTAATTAAAAAAATTATAAAAAGGAAGCCGAGAAGATGCATGAGCTTGTAAAGAGATGCTCACACTTATCAATGCTCAGAAACACACAGGTCTGGGGGCTACCTTGGTGGCTCAGTGGTTAAGAATGGTGGTCAGTGGTTAAGAATCTGCCAGCCAATGTAAGGAACATAGGTTCGATCCCTGGTTTGGGAAGATACATGCTGGGCAGCAACTAAGTCCCATGCACTGCAGCTACTGAGCCCATGCGCCAACAGCTACAGAAGTCTGTGCTCTGCGGCAAGAAAAGCTACTGCAACGACAAGACCTCACACAAAAAGCAATAGAGAGTAGCCCCCGCTCCCCACAACTAGAGAAAACCCGCAAACAGCATCGAAAACCTGCACACTACAAGAAAAACCCAGCTCAGCCAAAAAAAAAAAAAAAAAAGGAACATGCAGGTTGGAACAATATGTCACTTTATCGTTCCCAGGTTCACCAAAATTAAACAGTACGATAATGCTCTGGCCTGCCTTGCTCCTGTTCTAGTGGGAAGGAAACCAGTTTGTGATGATGTCATTGAATGCTTTTGTTAGCCAGGAGGGCTGGCTGGGGGTGGGGGGCAAGGGCGATAGCATCTGTAATGATCATGCATCGGATACAGGGGGTACATCTACCCCCAACAGACAGCGCAGTGCAGAGCTCCCCTCGGCTCTGCCCTCAGGATCTGGCCAAAATCTGAACACTTCTCTCCTTTTCTTCGGCTCCCATTCTCCAACAGCCTCCTTCAGGGCTCACTTGGACCAGTGCGGTCACCTTAGCAACCGTACCTTAAGCCCCCACGTTCGGTCCCTCCTGTAGCAGCCAGAGGGTGCCTGAGCAACTGAGTCAGATCCCAGCCGTCTTCTGCTCAGAATCTTCCATGGCTCCCATCTCCCTGTGGGTTAAAGGCCAAGTCCTCCCATGTTCCCAAAGGCCCTACACAGCCTGCTTTTCCACCACCCTACCCTCATCGCCTCCTAATCCCCCACACTCGCTCACTCAGCTCTGACCATGCCTCCCTGTTCCACACATGGTTCTGCCCCAGGACCTTTGGACCTGCTGTCTCCTCTGCTTGGAATGCTCTTCCCCCAGGTAACCACAGGGATCCTTCCCTTCCTTCCTCTTTCAGCTCTCTAATTAAAGACCCCAGAGAGACTTCCCTGGTGGCCCAGTGGTTAAGAATCCACCTTACAATGCAGAGATTGTGGGTTCAATCCCTGGTCAGGGAACTAAGATCCCACATGCCACAGGGCAACTAAGCCCACGAGCTACTAGAGTCAGCTCCGCTATGAAAAATCCTACATGACATAATGAAGATCTTGTGTGCCAAAACTAAGACCTGATGCTGCCAAATAAAAATAAATATTTTTAGAAAATATGCTGGGTGGTGGTTTAGTTGCTAAGTCGTGTCTAATTCTTGAGACCCCATAGACTGTGTTGCCCACCAGTCTCCTCTGTCCATGGGATTTCCCAGACAGGAATACTGGAGTGGGTAGCCATTTCCTTTTCCAGGGGATCTTCCTGACCCAAGGATAGAATCCAGGCCTCCTGCATTGCAGGTGGATTCTTTACCTACTGAGCCACCAGGGAAGCTCAATGTAAACTACATTGAAAATAAAGACCCCAGAGACATGTTTCCTGACCACCCAGGAGAAGACAGTTCTTCTCTGACCCCACTTTCTTTTTCTTCTCGGTACATCTCTCCACTCGACATGTTATATTATATCACACATCTGTTTGTCTTCTCCCAGCTCCATCTCACAAAGATGTCAGCTCCAGGCAGGCAGGGATGCTTGTCTGCCTTGCCAACCTCTGTGTCCTCAGTCCTAGAACAGAGCCAGTGTCCAGTGAACCAAACTCAGGCTCAGAGAGGTGAAGTCCTCTTTTCAAGATCACACAGCAGGTAAGTGGTAAAGCTGGGAGTCATGGGAAGATTTATTTTTAAAAAAAACTAAAAAAAAATTTATTTATGGGGGGAAGGAAGGAGATAGTGGGATGTATGGAGAAAGTAACATGGAAACATACATTACCATATGTAAAATAGATAGCCATTGGGAATTTGCTGTATGACTCAGGGAACTCACACCAGGGCTCTGTAACAACCTAGAGAAGTGTGATGGGGAGGGAGGTTCAAGAGGGAGGGGACATAGGTATACCTATGGCTGATTCATGTTGATGTTTGGCAGAAACCAACATAATACTATAAAGCAATTATTCTTCAACTAAAAATAAATAAATTTAAAATATATTTACTTATTTATTTGGCTGTGCCCGGTCTTTGCAACATGCAGGATCTTTGATCTTCCTTGCAGCATGAGTTCTTTAGTTGCGGCAAGCAAATTCTTAGTTGCAGTACGTGAACTTTTGGCTGTGGCATGTGGGATTTAGTTCCCTGACCAGGAATTGAACCCTGGCCCCTTGTATTGGGAGCACAGAGTCTTAACCACTGGACCACCAGGGAATTCCCCCACGGGAAGATTTAGAGCAGTCCTGTGTGAGTCCAGCTCTGTGCTCATAACCATCTGGAGGCAGAGGAGAGACCCTGCAGTGGGTGCCAGGTTCTCACTCCAGCAGCTCCGGGCCAGGGGCAGTCCTGTGCTATGAACCTCACCTGGCTTCATTCTCTCACTAGTACACCCTTCCCATTTTACAGTCAAGGAAACCAAGACACCGAGAAGGGTTGTTTGTTTGTTTTTTTTATCCCCTGATGTAACAATTTTGGCACAAGATTAAGACCTCCAATTCTGGGGTTCAACTGACCTTGATGTGACGAACACATGTAAATAGGATGGAGAAATCACAGAAGGCCTCCTGTGGAGGTGACACTGAAAGCTGAGGATGAATAGGGCTATGGCAGACTTGCCATTGAGATCCTGTTGGAGAAGACTCTTGAGAGTCCCTTGGAAATGCAAGGAGATCCAACCAGTCCATCCTAAAGGAGATCAGTCCTGGGTGTTCATTGGAAGGACTGATGTTGAAGCTGAAACTCCAATACTTTGGCCACCTGATGCAAAGATCTGACTCATTTGAAAAGACCCTGATGCTGGGAAAGATTGAAGGCAGGAGAAGTGGATGACAGAGAAAGAGATGGTTGGATGGCATCACCGACTCAATGGACATGAGTTTGGATAAACTCCGGGAGTTGGTGATGGACAGGGAAGCCTGGTGTGCTGCGGTCCAGGGGGTCGCAAAGAGTCGGACACGACTGAGCGATTGACCTGAACTGAACTGAACACACAGATGGCTGTATCAGATGGTTTTCTCTGGAGAAGGGGAGAAGTATCTGAGAATTAATGGGCTCTGGGAGCAGCCTTTGGCCGACGGCTGATGGGGGTGGTGGGGCTGGATGAACACCCCGGCTCCCTCTCCGGCAGGTGGTTTCACTGAGGTGTGTGTCCTGCACTAGCTCCCAGAGGTCCTGAATGCTGAAACTGCACCTCCAGCAGTGAAAGCACTAACCACTGGGAAGCCAGGGAATTCCCACCAAAATTCACGGGCTGGAACTTCCCTGGCCGTTCAGTGGTTAAGACTCCAAGCTTCCAATGCAGGGGATGTGGGTTCAATTACTGGTCAGGGATTAAGATCCCACATGCTGTGCTGCTGCTAAGTCGCTTCAGTCGTGTCCGACTCTGTGCGACCCCATAGACGGCAGCCCACCAGGCTCCCCCATCCCTGGGATTCTCCAGGCAAGAACACTGGAGTGGGTTGCCATTTCCTTCTCCAATGCATGAAAGTGAAAAGTGAAAGTGAAGTCGCTCAGTTGTGTCTGACTCTTAGTGACCCCATGGACTGCAGCCTACCAGGCTCCTCCGTCCATGGGATTTTCCAGGCAAGAGTACTGGAGTGGGGTGCCATTGCCTTCTCCACCACATGCTATGAGGCAGGGTCAAAAATAAATAAGTAAACAAGTATTTTAAAAAGCAAACAAAAAATATGTGTTTAAGCCCTATTTCCTAGGACCTCAGAATGGAACTGTATTTGGAGAATGGCGTTTTTTTTTTATTGGAGTATAATTGATTTACAATGTTGTATTAGTTCTTGCTGCTGCTGCTGCTAAGTCGCTTCAGTCGTTTCCGACTCTGTGTGACCCCATAGATGGAAGCCCACCAGGCTCCCCTGTCCCTGGGATTCTCCAGGCAAGAACACTGGACTGGGTTGCCATTTCCTTCTCCAATGCATGAAAGTGAAAAGTGAAAGGGAAGTCACTCAGTCGTGTCCGACTCTGTGTGACCCCATAGATGGAAGCCCACCAGGCTCCTCCATCCGTGGGATTTTCCAGGCAAGAGTACTGGAGTGGGATGCCATTTCCTTCTCCGGTGTTAGTTCTTACTGTACAGCAAAACGAATCAGTTACACATACACATATATCCACTCTTTTTTAGATTCTGGTCTCGTATAGGTGATTACAGATACTGAGTAAAGTTCCCTGTGCTAAGCTGTGTAGCTCCTTGTTAGTTATCTGTTTTGTACATGTATTTGTGTGTGCGCTCAATCATGCCCGACTCTTTTGTGACCCCATGAACAGTAGCCCACCAAGTTGCTCTGTTCGTGGGATTTTTCAGGCAAGAATACTGGAGTGGGTTGCCATCCCCTTCTCCAGGGGATCTTCCCAACCGAGGGAATGAACCCAGGTCTCTTGAGTCTCCTGCATTGGCAGATGGATTCTTTACCACTAGTGCCACCTGAGAAGCCCCATTATATATATGCTGCTGCTGCTAAGTCGCTTCAGTTGTGTCCAACTCTGTGCGACCCCATAGACGGCAGCCCACCAGGCTCCCCCGTCCCTGGGATTCTCCAGGCAAGAACACTGGAGTGGGTTGCCATTTCCTTCTCCAAAGCATGAAAGTGAAAAGTGAAAGTGAAGTCGCTCAGTCGTGTCCGACCCTCAGCGACCCCATGGACTGCAGCCTACCAGGCTCCTCCGTCCATGGGATTTTCCAGGCAAGAGTACTGGAGTGGGGTGCCAGTGCCTTCTCCGCATTATATATATATAGTAATGTGTATTTGTTTATCGAGATAAGATCTTTAAAGAGGTCGTTGAGTTAATATGAGGTCCAGTTAAGACAAAGCCACCCCAGGGCTCAGAGGTGCCAGTGGGTAAAGATGAGAATCTCGGGCACTGGGATCATCATGCCACCTTGTGCGATGCAGACGGGAGGAGGGCAGGGCCAGACATCAACGGAAGCCACTGCGCTTGCGCTAAAAACCCATTAGGAAAAGCTTCCCAAAGTGGGAGGGGAGAACCCACGGCAGGAACCTGCTCTGAGGATTCAAGCCACAGAGTAAGGTCTCAAGGTCATGGAGGAAATGGTTACTAGTTGAGGGCTGGACTGCCCTGACCTCAGCCTTCTGAGCTGAGCTTCAGGCAGCTCCTCCCTCCTGCGTCTTTCCGATTTACATACGTAGAGGGACAGCTGACCTTGGGCTGCCCTTCTGGAGCAGCGTGGCAGGAAAAAAAAAAAAAAAAAAGGAAGAAAAAAAGAATCCAGGTCCAACATTCCCAACGTTGTATTTGTCTGTTTACATATCTGGGTCCCCAAAATATTTGAGTTTGTGATGACAGGGACTGCGTCTGTCTTGTTTGGCACAACGGTGGGCATACAAGTGGCGCTCAATGGATGCTCTTTGAATAAAAAATTGAATGAATTAGTGAGTGAACAGATGCCACCCATCAGTAAGAAGCCTTGACTTTGGGCTCAAGAGACAGACCTTCACATCTCATCTGCGGGGGCTGAGACACGGGGCTTACCCCACTGTGCCTCTTGTTTCCTCTCTGTGAAATGAGTGTCCTAACAGCACCCACCTCCAGGGATGGGAGGAAAGCATCCAGACCATTTGCCAAGCACCTGGCATGGAATAAGATCTCCAAGAAGTGTCTACACCAACTCGCTCAAATCTTTTCAGAGAGAACCACAGAAAAAAGGTCCGAATGCAGCCAACAAAGGAAATTCCTGTGCTGGGCGGGACTGTTTTCCATGACCCCTGAAGTCCTAGCTCAGTTTCGGGTCAGAGCTGTTTTTTGTTTCCACAGATCAGCTCTCACTCGCATGGTCCAAGATGAGGTCGTGGTTTCCAACATCCCTGCCAGGCTCAGCAAGGAGCATCCGCTGAGATGGTGAGAAAACCCTCCCGGGAATGCAGAAGCCTATTCTCCAGTCCCCTCCCCCACCACCCCGTCACCTTTGAGAGTCATAACATCCCTCCATTTTCTTCACAATTTCTTCTGCGTGCCAAAGGAATCCATGCTCATTCTAGACAATTTGTGAACATTTTTTCAGAGAAAAACTACGTAAGAAAAGAAAAAAAAAAAAGTTGCCCCAAAGTCCAACAAGGCTGACATTTTTGTGAATTTCCTTCTGGTCATTTTTCCATACAGAACAGGTAACTGTGCTAATTTTTCAAAAGATGAGATTATTCTGAACGCACAGCTTTGGAACCTGCTGTGAAACCTGCAGAAAGAGAAAGGGGGACAGAGGATGAGATGGTTAGAGAACATCACCCAGTCAATGGACATGAATTTGAGCAAACTCTGGGAGAGGAACCTGGCATGCTACAGTCCTTGGCGCCGCAAAGAGTCAGACACAACTTAGCAACTGAACAACGTGTCCTCTGGCAATACGTAGGGATTTTTCTACTTGGGTTTTCTCCATCACTGAGCCTCCAAGGCCATGGTGGATTTCATACTTTATGATAAGAAAGACTGGGACTTCCCTGGTGGTTCAGTCACCAAGATTCCAGGCTCCTACTGCAGGGGACGTGGGTTTGATCCCTGGTCTGTGAACTAAGATCCCACATACCTTCTGAGCACAGCCAAAAACAAAACAAAAGCTAAGAAACACTATACTCGTGAGGGAAAGGGCAGATGTTGTTCAGCCGTTAAGTCGTGTCCGACTCTTTGTGACCCCAGGGACTGCAGCACACCAGGCTTCCCTGTCCTTCACTATCTCCCAGAGTTTGCTCAGACTCAAGTCCATTGAGTCGGTGATGCCATCCAGCCATCTCATCCTCTGTTGTCCCCTTCTCCTCCTGCCCCCAATCCCTTCCAGTATCAGAGTCTTTTCTAATGAATCAGATCTTCACATCAGGTGGCCAAAGTATTGGAGCTTCAGCTTTAGCATCAGATCTTCCAATGAATATTCAGGGTTGATTTCTTTTTAGGATTGACTGGTTTGATCTCCTGCTGTCCAGGGAACTGTCAAGAGTCTTCTCCAGCACCACAATTCGAAAGCATCAATTCTTTGATGTTCAGTCTTCTTTATGGTCCAATACTCACATTGGTACATGACTACTGAAAAAACCATAGCTGTGACTATGTGAACATTTGTCAGCAAAGTGATGTCACAGGTGGTCAACAAGGCATCTATGTGGTGGTTAAGAGTGAGGCCCTGGAGTCAGATTCTGGCCCCTACCACTTTCTGACTCAGTGGGAGTGTTTTAATCTTTGGGCCTCATTTTTCCCATCTGTAAAATGGGGATATATTAATCCACTTTTTAAAAATATTTATTTTTATTTTACTTATTTGGCTGTTCTGGGCCTTAGTTGTGGCATGTGAGATCTTTAGTTGCAGCATATGGGATCTAGTTCCCTGACCAAGGATGGAACCTGGGTTCCCTGCACTGGGAGCATGCAGTCCTAACCACTGGATCACCAAGAAGATCCCTATATTAGTCCACTTAATCTCACAACAAGTCTGGATCCCACAAGAGTCAACAGCAGAGAAAGGTTTCATGTCTTAAAAACATAAACTTAGCATTCACAGTGCACCAGGCTCTGTGCTAAGCTCTTTTCTTAAAATTTTTAATTTTATTTATTTATTTATGTTTGGCTGTGCTGGGTCTTCTTAAGCTTTACATGGACTTTCTCTAGGTGCAGCGAGCAGGGGCTACTCTTCTTTGTGGCTCGAGGGTTTCTTATCGAGACGGTTTCTCTTGTTGTGGAGCACAGGCTCTAGGGGTACAGGCGTCAGCAGTTGCGGTACACAGGCTTAGTCGCTCTGCAGCGTGTGCGATCTTCCTGGACTGCGGATCGAACCACTGTCCCCTGCGTTGTCAGACAAATTCTTGTCCAGTGTTCCACCAGGGAATTCCTCCATGTTCTTAAGGACCACACCACACTGCCTTCCTAGCAAGTTCTGTAAATCACACCTTCAATACTGTATTACTTATATAAACCCACAAAACATGCATCCAGCATTGTCTGCTTTGCCATTATTCATGGTATCCAGCCTACGTGCTTTATGGAGTTTTCTGTATTTGTGTTTTAGATCCTCATTTTAAAAAGATTTTTTAAATAAGTTTAATTTATTTTACAAAGTACAAAGCATCTGTTTTTTTGCTCCAAAAACAGATGCCATTATCAGATTTTTTTTTTTAAAGTTTCTCAATGATTTTATTTTATTTTGGGAGAGCTCAGTTGGTAAAGAATCCTCCTGCAATGCAGGAGACCCTGGCTTGACTCCTGGGTGGGGAAGATCCGCTGGAGAAGGGATAGGCTAGTCACTCCAGTTTTCTTGGGCTTCCCTTGTGGCTCAGCTGGTAGAGAATCTACCTGCAATGTGGGAGACCTGGGTTTGATCCCTGGGTTGGAAAGATCTCCTGGAGAAGGGAAAGGCTACCCACTCCAGTATTCTGGCCTGGAGAATTCTTGGGTTGCAAAGAGCCAGACACAACTGAGTGAGTTTCACTTTCATTTCTTTCTCTATTGAAGTATAGCTGACTTACAGTATTATATTAGTTTCAGGTGTACTATATAGTGATTCAATATTTTTACGGGTTATACTCCATTTAAAGTGATTACCAAATACTGGACATTTTTACTTAATTAATTTTAAATTTTCAAAGTTTTAGGCTTGCAGAAAAGTTAAATGGAGAGTACAGTTCTCATATGTCTCCTCTCTCCCTGCTCCATTGGCTTTATTATTAACATCTTGCTTTAGTGTGGTAACTTTATTGCAACTGATGAACCAATACTGATAACACTATTATCAACTGAAGTCCACAGTTCACATTCAGGTTCACTCTTGGTGTTGGACATTCCGTGGTTTTGACAAATCCACAGTGTCCTGCATCTGCCAGTATAGCACCATAAAGAACAATTTCATTACCCTAAAACCCTCACTTGTTTCTCCCTCTGCCTCCCACTCCCCCCTCTCCCTGAATCCCTGGTACCCAATGACTTTTTTTTTTTTTTTTGGGTCATGCCTTGCAGGATCTTAATTTTTTGATCAGGAATCGAACTCATGTGCCCTGTATTGGAAGCGTCCACCACTGGACAGCCAGGGACTTACTGTGAATTGTGTTCTCCTGGGGATTCTTTTGATGCCTCTAGTTGGGCTGGTCTCCGGGGGGCCTTCTTGGTGGCTCAGACGGTAAAGAATTTGCCTGCAGTGTAAGAGACTTGGGTTCGATGCCTGGGTAGGGAAGATCCCCTGGAGAAGGGAATGGGAACCCACTCCAGTATTCTTGCCTGGGAAATCCCATGGACAAAGGAGCCTGGAGGGCTACAGTCCATGGGGTCAAGAAGAGTTGGGGAATTCTTTAAGCTTTGTGGCTCATTTTTTCTGCTGTGAGAAAAAAGGGTAGCCCCACCCACTGCTGAGAGGAGTGTCTGGGGGAAGGCCTGATACAGACAAGGAAGTCCGATGGACAATAATTTATTTATTTATTTTTGGCTGAACTGGATCTTCTCTGCTGGGCCTGGGGTTTCTCTAGTTGCAGTGCTCAGACTTCCCATTGTGGTGGCTTCTCTTATTTTTGGAGCACTGGCTCTAGGCATGCCAGCTTCAGTAGTCGTGGGACGTGAGTTGTGGCGCACGGGCTTAGCTGCCCCATGGCATGTGGAATCTTCCCAGACTGGGGATCAAACTGGTGTCCCCTGTATTGGCAAGTGGATTCTTAACTACTGGACCACCAGAGAAGTCCTCTGAGCAATGATTTCTTATCGTGAGATGGAAGGTTTGCAATAATTGGAAGATGTGGAAGGCTGGCCATTGCATTAATTTGCTCATTCAATAAGCATTTATTGAATACCTACTGTGTGCTAGGCACTTTTCTGGTCCCTGAGGACACAGCAGGGCCTTGTAAGGCATGAGGAAGACTTTGGCTTTGTTGACTTAAAAAATTTCACATTAGAGTTATGAGTTAACTTTTATTTGGGCAAAATGAGAACTGCAGCCCGTGAGATACCTCTGAGATATCTGCTCCAAAGAGGTTATGGGGGAAAGTGAAAGTGAAAGTTGCTCAATCATGTCCGACTCTTTGTGACCCCATGGACTATACAGTCCATGGAATTCTCCAGGACAGAATACTGGAGTGGGTAGCCTTTTCCTTCTCCAGGGGATCTTCCCAACCCAGGGATCAAACCCAAGTCTCCCACATTGCAGGTGGATTCTCTACCAGCTGAGCCACAAGGGAAGCCCTAGAATACTGGAGTGGGTAGCTTATCCCTTCTCCAGCGGATCTTCCCAACCCAGGAATCGAACCAGGGTCTCCTGCATTGCAGGCGAGGTCTCCTACATCTCCTGCATTGGCAGGTGGGTTCTTTACCACTAGCACTGCTTAGGCTTCTCCTAAGTGTCTTGAATTGCCCTTCCTTGAGAAGTGATGGAGGCAGGGTCCACCCACCATTAAGATCATTCAAAACTCAATCACTTCCCCCTACTTTCCAGGTCCATCCCCTGTTATCTCGCACCTGGGCCAGTGCCATCCTCAGAAGGTCAGTATATATGTGATTTTGGTGAAGGGGGACTACATGCAATCAGGCACATATTTTTTCCAGAAGTTTCTGCTGGTCTCATGAAGCTTTCTTCACGAGAAAAGGGAAGTCAAGAAACAGTCGTCCCCATGAAGCATTTTAGTGCTTTTTCTAAATATGAGGAAATACAAGAATTGGACTCACAAAATCAGCTCCTAAAAAATATCGGACTATCTGAACTATCTCTCGCCAGTTTTTCCCCGAGCACACAGTGCTTCATTTCTGCTCTCCACCCTAAACTCCTTTCAGGAGGTGTTAAAAGGAGCTGCTGCAGCCGCTGCAGCAGCTCATGACTTAATCCTTGTAGAGGTAGATGGCAAGTGCCAATCTGTAGCTGACGGCTTTGCTCTTAGTAAGGTGGGAGCCACTGGGTGTTCAGAACAGGATGGACCTAAATGACTCAGTTGCTCACAGGCGCCCTCTGGTGGCGGGAACTCACTGCGGCATGAGGGGCGGAGCCAAGAGTCCAGGGAGGAGGTGACAGTACTGGCCCAGGTGCGAGATGACAGGGGATGGACCTGGAGTGAAGGGGAAAATGGTCAAGTTCTGAATGATCTTATTGGTGGGTGGATCCTGCCTCCATCACCTCTCAAGGAAGGGCAATTCAAGACACTTGCTGCTGCTGCTAAGTCGCTTCAGTCGTGTCCGACTCTGTGTGACCCCGTGGACGGCAGCCCACCAGGCTCCCCCGTCCCTGGGATTCTCCAGGCAAGAACACTGGAGTGGGTTGCCATTTCCTTCTCCAATGCATGAAAGTGAAAAGTGAAAGTGAAGTCGCTCAGTCGTGTCCGACTCCTAGCGACCCCATGGACCGCAGCCTACCAGGCTCCTCCGTTCATGGGATTTTCCAGGCAAGAGTACTGGAGTGGGATGCCATCAAGACACTTAGGGTACATCATTCATAGTCCAGTGCCTGTGTGCATACCCGCAGCCCCGTGGTCTCACCTCCTATCTCACTTAGGAGAAGCCTAAGTGACCCTAAAGAACCTCCCTGCCAAAGCAAGAGATGTAAGAGGGACGGGTTCATCCTTAGGTTGGGAAGATCCCCTGGAGGAGGAAAGCCCACTCGCTCCAGTATTCTTGCCTGGAGAATTCCATGGACAGAGGAGCCTGGCAGGCTACAGTCCATGATGTCGCAAAGAGTTGGACACTACTGAGCGAATGAGCGTACTAAGGACAGACTGTAACATTTCTGACCCTCCCTTTCTACCAGCGGCTGCAGTTGGGTCCTTCCTGCAGGGACCCCCTCTGAATATCAGTCAGTTGGCTGTCTTGCCTGTGGGGCCTCAACTCAGGTGCCTACCTGGCCTGCCTAGCTGGAGGGAGGTGGGGGCACGCCGGCGAACTAGAAGTTGACCCCGCACCCAACTCATTAAGGAGACCACAGACATTCATTTCAGCCATGTGTGTCTGTGTATAGCGGCAAGTGCAGTTCCAGCATAGTCGCATCTCTGGATTTCCCAAGAGAAACCCCAAATCCAGATGTTCAATTGAAAAAAGTTTCCATTTTTTTTCTTTTATTTTTAGAGCTGAGGCCACCAGCAAGATCTGTTCCGAGAAAGAAGAGGACCCCTCCCTGGACCTGGACTCTTTTCCCAAACCTTGCGTTTCTCATTCCCACCGGCAGCTGAAATATCTGCCGCTGGCCACCCACTGTTTCCAGCCTGTGTTAGTTTCCTACGGCTGCCATAAATTACCGTAAGCCGGGTGGTTTGAAGCAATAGAAAGGTATTCTCACCCTACTCTGGAGGCCAGACGTCTGAAAACAAGGTGCTTCCAGGGCAACGTGTGCACATGCACGCTCAATCGTGTCCGGCTCTTTGCAACCCCATGGACTATATAGCCCGCCAGGCTCCTCCATCCATGGGACTCTCCAGCCAAGAATACTGGAGTGGCTGCCATTTCCTCCTCCAGGGGATCTTCCCAACCCAGGGATCGAACTTGTGTCTCCCTTGTCTCCTGCACTGCAGGTGGATCCTTTACCTGCTGAGCCACTGGGGATGCCCCCACACTGCTTCCCAGAACTCTGAGGAAGAGTCCTTTCTTCCTTCAGCATTTGTTGGCTCCCGGCAGGCCTTGGCTTGTGGCCAATCTCTGCCTCCATCTTCACATGGCCTTCTCCTTTCTCTGTGTCCAAATCTCCCCTCACCCCAACTCTTTTTTAATAAGGACACTAGTCATTGATTTTTTAAATATTATTTTAAAATATTTATTTATTTTTGGCTGCAGTGGGTCTTTGTTGCTGCGTGAGGGTTTTCTTCTAGTTGCCATGAGAGGGGCCTTCTCTCTAGTTGTGGTGTGTGGGCTTCTCATTGCAGTGGCTTCTCTTGTTGCAGATCACGGGCTTCAGTGGTCGTGGCTTCAGTAGATGCCCCAGGGCAGGTGGAATCCTCCCAGGCCAGGGATCGAACCCACGTCCCCTGCATCGGCAGGCAGATTCCCAACCACTGGACTACCAGGACAGTCCTATTTCTGTTTTGAAATAAGTTCCTTTGTATCATTTTTTTAGATTCCAGGTATAAGTGACATCATGTGATATTTGTCTTTCTACGTCTGACTTACTCCACTTAGTATGATAATCTCAGGTTGCATCCATGTTGCTGCAAATGGCATAATTTCGTTCTCTTTGATGGCTGAGTGGTATTCCAATGAATGTATGTACCACATCTACTTTATCCATTCATGTCTTGCCCATTGTATGAGTTTGACTTTTTTGAAGATCTGTAACTGTCTAACACCAGAGTTAAATTTATGATTAGAATGGGCCTTGAAAGGATATTCACAATTTTTAAAAAAGATGACAGTTCTGGGTAGTAGTGCCTGAGGGCTTGCCCATTGCATGGAAAGCTTTACAACAACCCTGGGAAGCAGATGTTGTCCTTATCAGCATGTGGCAGGTAAGGAAACTGAGGCCAAGGCTTAAGTCATTTGACTAGTGAGCGGGGACACTATGATCTGAACAAACAAGTGTTAGGGCCCAAACCTCTGACCATATGGCCTTGCTCGAGGATTCCCAGTAAATTCCATCTGACTACTGAAGTTTGGGGGCTTCTCGGGTAGTGCAGTGATAAAGAATCTGCTTGCTAACGCAGACCAAGGAAACACGGGTTCGATCCCTGGGTCGGGAAGACTCCCTGGAGGAAGAAATGGCAACCTGCTCCAGTACTCTTGCCTGGGAATTCCCATGGACAGAGAAGCCTGGGGGGCTACAGTCCAGGGGGTCACAAAGAGTCAGACATGACTAAACACAACAGACACATACCATCTGGGGAAAACCCAAATGTTTCTTCGTTAATCCTACTCCTAGGCATGTATTCAGAAGTACCCATAATTTGAAAAGATACATGCATCCCAGTGTTCATGGCAGCACTATTCACAGTAACCAAGACATGGAAACAACCTGTGTCCATCGATAGATGAATGCAGAAAGAAACTGTGGTGTGTATATACAATGGAATACTGCTCCGCCATAAAAAAGAATGAAATGGAAAAAAGAAAAAAGGAAAAAAGAATGAAATGATGCCATTGCAGCAACACGGATGGACCTAGAGAGCACCCTAATGAGTGAAATAAGTCAGACAGAGAAAGACAAATATCATATGATATCATTTATATGTGGAATCTAAAAAAAAAAAAAACAGTACAAATGAACTTATTAACAAAACAGAAATAGAGTCACAGATGTAGAAAGCAAATTTTGGTTACGGGGTGGAAGAGGGGGAGGGATAAACTGGGAGATTTGGATTGATATACACACACTGCTATATATAAAATAGACGGGCTTCCATGGTGGCTCAGAAGGTAAAGAATCTGCCTGCAAATCAGGAGACACAGGTTCGATCCCTGGGTTGGGAAGACCCCCTGGAGAATGGGATGGCTACCCACCCCAGGATTCTTGTCTGGGAAATCCCATGGACAGAGGAGACTGGTGGCTACTGTCCATGGGTTGCAGAGTCAGATGTGACTTACTTAGGGACTGAGCACATATGCATATATAAAATAGATAACTAACGGACTTCCGTGGTGGCCCAGTGGCGAAAAGTCCACCTTCCAGTGCAGAGGACCTGGGTTCAATCTCTGATTGGGGAACTAAGATCCCACATGCCAAGGGTCAGCTAAGCCCATGGGCATCACAATTACTGATACTGTGCGCTGCAACGAAGATGCTGCAGCTAAGGCCTGACGCAGCCAAATAAATAAATAAAAATAAATACTAAAAAATAGAAAGCTAATAAAGACCTACTGTATAACACAGGGAATGCTACTCTATACAGTGTAATGACCTACATGGGAGAAGAATCTAAAAAAAGAGTGGTATATGTGTAACTGATTCACTTTGTTGTAGAGCAGAAAAATTAAAAATATCTTTTTAAAATACAATTTTTTTGGCATATAGTGGATTTACAGTGTTATGTTAGTTTCTGCTGTGCTAAGTCACATCCGACTCTTTGCAACCCACGGACTCCAATACTTTGGCCAACTGATGTGAAGAGCTGAGTCCTTGGAAAAGACCCTGATGGTGAGAAAGATTGAAGACGGGAGGAGAAGGGGACCACAGAAGATGAGATGGTTGGATGGCATCACCGACACGATGGACATAAGTTTGAGTAAGCTCCGGGAATTGGTGATGGACAGGGAGGCCTGGTGTGCGGCAGTCCATGGGGTTGCAGTTGGATACGACTGAGCAACTGAACTGAACTAAAGGTGGAATTCACATAACATCCAATTAACCACTCTAAAGTGTACAATTCTGTGGCATTCAGTACATTCATAATGTTGGGCCACCCCACCCCTATCTAGTTCCAAAACATTTTTACCACCCAAAAGGAATCATGCCCCCAGAAACCAGTCAATCCCATTTCCTGCCTCCCATGAGCCCTTGGCAATGACAAATATGCTTTGTCTCTATGGATTTGCCTATTCTGGACATTTTCTATAAATAGAATCAGACAATACGTGGCATTCTGGGTCTGGCTTCTTTCATTCGGCATGCTATTTTGGAGGGTTTATCCCCATCGTAGCATGTATCAGAGCCTCAGATACCTTTTTAAGACTGAATAATATTACACGGTATGGATGGATCACTATTTGTTTAAATATGTATTCCATACATACACGTGGCTCTGTACTTTATTTCTTCACTTAAGAGACCATGGTATGTCCCTGGTTATCCAGTGATTAAGAACCCGCCTGCCAACGCAAGGGACACGGGGTAGATCCCTGGTCCGGGAAGATCCCCCATGCTGTGGAGCAACAACTAAGCCTGTTCAATACAGCTGCTGAAGCCCAAGAGCCCTAAAGCCCATGCTCCACAACGAGAGAAGCCACCGCAAAGAGAAGCCTGCACACCCTGCTGGAGAATAGTCCCCAGTTGCCACAACTGGAGAAAGCCTACACGAAGCAATGAAGACACAGAGCAGCCAAAAATAAACTAAAAGGAAAAGAAATAAAGAGCGAGAGAGACTATGGTTTGAAGATCTCATTTCAAAACCAAATTACCTTTGTTACTTCTTCATTTCCTCAGCTGCAGAATATAACTTCTGTCTTATCTCAGGCTGTCATAGCAAAATAGCATAGTCTGGGTGGCTTAAACAATAGACATTTATTTTCTCACAGTTCTAGAGGCTGGAATCCAAGATCGACGTGCCAGAGTTGGTTTCTAGAGAGGTCTCTCTCCCTGGATTGTGAATCAGTATGAATTTTGGTGGGGGAGGGGACACAAATCAGTCCCTAACACATCCCTATCGTTGGACCATGCCATACTTAAGCAGCCCCCTTGTGAAGGCATTTAGGTTATTTCTAATCATTCACTAACTCAAACTAGGCTTTAGAGCAAGTGTTGGCAAAACTACAGCCTACCACCTGTTTTTGTAAATAGCATTTTGGCATGTGGTCACACCCATTCGTTTACGTGTATTTACATATTGCTCATTTATATACTGTGTAGGCTTCAACAGCGGAGTGACAAGTGAGAAACAGTTATTCTCTGGCCCTTTCCAGAAAAGATTTGATCACTCGCATAGAAAACAAACGTGTGGATGCCAAGGGGGAAAAGGGAATAGGATGAATTGGGAGATTGGGATGGACAGACGTTCACTATTGATACTGTATATAAAATAACTAAGGAGAATCTACTGTGCAGCACAGGGAATTCTACCCAGTGCCCTATAATGACCTAAATGGGAAGGAAGTCCAAAACAGAGGGGGTATATATATTGCTGTTGTTCTTTAGTCACTAAGTCATGTCCAACTCTTTGCAACCCCATGGACTGTGGCCTGCTAGGTTCCTCTGTCCAGGGGATTTTTCCAGGCAAGAATACTGGAGTGGGTTGCCATTTCCTCCTCCAAGGAATCTTCCCGAGCCAGGTACTGAACCCATGTCTCCTACATTAACAGGTGGATTCTTGACCCCTGAGCCAAATATGTATATGTATATGTATGGCTGGTTTGCTTTGCTGTACAGTGGAAAGACAACATTGCAAAGCAACTATACTCCAATAAAAACTAAAAGAAAAGAAAAATTTAAAAAGCAAGCTTTTGTTAACTACCGGTCTATGTGCGTCTGAATAAATCTGTTGTAGAAATTCCTATGGGGGATATCCGCTCCCCACAATCCATATGCTTTAAAAAGTCCTGAGAATTCTGTTATTGCTATTGATGACAAATACATCAATTTAAGGACAGTTCATAGACCAACATGGACTACTGATATAAATGCTGTGTGTGTAAGACATTGTCTCCTTTTTTATAAACATTTTAAAAATTTATTTTTAATCTGACACTGTTTTCTTGAAAATCGTGCTTTTCCAAAACTTCTAAAATATAAGGAAGGAGACCAAGCATGTGGAGAAATACATTAGGATTCTCAGCACACCCTGTGTATGTGTGTGTGTTAGTTGATCAGTCGTGTCCAACTCTTTGGGTTCCCATGGACTGTGGCCCTCCATGCTCCTCTCTCCATGGAATTCTCCAGGCAAGAATACTGGAGTGGGTAGCCATTCCCTTCTCTGGGGAATCTTCTCCACTCAGGGATCGAACCCAGGTCTCCTGTGTTGCATGCGAATTGTTTACTGTCTGAGCCACCAGGGAAGCCCCTCAACACACCCTAAGCCCTGTAGTTAAGGAAATACTAGAGTGACTCTTGTTATTCTACCATGGTATTTCAGTGTCCTCCTAATCGCTGTGTTCTATCCCTGGGATCTATCCTTCAAGGGGAATTTTTCACTGTTTTCTAGAACCTTTGAACTGTGCCTGATAAATTGCACTAGTTTTCTGCATGCTTTTTTTTTTTTGGGGGGGTCCGTGTCTTGAATTTGCAATTCGCCGGATGCCTGCACTATTCTGTCTCTCCGCATTAATTCAATGGGTGTGTGTTGGAGGGACTTGGGAATGGTTCTTGTCCCTCCATTCCCTCACACTTGAGGGCTGAGCGGAGGCTCGGGGGTTGGGACGGGTGGTGTAGATGGAGACGCGTTGGGAGGCGCCAGGGCCGGGGCACAGGTGCTTCCGATGATGGCCACCAGGGGGTGCGAGAGGCCGGGATCTGGGCCTCTGCCTGGTAGGGAAGCCGGGGGCGGGGCTGCCGCGGGGGCGAGGCGCCTCGGAGAGTTTCCTGCAGCCTTCTGCATCCGATCTAGCTTCCCAATTCTAGCGGTCCATTGATGGCAGGCGCTCCACCGCGCCCCTGAGGCCACACCACTCTGCCTGCCACCCTCCCCGTCCTTATCCACCCTTCATTTCCCCGCCCTCATTAACTCCACCCCTCTCCTGTCCTGCTTTGCTCCGGTGTTCTTCAAACATTTGCGCCCCCCGTTTTCGGGACCTCAGCATCTAGCTCCGGGGCTTTTTTTTCCAAAATGACCTTTTAGAGAAAGATATGGAAGGACACACTCCTAGTTGTGAACGTGACCCGTGGTCCGGAGAGGAGACAGCCACGCATCTACGAACATCTGGCTTAGTTCTACATGTTTCTAGAATCAGGCAGTTTGACAAACAACATTCATTAAATGAATTCAAATGGAAAGTTTTTTTTTTTTTTTCCCTTCTTTGAGTTGTGCCCTGGGGATCACAGAAGATCGTGAAACCCCTGAGCCCTCCAGGACCTGGTCACAGACACACTCCAGCCCAGGAGCTGGACAGAGGAGCCTCCAGGATTGGACCCAAATGGACTTCGGTCCAGAAGACCGTGAGGGCTAGTGGCTGCAGGAGTTGGGCCTGGGGGCCTTCAGTGCCTGCATGCACAGTTTTCGCCCTGAAATGCCCTCTCTGCTTCTTTCATCATAGACCCACTGATCAATGACTATTGGCTTAAGGATGATATCTTCATCAGCTCTGGCCAAGGATGCCTCAGATGCAGAAAGTACAGGCTCTCAGGTGGGAAGCGGACCGAGGTTCCTACCTCTGTGTCACTCTTGGAGCTTCAAAGCCCAGCCTCGGCCCTGCTTCCTGTGTGGTCTTGGGCAGTTACCTTGGCCTCTCTGAGCCATGTAAGAAGTCTGAGCCCAGTGAGCTAATGTGTAAGCCAGGGGCTGAGGAACCCGATGGCTTGTAGCTAGATTCCTGCTTCATGGAACCTCTTCATTCATTCATTCCACAATGGTTTCTTGAGCACTACTGTGTATCAGGCTGTGGGAGCACAGCCATGAGTTGGATAGCCCACACACATATCCACTTGGAGCCCCCAGTCAGCAGGGGCATCAACCACATGAGTGGTTGACCACTACCAACATCAATAATGTTGACCACTATAATGTTGAGCATTATCCCTGTAGGTCCTGGGTAGCATCTGGGGGCGGGCCGTAACAGAGTGACTTCTTCTCCATTCCTGATGAAGAACCAGCAGGGCACAGTTTGGGGCACTCGTTTCCCTGGCGCTGGGAGCCTCGCTCCAGCATCTGATTGTGATGTGATAAAGGCTGTGACTGAAGAGGGGCAGCCATTGGGGCCCCTCCCCAGCTGAGGATCAAACAGCCAGGAGAGAGAGGGGCAGAGCAAGTCAGCTTTGGTAACCCCACCCAACTCCCCAGACCTCTACCATCTTGGGAAACAGGAGCCCAGAGGTTTAGGAAGATGCTGACTTAACTGGTCAGGGCACCCCAGTTTGGCTGACATGGCTGAAACGCACATTCCATATTATTCCTTGAAGAAACTGTTTTCTTTCTTCAATGGTGTTACTGTTGTAAGTATGTCACAACCCGGACCCTGGGGCTTTGCAGCCCTTCTCCATGGCTGGCTCCTTCAAAGACAGAAATAAGTTGATCCAAATTCGCTGGCATCCGGATCTGTGGTCCCCAGGGACCCAGGAGGGATGTAGGGCAGACGGACGAGGAGCAGGATGCACTGGGAACAGGCATCGCTTCCACCAACCCAGAGCTGCTAAATCAAGCAGAACTGTGTACTCTGGGGGACCTGGGGGTCAATGGTGGAAGAACTCAGCTCTAAAATGAAAGTTGTTTGGAAAGGCAGGAGAGAATGGTTCTGCTCTTGGTCCTTTACATTTTTCAAACCATTTTTTTTTTCTTCCTACAAAGTAACCCACGGGACTTCCCTGATGGTCCAGTGGTTAAGATTCTGTGCTCCCAACACAGGGGGCACGGGTTTGATCCCTGGTCCGGGAACTAGATCTCACATGCCACAACTAAGACCCAGGGCAAACAAATTAAAAAAAAAAATAGTAACCTGAAATGTGCACCGCTGAAGCAGTCACTGTTTTCAGTAGTAAGACTGTATGAGGAAAGGTTGCCAGAAAAGAGAAGGAAATTAAATATTACTCCTACTTTCTTCACCTGTGTGGCATCATCTTGATGGGAATTAAACAAGATAATGCATTTAAAAGGCTGATGCCTGTCATGGGAACATGGCTCAATAAATATCATTATTAAATCCTTCCAGACCTTTCTATGTACCTTTAAAAACAGCAACACAAACGTGGTATGTGACTGCTTTAGCATCTTCATTTTTTTTTTCCTCTTTTGAAAAATTGTAAGTTTTTCCTCCTTTTAAATAGGCTTCTTTTTAGAGAACTTTTAGGTTCACAGCAAAATCGAACAGAAGGTACCAAGACTTCCCATGTAAGCCCTGCCCCCCACACACGCACAGCCTCCTTTCCTGTCAACATTCCAAATCAGAGTGGTCCATTTGTTATAATGAACCTACACTGATATCAGGGGCTTCCCAGGTGGCACAGTGGTAAAGAATCTGCCTACCAATTCAGGAGATGCAAGAGTTCTATCCCTGGGTCGGGATCGCCTGGAGGAGGAAATGGCAACCCACTCCAGTATTCTTGTCTGAAAATTTCCATGGACAGAGGAGCCTGGCACGTTACAGTCTACCAGGTTGCAAAGAGTCGGACACGACTGAGCACACAGGCAAGGCATTGATATCATTATAACCTTGTACATTGTACATTGTTTTCTCTTTTGGCCATGCCTTCCGGCTTGCAGGATCTTAGGTCCCCAACCAGGAATCAAACCCGTGCCTCCTGCAGTGCGAGCATGGAGTCCTAACCACTGAACTGCCAGGGACTTCCTGGTGTACATTCTATGGCTTTTCACAAGTGTATCTACCATGTCAGCATCGTATGAATAGTCTCATTGCCCTAAAAATCCTCTATGCTTCACCTGTCACCCCGCATCCCCCCAGCCCCTGGCAACTACTGATCTTTCTTCTGTCTACATAGTTTTGCCTTTTCCAGAATGTCATATACTTGGAATCATAAACCATGTAGCCTTTTCAGATTCGCTTCTTCCATTCAGCAATATGCCTGTAAGTT
Organism: Bubalus bubalis; assembly: GCF_019923935.1. Classification (NCBI taxonomy): domain Eukaryota; kingdom Metazoa; phylum Chordata; class Mammalia; order Artiodactyla; family Bovidae; genus Bubalus; species Bubalus bubalis. The sequence goes on along the minus strand of NC_059165.1, from coordinate 95,478,240 downwards.
TCCTCTATGTCTTTTCCTGGCTTGACAGCTCATGCTTTTTTTAGTGCCAATAGTCCATTGTCTGGATGTACCATAGTTTGTTTATCCATTCATATGCTGAAGGCCATCTTGGTGGCTTCCAAGTTTTGGCAGCTATGGATAAAGCTGCTAGAAACATCCATGTGCAGGTTTTTATGTGAACATAAGTTTTCAACTCTGTTAGATAAATACCAAGGACTATGACTGCTGACAATCTTTTTTTTTTTAAACATAGGCCTTAAAAACATCTTTGTGTATCAATAAACATTCTCCTACAACAGAAGTTGGTGAAGTACAATGTTGTAAATAGATAAAATTTATTTGTAAATAAAATAAATTTGTTTATGAATTGTGTATGGCTGGGCTTCCCAGGTGGCTCAGCAGTAAAGAATCCGCCTGCAACGCAGGAGCCGCAGGAAACGTGGGTTCGATCCCTGGGTTGGGAAGATCCCCTGGAGGTGGGCATGGCAACCCAGTTCAGTATTCTTGCCTGGAGAATCCCACAGACAGAGGAGCCTGGCAGCTATAGTCCATGGGGTCGCAAAAAGTCAGACACAATTGAAGTGACTGAGCACGCACGCACGCACGCACGCACGCACATGTATGGCTGCAATCCGATACACTGGCTGAGTCAGAATGTATGGCCTGCAAAGCTCACAATATTGGGGACTTTTCAAAAAAAAAATGTGCCACCCTCTGTCTTACAGGCATCATTTAAAATAACTGTCTAGGATCCCATTGCAAGGCGGTACCATGATTTACCTACCCAATCTGTATTATTGGTTGCTTCAATTATTTCCAACATTTTTCCCTGGTTCTGAGGCTCATCATGTGTAACTATTTTTCCTAGGTTGAATGTCTAGAAATGGAATTTCTGGGTAAAAATTTTACCGCAAAACCTTGAACGTTTTAAATACCAATTACAAAATATCCTCCTGCCGCTTCCCTCAAAAAAGGCTGTTGCCTGGCAGCAGAGTATGGAAAGTTTCTCTACATCCTCACCAACTCTGGGCATTAAGAGTTTTGAAATGTTTCTGCTGATTTTATTGGCCTTTGTTGCCTCCTCCAGGAGTTTGATTTGTATACAACTAACAGATTGCTTTCCCATGTTTTCTATCCTAAAGCTCTCTGGCATGATCCTCATTGGTCTGAGCATCTATGTGAATTTCAGAGGGGCTGTCCTGACCAAGGTCCTTGGTCTGTCCTCTGAGTACCTGTTTCATGTTGGCTACCTGTGCCTGGTGATGGGCAGCGTCACGGTGCTGCTTGGCTTCGCCAGACAGCATGGAGCAGCCAAGGAAAGCAGAGGCACCCTCTTGATTGTAAGTTGCATCTGCACACAGACCCCACAACTCTTCCGTCGTGTCTGAATCCTTCCTTGCAGGTGTTCTAAACTCCTTTGATGTTTCCTATTTTATAGTGTGTATGGTGTCTTTTAAAGAACACCAGATGCAAACATCTTTTTCTTTTTTTTAATAACTTTAAAAAGTTATTTATTTATGGCTGTGTTTGGTCTTCATTGCTGCGTGCAGTCTCTCTAGTGGCAAGCAGGGGGCTACTCCTTGTTGCAGGGTTCAGGCTTGTCTTGTGGGTGGAGGACAGGCTCTAGGACTAGAGGACAGGCTCTAGTCTTCAGAAGTTGCAGCATGTGGGCTCAGTAGTTGTGGTGCAGGGCTTAGTTGCTCTGAGGCATGTGGAATCTTCCCGGACCAGGGATTGAACCTGTGTCCCATGCACTGGCAAGCAGGTTCCTATCCACTGCACCACCAGGGGAGTCCTATCTTTTTCTTTGTGATGGGTCTCATTTAGAACCCCTCCCCTACCCAAGTGCATAAATTATACCCTCCTAGGTTTTCTTCCCGTGATTTTAAGGCTTACTTTCTCACTCTTAGCTCTTTAGTCTTTGGGAGTTTGATTGTGTGTGTGTGGTGTGAGGTAGGGATCTGATTTCTTTTTTTTTTTTCCTAGTTGTGTGAAATACTATTGCACTTACCGCCTGGCCCATCCAGTCCTCCTCCGTCTTTGCTAGTTTCCATTATGCTCAGGTCTGTTCTGTGCACACTGCTCTGTTCTGTTGGCCCATGTATATGTCCCCCATGAATACAACACTATAGTAATTGCCATGCAGCACAAGTACATGGTCAGATGCATGGAGTATGAATATTTTGAGCATGATCAGCAGATCACGTCACAGATTTTACATGTCTTGCTCGTTCTCACATGTAGCCTCGGCCAAATGTCTGCCCAGCATCCAGCTCCCAGAGTCCCCATTCCCGCTTCTCTTACAATCTTGTCTGAACTGATCATCCCATTTTAAGTTGAATCTGTCTCCACATCTTTTTTGTTTTGTTTTTAAACAAGCACTCTCTCTCTTTTTTTTTTTTTTTTGCTCTGTCTGGTCTTGGTTGGGGTAGGTAGGATCTTTCCTTGTGGCCCAAGGGCTTTTCTAGTTGGAGCACAGCATCTTAGCTGCTCTGCAGTGTGTAGGATCTTAGTGCCCAGACAAGGGATCAAACTGGCATCCCTTGCATCGAAGGCAGATTCTTTACCACTGGACCACCAGGAAAGTCCCTGCCTCGAGCATCTTCCCCGACTGTGTTGCTGCAAAATTCCAGTGGTTTTGATTTAGAGGTTTCAAGGCAATCCTTGCTCTAGCAATCTCCCAGAGAGTCAACATCCCCTACTCTTAAAGAATCCATCCTCACTCTCCACCTCCCTGAATATCTATCATCTCTAGTTTTCTTGATTACTTCATTCAACAAGTATTTATTGAACCAGTCCTGTGCCTGCAATATTTCATTTTCTCTTCTATAGGATGTTGTTGTTGCTCAGTCGCTCAGTCATGTTCGTGTCCGACCTTTGGCAATCCTGTGGACTGCGGCACCCCAGACTTCCCTGTCCTTCACTATCTCCTGGAGTTTGCTCAAACTCATGTCCATCGAGTTGGTAGTGCTATCCAACCATTTAATCCTCTTCACCCCCTTCTCTTCCTGCCCTCAATCTTTCCAAGCATCAGGGGCTTTTCCAATGAGTTGGTTCTTCACATCAGGTGGCTAAAGTATTGGAGTTTCAGCTTTAGCATCAGTCTTACTGATGAATATCCAGGGTTGATTTCCTTCAGGATTGACTGGTTTGATCTTGCAGTCCAAAGGACTCTTAAGAGTCATCTCCAGCATCACAGTTCAAAAGCATAAATTCTTCAGGGCTCAGCTTTCTTTATGGTCCAACTCTCACATCCATACATGACTACTGGAAAAACCATAGCTTTGACTATACAGACCTTTGTCTGCAAAGTGATGTCTCTGCTTTTTAATATGCTGTCTAGGATGCATACAGGATCAATAGCATGGGGGGGGGGCACTTTTTGCTTTTTTAGCCTTAAAGCCCAGCATATGGTGATGGAACTTGCTCCCCCTGCAGTGGAATCAGGGAGTTTTAATCACTGGATCTCCAGGGACATCCCTGTGGGCACTATTTTATCCATAGTTTAACTTGGAGGGATCAAAGAGCCTTCTCTCTCACACCACAGTCCAACCCACTGGCAAGTTCAGTAGACTTTACCCTCAGCCTCTGGTCCATCCAAATCCTCTTGAGACCTCATCCACAAAAGTAAAGTCCTTTTGATGGCATTGGGAGCCACGGAGGGATCTGAGCAGAGTTGTGCTCTGACAGATGCGCCCTCTGGTGGCTGTGGAGGGAACACCGTGAGGGGAGGACCAGAGTGGAAGGACTGTGTTTGTCCTGATGGGGGATAGTCAGGTTAGACCCAGTGGGGCCCTGGTGGACATTAGAAGTAGGTAGATTCAGGACAGATTCTGAAGAAGTCACCAAGAGGACTTTTTGATGCCTGGCTATCTGTCTTCTGGATGCCTCACCCAGAGGTTGGGAAATACTATTGCTGTTTTTCAGTTGTATCTGACTCTATGACCCCATGGACTACAGCACACCAGGCTTCCCTGTCCTTCACCATCTCCCGGAGTTTGCTCAAACTCATGTCCATTGAGTCGGTGATGCCATTCAACCATCTCATCCTCTCTTGCTCCCTTCTCCTCTTGCCCTCAATCTTTCCCAGCATCAGAATCTTTTCCAATGAGTCAGCTCTTCGAAATCAGGTGGCCAAAGTGCTGGAGCTTCAGCTTCAGCATCAGTCCTTCCAATGAATATTCAGGGTTGATTTCCTTTAGGATTGACTGGTTTGATCTCCTGCTGTCCAAGGGACTGATAATAATAATAGGCATAGGTAGAAATAGATGAAGGGAGACCAGGAGCTGACCTTTCTTGGACACCCCTTCCCCTCACAGTATTTTCCACTGTTTCCCACCAGGCATGTGAATTTCACTGGAAACATGAGGCAGCATATGTTGATATTTTCTCCCTGGCACTCATCCACCCGTCATCTGGCACCTCCCCTTCAGTCTTATCACCCCTCCCCCCAATTTACATATCAGATTTATTGGCCCTGCTTCTTCTCCCGGCAACTTTTCCTTTTTTGGCCACAAAGCATAGGTTGTGGGATTTTAGTGCCCTGACCAGGGATTGAACCTGGGCCCTCGGCAGTGAAAGCATGGAGTTCTAACCACTGGACCGCTGGGGAATGCCCTCCTGCCTCTGTTCTCTGTCCCCACTGTCCCTCCTGCTTTTCTATCCCTCCTTGCTCTCTGGACTTTCTAGATGGGTGCTAGTGCTAAGGAACACACTGCCAATGCAGGAAATGCAGGAGACTCAGGTTCGATTCCCTGGAGGAAGGCATGGCAACCCACTGCAGTATTCTTGCCTAGAGAATCCCATGCACAGAGGAGCCTGGCGGGGTATAGTCCATGGGGTTGCAAAGAGTCGGACACAACTGAAGTGACTTAGCACGTACTCAGGACCTGCTGTCTGCACACACAGTCAGAAGTCCCCTCTTAGGGCTCTGGGACTCCCAGAAAGTGCTGGGCATGAAATGGGGTTCTAGCTATTAGCTCTTAAGAATACCCCACTGCCAGCATCCTGGACAACATCCAGGAAAATGACACAAGGAAGAAATAAAATCCCCCTCTAAACCCTCCCACCCTGCTACCCCCACCACCCACCCCACCTCCCACCCTACCACCACCCAACCCCAGTTTTTCAAACTGAAGAGGCTACAGGGAGGCCTCGGGGTGGGGGTGTAAGGACTTCCAGCAGGCTCCCAGCCTCCACCCCGCGCCCCGCTCTGTGTCTTCCAGTGTTTCTTGGTCATGGTCATCATTCTCATTGTGCAAATCACGGCTGCCACGGTGGTCCTTGCCTTCTTCCCGGTTGTAAGTACAGGACGGCTTCTCCCACTCCACATTAAAAATAGATGGAATCAATAGAGCCCCGCCCCCTCCCCTCTGCGGGCCCCACCCCCACCCCGTCCCCTCCAGGCACCCACGCCCTCCAAGATCTCCTGACGGTGGGAGACTGAGTTTCTAGAGATGGGGTGAAAAAGCCAAAAACCTCAGCCCTCTCCGCCAAGGCTGTCCTCAAAAAACCTGCTGGGTTAATCTGACCTCTCTGCTGCATTTGCGGTGAGGCTTGCGGGGGATGGTAATGGGAAACGCTGTGAAAATTGTTGCGGTTTTGAAATGAATTCAAAATAGAGGGCTGTTTAGCAATATCCATCAAAATGGCAAAGCACGGATTTGACCCAACCATCTGGTCTCTGGGAATTATCCAAGGATATGCTTGTTTGTAGGCAGCATGACATACATATACCAGGATGTGCAAAAGGTCGCTTCTGTCCTACTGGAGCATCAGTTTGGGGGGAGGGGGATTATAATTTATAATAATCCAGACAAGGGAGCCTGATGCAGCTGGAAAGAAGGAAGGAGGAGGCTGTATGTATAGGAGACGGTACATTCTCCAGAACGTAGTCTTGTTTACCTCCGGCGAGGCCCACCCTGAGACAAGGATTTGAAGGCTCCTGGTTTGAGTGATGATCCCAAGAAGCACCAGTAGGGGGCATGAGCAGTGAAGCAGGGAAGGGAATGTAGCCCCTAAAAGCTTACACGGTACAACTGGGATCAATCCTGGCTGGGACGCAAAGAGAACGCAACTATTTTCCCCACCCAAGGGGCGAGGGAGCTGCAGTATTGATCCACCACCTCTCATCAGTCCTTGTTTAAGGGCTGCTCCCAGGGCGCATGCGTACTGAGGCCACGTAGAGCACCTCAGTCGTTAGCCCGGGATGTCAGGCTCCCGGACACAGAAATAAGCGAAGCCCCCGGGATTTGAGCAGGCTACCAAGAGCCGCTAATGCTCTTGTTGAAAACAGCCGGACGCCGAATAATGAGAGTAGCCGGGTGCCGAACAGTGAGAGAGAGTAGTACGAAGCAAGGAGAACAATAAGGAGAATATTCTTTGCTTTGACACGCGTAGTATATCTCTTTGGGGACACAGGAAACTGTAACCCTGGATGGAGTGGGAGAAACTTGTCGGCTGGAAGAAAAAAGTGGGAGGGAGACTTTTCATGATTTACCGTCTGTGCTTTGTGAATTTTGAACCATGTGATTATTTTACCTCTTTAGGGGGAAAAAAAAGGTTTTAAATTTAAACCTCTATTCAAACACACACACGCACACACACACACACACACACGCACACAGAAAATTAAAGTCGCGCCTTTTGTGCCGAGAGAGATTCAGTTGCTAAAGATGATTTTCAAGTCCCTAATCGAATTGCAACCCAGTCAGGGGCGTAGCGGGCGAGTGGGCGATTCAAAAGAGCAGATGATTCAAAACGGTTTGCGAGGATGAACGCAGCCAGATGAGCTGGGCTCCACACCCACGCTCTTGCTTATGTCCCTCTGGGGGGTGGGGGGCAGGCCCGACGTAGCCCGAGTTCTTCCTCCCCCAGCGCAGACCCTTGGCTGGTGGAGGGGCCAGGAAGGAAGCAGACGGGAAGTCCCCTTCCCCGCCCCCACCCCGAGTCCCCAAGAAACCTCACCAAATGGGCACCTTGCTGTTTTCTGTGCTCACCGCTCCCCGTTTCATCGCTGAGGTTCGAGAAGTGGCCTTGGAGCACAACTTCGTGACCCTGAGGAAGAATTACAGAGGTTACAAGGAGCCAGATGACTATTCCATGCGATGGAATTTGGTCATGGAGAAGGTGAGATTCACATTTTTTAAAAGAATTTTTGTAATAAAAGACACATAACATAAATTTACCGTCTTAACCATTTTTAAGTGCTCAGTTTGGTGGCATTAAGCACATTCACATGGTTGTGCAACCATCGCCAGCCTGCCTCTCCACAACTGAAACTGTCCCCTTTAACCACAAAGGCTCCTTCTCTCTCCCTCAGCCCCGGGCAGCCACCACCCTCCATTCTACAATGCTCTAGGAATATGACTCCTTTCAGTTCAGTTGCTCAGTCGTGTCTGACTCTTTGCGACCCCATGAATTGCAGCACGCCAGGCCTCCCTGGCCATCACCAACTCCTGGAGTTCACTCAAACTCATGTCCATCGAGTCGGTGATACCATCCAACCATCTCTTCCTCTGTCATCCACTTCTCCTGCCTTCAATCTTTTCCAGCATCAGGTTCTTTTCAAATGAGTCAGTTGTTTGCATCAAGTGGCCAAAGTACTGGAGTTTCAGCTTTAGCATCATTCCTTCCAAAGAACACCCAGGACTGATTTCCTTTAGGATGGACTGGTTGGATCTCCTTGCAGTACAAGTGACTCTCAAGAGTCTAGGGACCTCATATGGGCTTGGTAAAGAATCTGCCTGCAATGCAGGAGATGCAGGTTCTATCTCTGGGTCAGGAAGATCCCCTGGAGGAGGAAATGGCCACCCACTCCAGTATTCTTGCCTGGAGAATTCCATGGAGAGAGGAGCTTGGCGGGCTATAGTCCATAGTGTTGCAAAGAGTCGGACATGACTGAGCAACTGGGGACGCTCAGACACAGGGAGGTTGTCTAAGTGGAATCATGCAGTACTTGTCTTTTTGTGTCTGGCTTATTTCACTAAGCATTCTCCAGGTTCATCCATGGTATAGCAGGTGTCAGAATTTCCTTCCTTTTTAAGTCTGAATAATATTCCTTTGTATGGGTGGGCTGTATTTTATTTATCCATTTCTCTGTCCATGGACAGGGGCTTCCCAGGTGGCACTAGTGGTCAAGAACCCACCTGCCAATGCAGGAGACATAAGAGACGAGAGTTCGATCCCCAGGTCAAGAAGATCCTCTGGAGGGGGGCACAGCAACCCACTCAAGTGTTCTTGCCTGGAGAATCCTATGGACAGAGAAGCCTGGTGGGCTACAGTCCATGGGGTTGCAAAGAGTTGGACACGACTGAAGCAACTTAGCAGTACACACATACTGTCAATGGACACTGGGTTTACAGGTGTACAAATATCTCTCCGAGTCTCTGTTTTCCATTCTTTTAGGTGTATGTCCAGAAATGGAATTGCTGGATCATCTGATAATTCTACATTTAATTTTTTTGAGGAACTTTCATACTGATTTCCACAGCAACTGTCCATTTTATATTCCCGTCAGCAGGGTTTGAGGTGTTAGGATTTATTTCCTTTTTTTAATATATATTTATTTATTTGGCCACATTGGGTCTTCGTTGCGGTATTTGGGATCTTTCATTGTGATGAGCAAACTTCTCTCCAGTTGTGGTTACAGGATCAATAGTTGAGGCGCTGCGGCTTAGTTGCCCCATGGCATGTGGGATCAGAGTTCCCCAACCAGGGATCGAACCTGCGTCCCCTGCCTTAGAAGGCAGATTCTTAATCACTGGACCACCGGGGAAGTCCCCAGGATTTATTTCTTTAGTCTTGGTGTTTAAAGAGCAGGACCGGCCTCCATGTGTCATCTAAGTTTTTGAGGCAGATAGTTGAGAAGGGTCTGTGAGGCCAGGAAGCATGTGAAAGGGAAAAGCCATCGCCTGTATGTAGGAATGTTTTCTGTCTGAGTTTGGGGCCCAGGAACTGGTATGGGGTCAAATTCAGGCTCTGGAGGCATCACATGATGGGTAGGGGACTTGCGTGCATCCCTGTTTTGGCTTCTGAAGTTTGAGATGGTGGAAAGTACCTCTCATTCATTCATACAGTCCTTCCACTAATCTTTTTAAATTTAAGTATAGTTAATTCACAATTTTGTGTTTGCTTCTGATATATAGCAAAGTGGTTTTTTCATATTCTCTTCCATTATAGTTTATTACAAAACATTGAATACAGTTCTCTGTGCTATACAGTAGGTCCTTGTGTTTGTCTATTTTATATATAGCTGTGTGTATCTGCTAATCCCCAAACTCCTAATTTATCCCTCCTCTGATAACCATAAGTTTGTTTTCTATATCTATATTTATCTGTTTTGTAAGTTCATTTGTATTATTTTTTCTTTAGATTCCACATATAAGCAATGTCATATAATACTTGCCTTTCTCTGACTTGCTTTGCTCTAGGTCCATCCATATTTCTGCAAATGGCATTATTTCATTCTTTTTATGGCTAAGTAGTATTCCATCGGGATATATGTAGCACATCTTCTTTATCCATTCCTCTGTCTATGAACATTTAGGTGGCTGTCCTTCCATGAATCTTTGTTGAACACTTGCTGTGTGCTGGGCAGTGTTCAGGAGTCTAGGGACAAAGCAGGGTGCAAAACAAAAATCCTTTGCTCTGTGTTACTGACACTTGGGTAGGGAGACAGACAAGAAACCACTAAGTCAAGACTGGTGGCAGGAGTGCTGAGTGTTATGAAGAAACCCAGGCAGGGAAAGAGAGAGGATTTTGTTTCCTCTTGTATACTAGTTGTCATCTATTTTTAACACACAGTGGATGGCCTGTCCTAGTCCTTTATAGTCAGTTGGGGATCGTTGATGAGTTCTGGCCAATGAGAAGTAATATGAGTCACTTCCTGGCCAAATTATGTAATTGTCAGTGCAGGGCTCTCTAGACCTTTCTTTTCCTTCTGCCCAGTAGTGGAACCATCTGGATGGTGACTGCTTCACCAGCCTGAGTCCCTGAGAGACCTTGATAAGTGGAGTTCTCCTGCCAGGTTAGGATGAGCAGGTCATGTGAGTGAGAGAGGAACTGCTAAGATTGAAGACCTGTCTGTTATGCAGCATCACGTAGCCTGGCCTGACTGATACAGGGCTGGAGACCTGAATGAAGTGAGGGAGTAGGTCATGCAGGTAGTTGAGGGAACAGCACTCCACAAGTAGCCATGTAAAGACTCTGAGGCTGATGCTTACTAAGTGTGCTTAAGAAACAGAGAGAAATGGAAAAGGAAATACCAACCCCCTCCAGTATTCTTGCCTGGGAAATCCCATGGACAGAGGAGGCTGGTGGGTGGCAGTTGATGGGGTCACAAGAGTCAGACACAACTGAAGCAGATAAACCACCACCACCCTCATCTTGTCTCATCCCTTTTGCTTAGCAAAAACCAAACAATAAAAAGAAACAGTCAATATTAAAAAATGAAAAAGACAGAAAGGAGGGACTTCCCTGGTGGCACAGTGGATAGGAATTTGCCTGCCAGTGCAGGGGACACGGGTACGATCCCTGATTTGGGAAGATTCCACATGCCAAGGGGCAACCAAGCCCGTGCACCACAACTGCTGAGACCTCGCTCTAGAGCCTGTGAGCTGCAACTACTGAAGCCTTCAAGCCGAGAGCTTTGCTCTGCAACAGAAGAAACCACTGTGATGAGAAGCCCGTGCACCGCAACGAAGAATAACCCCCACTCGTCACAAATAGAGAAAAGCCCACGTTCAGCAACAAAGACCCAACACAGCTGTAAATAAATAAATAATTTTTAAAAAAAGAAACAGAGAGAAGACCAATATGCAGCTGGGTGAGTTCAAGGGACCTAGCAGGGAGATGAGAAGGTGATGGGGAGGATCATGCAGGGCCCCATGGGCCATGGTGAAGAGTTCAGCTTCTACCTCAAGTAAGGTGACAGTTGTGGAGGGTTCTGAGCCATGACGGAGTGAGAAAGGGCGGTGTTTAACACAGGCCCTGGAATAATGCGACTGCCTGCTCTAAACAGTAGCCATGGTGACTGTGATTTCTATTGTTTGGATTATTTCGATATTTGAAAGGGAGTCTTCAAGTGTTTATTCTCCTCTCTGCAGCTCAAGTGCTGTGGAGTGAAGAACTACACAGATTTTTCTGGCTCCTCCTTTGAAAGGGTGACAGGTCACACCTACCCCCGGTGCTGCTGTAAATCCCCAGGGACTGTGGACTGTGATGGACACAACGTGTCTGCAGACGTCATCCACCAGGAGGTAACTGGAGATTTTGAAGAGTCTGCCTGCAATGCAGGAGACCTGGGTTCAATCCCTGAGTCAGGAAGATCCCCTGGAGGAGGACATGGCAACCCACTCCAGTATTCTCGCCTGGAAAATCCCATGGATAGAGGAGCCTGATGGGCTGCGCTCCATGGGATTGCAAGTCGGACACCACTGATCAACTGAGCACCCTCGCAACACAGGCATCACCTAGGTAGACCCTGAGGGCCAGAGACTCTTTTTTTGGCTACACCGAGGGGCTAGCTGGATCTTACTTCCCTGACCAGGGATTGAACCCTCAGCAGTGAAAGCAGAGTCCTAACTATCTGACCTGACCGCCAGGGAATTCCTCCTACTAACTTCTATAAAAATCGTGTTGGGTGAACTTTCCTGGCAGTATAGTGGTCAAGAGTCTGCACTTCCACTGCAGGGGGCAAGGGTTCCCTCCTTGGGCAAGGGTTCCCTCCTTGGTCAAGGGACTGAGATCCCACATGCAGTGGATGAGGCAAAAAAAAAAGTAAAAAATATAAATAAATTACTTTGTGAAAAAAATCTGACCTGTAGGGGTTGATGGGGCCTTGGAATCCACCAGGGCTTCCCTGGTAGCTCAGCTGGTAAAGAATTCGCCTGCAATGCAGGAGACCTGGGTTCTATCCCTGGGTTGGGAAGATCCCCTGGAGAAGGGAAAGGCTACCCACTCCAGTATTCTGGCCTGGAGAATTCCAGGGACTGTACAGTCCATGAGGTTGCAAAGAGTCAGATGCGACCCAGTGACTTTCACTTCACTTTGGAATCCACTAGTCTCTAACCAGGTCCCTCCTACTTTGATGCTTGTTTCCCCAGGGCTGTTTCCCTAAGCTCCTGAAAATAACCAAGACTCAGAGCACCAACCTGAGTGGGGGCTGTCTGGGGACAGCAGTGATGCAGGTAAGTTCCAGCTTCTCTGGGACACACCGAGGTCTTTTAATTTACTGTGTGCCAAGCACTGTTTGGGACACTGAGACACAGCAGTGACAAAAGACAGAAATGGTTGTTAAACCTAGTCTCCTACCTCTTTTATAAGACAGCTGCATAAAGCAACAGTCATAAAACTGTACTTATATGAAGATTTAATTTACATGTAATTTACATGACAAGAGTAACACAAAGCATGTTGGAGAAAACACAACTATATAGGAGTTTTTGTATGGTACTGATTAATTTAGTATTAATCCAAACTAGATTATGAATAGTTAAGATGTCCATCATACTCCCCAGGGCAACAACTAAGAAAATAATTTTAAAATATAATAAAAACAAGAAGGGAATTAAAATGGTGCACTAGAAAATATCCAGCAGACGGGGACTTCTCTGGTAGTCCAGTGGTTAAGAATCTGCCTTCCATTGCAGGGGAGGTGAGTTTGATTCCTGGTTGGGGAACTAGGATCTCACATACCTTGGGGCAGCTAAGCCCAGTCCCCACAATTACAGAAGCCTGAATGTTGCAGTGAAGAGCCTGCATTCTGCAACTAAGACCCGACACAGCTAAACAAATAAATGTTTAAAAAAGAAAACATCTAACAGAACAGAAGGCTGTGATGAATGAATAAAAGAAGAGCAACAAAAAAGGCAAATAGAAAACATAGCAAAGTGGCTGACATAAATCCTATTTTCTTGGCGATTACGTTAAATGTAAAGGAATCAAACCACTTAACTATACACTTTAGAAAGGTGAATTGTATGATAAATGAATTACATCTCAATAAAGCTGTTCATTAGAAAAAATGTCCATCCCCTTGAGCCCTGGAAGTTTTTCTCACATTTTCCCCATGTTGATTTTTCATGCCTCTGCTCAGCCCCTTCAGTCATGTCTGACTCTTTGCAACTCAATGGACTGTAGCCCACCAGGTTCCTCTGTCCATGGGATTCTCCCAGCAAGAATACTGAAGTGGGTTGCCATTTCCTTCTCCAGGAGATCTTCCTGACCCAGAGACTGAACCTGTATCTCTTGCGTCTCCTGTATTGGCAGGCAGATTCTTTACCCACTGAGCCACTGGGAAGCTTCACATGAAACTGTTTTTCTGCAGATTACCACCAGCCAAGATATTGATTATATTCTTTGCAGCCAAAGATGGAGAAGCTCTATAAAGTCAGCAAAAACAAGACCAGGAGCTGACTGTGGCTCAGACCATGAACTCCTTATTGCCAAATTCAGACTTAAATTGAAGAAAGTAGGGAAAACCACTAGACCATTCAGGTATGACATAAATCTAATCCCTTATGATTATACAGTGGAAGTGAGAAATAGATTTAGGAGACTAGATCTGATAGATAGAGTGCCTGATGAACTATGGAATGAGGTTCGTGACATTGTACAGGAGACAGGGATCAAGACCATCCCCATGGAAAAGAAATGCAAAAAAGCAAAATGGCTGTCTGGGGAGGCCTTTCAAATAGCTGTGAAAAGAAGAGAAGCGAAAAGCAAAGGAGAAAAGGAAAGATATAAACATCTGAATGCAGAGTTCCAAAGAATAGCAAGAGATAAGAAAGACTTTCTCAGCAATCAATGCAAAGAAATAGAGGAAAACAACAGAATGGGAAAGACTAGGGATCTCTTCAAGAAAATCAGAGATACCAAAGGAACATTTCATGCAAAGATGGGCTCGATAAAGGACAGAAATGGTATGGACCTAACAGAAGCAGAAGATATTAAGAAGAGATGACAAGAATACACAGAAGAACTGTACAAAAAAAGATAATCACGATGGTGTGATCACTGACCTAGAGCCAGACATCCTGGAATGTGAAGTCAAGTGGGCCTTAGAAAGCATCACTAACGAACAAAGCTAGTGGAGGTGATGGAATTCCAGTTGAGCTATTCCAAATCCTGAAAGATGATGCTGTGAAAGTGCTGCACTCAATATGTCCGCACATTTGGAAAACTCAGCAGTGGCCACAGGACTGGAAAAGGTCAGTTTTCATTCCAATCCCAAAGAAAGGCAATGCCAAAGAATGCTCAAACTACCACACAATTGCACTCATCTCACACGCTAGTAAAGTAATGCTCAAAATTCTCCAAGCCAGGCTTCAGCAATATGTGAACTGTGAACTTCCTGATGTTCAAGCTGGTTTTAGAAAAGGCAGAGGAACCAGAGATCAAATTGCCAACATCCGCTGGATCATGGAAAAAGCAAGAGAGTTCCAGAAAAACATCTATTTCTGCTTTATTGACTATGCCAAAGCCTTTGACTGTGTGGATCACAATAAAGTGTGGAAAATTCTGAAAGAGATGGGAATACCAGACCACCTGATCTGCCTCTTGAGAAATTTGTATGCAGGTCAGGAAGCAACAGTTAGAACTGGACATGGAACAATGTCCAAATAAGAAAAGGAGTACGTCAAGGCTGCATATTGTCACCCTGCTTATTTAACTTATATGCAGAGTACATCATGAGAAATGCTGGACTGGAAGAAACACAAGCTGGAATCAAGATTGCCAGGAGAAATATCAATAACCTCAGATATGCAGATGACACCACCCTTATGGCAGAAAGTGAAGAGGAACTAAAAAGCCTCTTGATGAAAGTGAAAGTGGAGAGTGAAAAAGTTGGCTTAAAGCTCAACATTCAGAAAACGAAGATTATGGCATTCAGTCCCATCACTTCATGGGAAATAGATGGGGAAACAGTGGAAACAGTGTGAAACTTTATTTTTCTGGGCTCCAAAATCACTGCAGATAGTGACTGCAGCCATGAAATTAAAAGACGCTTACTCCTTGGAAGGAAAGTTATGACCAACCTAGATAGCATATTCAAAAGCAGAGACATTACTTTGCCAACAAAGATTCGTCTAGTCAAGGCTATGGTTTTTCCTGTGGTCATGTATGGATGTGAGAGTTGGACTGTGAAGAAGGCTGAGCACCGAAGAATTGATGCTTTTGAACCGTGGTGTTGGAGAAGACTCTTGAGAGTCCCTTGGACTGCAAGGAGATCCAACCAGTCCATTCTGAAGATCAGCCCTGGGTGTTCTTTGGAAGGAATGATGCTAAAGCTGAAACTCCAGTACTTTGGCCACCTCATGCGAAGAGTTGACTCATTGGGAAAGACTCTGATGCTGGGAGGGATTGGGGGCAGGAGGAGAAGGGGACGACAGAGGATGAGATGGCTGGATGGCATCACTGACTCGATGGACGTGAGTCTGGGTGAACTCCGTGAGTTGGTGATGGACAGGGAGGCCTGGCGTGCTGCGATTCATGGGGTCGCAAAGAGTCGGACACGACTGAGCGACTGATCTGATCTGATCTGAAGATATGAATGAGTCTCATCTGTCTGATTCGTATTTTTAAATGGATTTTTTTCATTGTACACATTTATATTGAATATTTGTTTGCAGACTATATCACACTATCCTCCCCAGGGAAGTCAAAACAGTCAAGATCCTAGCAAGAAACAGAATTCAGCCCCCACAGTCATTTAAAATATATAAATATATATATGACTTTTCCCTTACTTTTATTCATTTATTTGTTTGTTTTTGGTTGTGCTGGGTCTTTGTTGCTGTGCATAGGCCTTCTCTAGTTACAGTGAGCAGGGGCTACTCTTCCTTGTAGCGCACAGGCTTCTAGTTCCAGGGGCTTCTCTTGTTGCTGAGCATGGGCTCTAGGCACACAGGCTTCAGTGGTTGTAGCTCTCAGGCTCTAGAGCAAGGACTCAGTAGTTTTGGTGCACAGGCTTAGTTGCTCTGTGGCATGTGGGATCTTCCCAGACGAGGGAATGAACCCATGTACCCTGCATTGGCGGGTGTATTCTTAACCACTGGACCACCAGGGAAGTCCTACAGGGTCCTTTTACGACATTTTTAGGGTCAGGGAGCTAAGATCCCACATGCCTTGTGGCCAAAAAACCAAAACATAAAACGGAAGCTGTATTGTGACAAATTCAGCAAAGACTTAAAAAAAGTGGTCCACATTAAACAAAAAAACTTAAAAAATAAAAGTTTTCAGGGGCCCCTTTTGGAAGTATCAGCAGGGTTAAGGAGAATGAGGGCTAGCCACATAGGAAGGTTTTACTTTTCCTATGCCTGAAGGGGTAGCAAGAGCAAGAGTCAAGGAAAAGGAGCCATCTGCCCACAACTGTGATCTTGCAGAGCTCAGGGTGGGCAGAAGAGAGGAGGGAGTGGGGGAAAGAATACTCCAACCTTTCTTTCTGTCCAGCCATCTCCTATTGGTACTTCCTATTGGCCAAACTTAACAGGAATTTAGGGAGCAGGTGTGTGTGTGTGTGTGTGTGTGTGTGAGTCGCTCAGTCGTGTCCGACTCTTTGCGACCCTCGGGAGCAGGGGATTCTGGGAAATGTTTTCAGGACCCAGAGGGTGGAGATGAGATCTGGGGGAAACAAAGGGAGAATGACTGACGGGCATCACAAAACGCCTCCTCCTTCTACCTTCCGGTGAGATTTATTGTGGTAACAGTCCAAATTCCCTCCACCGTGGCCCTGAGAGTCCCTCTGCTGTCTGTCACACCCTGCCCTGACCTTTCTAAATCACGATGTATCTCCGTGTATTAAATTTGATGTGGGTTCCAGAGATGCCTCATGTTGGCTCAGTGTTTCTTTCTTCCCCCATTTCAGCTGCCAGGAATTCTTGCCACCTTGCTGCTGTTCATCAAGCTGGGCTGACAGACCTGGGGAGAACAGGACCCCTGAGCCCCACTGGCTGCTGCAAGGAGATGTGGTCTCAGTTTCTCTGTGGCACTCCTTGCGTCTGGAAAGGAGACTGATAATAAAAGATTCGGGAAATCCTCCTCATCTGGACTCCTTTCTCCTTCATTTTATTTTTCATCCCAGCTGACAGCGGTTGTAATCCAAGTACCTGAACGGGATGACATGGCTTCCTGCCATTGAAACCGTCCTGTTTTGTGAATTACTTTGTGAGGAACTGCCCTGGTGGTCTAGTGGTTAGGACCCTGCACTTCCACTTCAGGGGGCATGGGTTCAGGGAGCTAAGGTCTTGCAAATTACATGATGTGGCCAAAAAAGAAGGTTAAAAAAAAATTACTTTGTGAGAAAAATCTAAAATTCTCATGAAAAAGAATCCTCTAGACCCTTAGCCAGTTTCAACCATCACCAAGAGTTCAATAGTGTTTCATTAAACTTTTTTCCCCTTGATGAGGTTTTTTTTTTTTTAATATTTATTTGTTTATTTGGCTGTGCGGGATCTTGGTTGTGTGGCACATGTGATCTCCAATCTTTGCTGCAGCATTTAGGATCTTTAGCTGAGGCATGTGAGATCTAGTTCCCTGACCAGAGATCAATCCTGGCCCTGCTGCATTGAGAGAACAGTGTCTTAGCCACTGGACCACCAGGGAAGTCCCTGACAAAGTATTCTATTTTACTTTTTAAGTTTGTAGCTTATTTATTTATTTTTACATGTATTTAAATTTTTAAGTTAATTTATTTATGGCTGTTCTGGGTCTTTGTTGCCGCAGGTGGGCTTTCTCTAGTTGAGGTGAGTAGAGGCTACTTTCTGGTTGTGGTCCGTGGGCTTCTCATTGGGGTGGCTTCCCTTGTTGCAGAGCGTGGGATCTGGAGCCCGTGGGCTTCAATCATGGCAGTGCGTGGGCTCAGGAGTTGCTGCCCACAGGCTTCGTTGCCCCTCAGCATGTGGAATCTTCCCAGATCAGGGATTGAACCCGTGTCCCCTTCATTGGCAGGTGAATTCTTAACCACTGGACCCCCAGGGAAGTCCCTGATAAAGTATTTTAAAACAAATCCCAATGTCATTTCCCCTTTTCATATTCCAGTACACATCTCTAATTCCAGTATACCCTCAAAATTCATAGGAAGAAACCTAATCCCCAGTGTGATGGTATTAGAAGATGTGGTCTTTGGAAGGTCATTCGGTCATGAGGATGGAGACCTCAGGAATGGGATTATTATTGTTTATTTGCTAAGTCATGTCCAAATGTTTTGTGACCCCATGGATTGTAGCCCACCAGGCTCCTTTGTCCATGGGGTTTCCCAGGCAAGAATACTGGAGTGGGTTGCCATTACCTTCTCCAGGGGACATTCCTGACGGAGGGATGGAACCTGCATTTCCTGCTTTGGCAGGCGGATTCTTTACCACTGAGCCACCAGGGAATAGGATTAGTGCCCTTGTAAAAGAGACTCTAGAGAGCTCCCTCCAGAGAAAAAACAGCCACCTATGAATCAAGAAACTGGTCCGCACCAGACCCTCAGTCTGCTGGTGCCCTGATCATGAACTTCCCAGCCTTCAGAACTGTGAGAAAGAAATGTCTGTTGTTTATAAACCACTCAGTCTATTCTTTGACAGAACCCAAACAGACTAAGACAACACTCAAGACAACTAACAGTCATTCCTTGACATCACTCAAAACCCAGGTCATCACTCAATTTTTTGATTGGCTCAGAAATATCTTTTTACACTCAGTTTCTTTGAATTAGGTCCAACCAGGTCCATACAACACATTTTTCATGTATCCTAAATTCCTTTTATCCTAATCCAGTAGTTATAGAATTGGAAAATGCATTAGAATACTCTGGGTCTTGTGTGCGTGTGCGTGCATGTGCGTGTTTTGGCTGAGCTGGGTCTTCATTGCTTTGCGAGGGCTTTCTCTAGTTGCAGCGAGCAGGCGTGTGTGGGCTTCTCATTGCGATGGCTTATCTTGTTATGGAGCACAGTCTGTGGGCAAGTGGGTTTCAGTAGTTGTGGTGCATGAGCTTAGTTGCTCCGAGGCATATGGGGTCTTCCTGGACCAGGAATCGAACCCATGTCCCTGCAATGACAGGCGAATTCCTATCCAGTGAGCCACCTGGGAAGTCCTAGATATTCTGTTAAAGCACAAGTGTCTGAATCCCACCTTAGAGCTTCTGACTCAGGAGATCTGGCAGGAGGCCCAGGAATCTGCTTTTCTAACAAGTTCCCAGGCCATGCTGCTGGTATGGGCGATGTACTTTGAGAATCACTGCTCTGGATTCTCCCTCCTCTCCCCACCCCCTTGAGGCAGGAAAAGTGTAGAATGTTGGGGAATACCACACCTTCTGGATTTGGGACTTGCTTCTCTGTGTTCCCCTTATCTTGTTCCTCTTGCCCCATATTTCCTGTTCATCACCTGTTCTCAGCCCTGGCTTTACTTTAGAACCCCTGGGGAGGGGACTTCCCTGGCTGGCCAGTGGTTAAGAATTCATGCTTCCACTGTAGGGGGCGTAGGTTCGATCCCTGGTCGGGGAACTAAGATCCTGCATGCTTCCTGGTGTCGCCAAAAAAGTAAGGAAAGAAAAAAAAAAAAAAAAAAAAAGAACTGCCTGGGAGCTTTAATGAAATATCAGAGCCTGCACCACATCTCACTATCTCCTGATTTAATCTGTCTGGGTTGTGGCCTGGGCATGGAGACTGTTTCATTTACCCAGCTGACTGCAAGGGTGGTCACGATCATAGCTGAAAATAAACCGAGTTTCATCCAAAGGTCATAGTGACCTGAATCAGTTTTTTCACTGAGGATTGCAAAATGGTTTATCCAATTCTTCCATCTTTCTTTTGGAGGGATCTTAAGGAGGGTAAAGAGGGCACTTGTCAAAATTGCTATGTGGCAATCATCTCCCACATCTGGCAGGGCCGTTCCTAGTTGCCCCACAGCCCCCCACCCCGAACCCACCCACTTCTCGGATTTCTGTCTGTAAACCAGAGGCACCACGTGATCCCAGGGGCCAATCAGCACCTTCTGACTGCAGTCATTGGTTCAGGCATGGGCGTGGGACCCAAGCTGGCTAATGAGACTTGGTTTTGGGACTTTGAATACCCAGTGACCATGGCTGTGGGGGAGAACACCTTGTTCACAGGAAACTACCTCCTGGGGGCAAGAGACGGCGTAAAGAATCCTGAGACAGGACACAAGTCCTGGCTTGTGGCTTGGGCTCTGCCGCGGATGCACTTAAAAAATATCTGCCGAGTGTCTGCTGTGTGTCAGAAACGAACTATTCTTAAAGTAGAACAGTAAAAGAGTTAAAGATACAGAGAACAAACAGATGGTTGCCAGAGGGGAGAATGTGGGAGAGGGGGAAGAATAGGTAAAGGAGGTTGAGAGGTAGAAATTTCCAGTTGCAAAATAAATGAGTCAGGGGTTTGAAATGTACAGTGTGGGGAATATAGGCAATAACTGTGTAATATCTCTATATGGTGACAGACGGTAGCTAGACATATCTGGTAATCATTTTGCAATGTATAGAAATGTCGAACCACTATGTTCTGTAACAGGAAGTAACATGGTGTTGTGGGTCAATTATACTTCAAAAACAAATGGAATTCTCTCGCAGTCCAGTGGTTAGGACTTAGTGTTTTCACTGCCCGAGTTTAATCCCTGGTTTGGGAACTAAGTTTCCTTGTGGCTCAACTGGTAAAGAATCCGCCTGCAATGCTTGAGACTTGGGTTCGATCCCTGGGTTGGAAAGATCCCCTGCAGAAGCAAAAGGCTACCCACTCCAGTATTCTGGCTTGGAGAATTCCAGACTGTATAGTCCATGGGGTTGCAAAGAGTCAGACACGACTGAGCGACTTCCACTCACTTAACTTTGGGAACTAAGATCCTGTAAGTTGTGCCATATGCCCCAAAGAAACAAAATCATAGAAAAAGAGATAAAATTTGTGCTTATCAAAAGCAGGGCATGGGGGGAGGGGAAATTGGACAGAGGCAGTCAAAAAACTACAAACTCACAATTATAAGATAAAAAGAACTAGGGTTGCAATGTACAACACAATACATATAATTTGGGCTTCCCTGGTGGCTCAGTGGTCAAGAATTCGCCTGACAATGCAGGAGACACAAGTTCGATCCCTGATCCGGGAAGATCCCACGTGCCACGAAGCAACTAAGCCGGTGCGTCCCAACTATTGAGCCTGTGCTCTAGAGCCAAGGAACTAATCTACTGGACTGAAGCCCACAACTACTGAACCACAACCACTCTATATTTTAAAAAGGATTTCCTATGTTCTGTGGGGAAGGAAGATTGTAGCCAAGTCAAAGTGAAGTATGGGTACCTTGGGGACCTAATACTGGTGACAGGCATCTGAGGTGGGGGCGGTCTTGTGAGACTGAGCCCTTAAACTGTGGGGTCTGCTCTGACTCTGAACCACGACTACTGAACCTCACATGCCGTGGAGCCTGCACTCCACAAGGAGCGGTATCAGTGTGAGAAGCCAGTGCACACAACCAGAGAGTACCCCCCACTCGCTGCAACTAGAGAAAAATCAGTGCAGCAACAAAGACCCAGCACAGCCAAAAGTAAATCAATTTAAAAAATTATTTTAAAATATAATTAACTTTGCTGTATGTTATATATGAAAATCATTAAGCGTAAATCCTGAGTTTGCATCATGAGGAAAAAGCGTTTTTTCCTATTTCTACCTTTGTATTTATATGAGATAACTTCCCTGATGGCTCAGACAGTAAAGAATCTGCCTGCAATGTGGGAGACCTGGGTTTGATCCCTGGATTGGGAAGATCCCCTGGAGAAGGGAATGGCAATCCACTCCATTGTAGACAGAGGCAATCCACTATAGACAGAGGCTACAGTCCATGAGTCTCAAAGAGTCAGACATGACTGAGCAACTAACACTTTGACTTTTTTGATGGATATTCACTAAACTTACTTGGCAATCATTTCATGATGTATGTAAGTCAAATCATTATGTTATATACCTTAAATTTATACAGAGCTGTATGTCAATAAATGGAAAGAAAAAAAACTTTTTTTTTTTTTATAGTTTTTACTGTTTCTACTCACAAACGTGGAGGTTTTCCATACCAGGACTTTTTATTGCCTCATGCAAGCCAGGTGGCATGTGGGATCTTAGTTCCCCTACCAGGGTTCAAACCCATGTCCCCAGCATTGGAAGGTGGATTCTCAACCACTGATGACCAGGAAAGTCCCACGAAACTCTTTAGTTACTATTAATATTACCAAGCCTGTAACTCAGATGCGAGTGACAGCGGGTGATTAACTCAGTCTCCAGCCCCTTTTCTCTCTGGAGCTCCCTCCCAGGACCTGAAGCTGATGGTTGTTGTTCAGTCACTAAGTCGTGTCCAACTCTTCACAGACTGCAGCATGCCAGGCTTCCCTGTCCTTCACTATCTTCCAGAGTTTGCTCAAATTCATGTCTATTGAGTTCGTGATGTTATCTAACCATCTTATCCTCTGCTGCCTCCTTCTCCTCCTGCCCTCAATTTTCCCCAGCATCAAGGGTCTTTTCCCATAAGTCGGCTCTTCGAATCAGGTGGCTTCAGTTTCAGTCCTTCCAATGAATATTCAGGATTGATTTCCTTCAGGATTGGTTGGTTTGATCTCCTTGCAGTCCAAGGGACTCTAAGAGTCTTCTCTAGTGCTACAATTTAAAAGTATCAGTTCTCTGGTGCTCAGTCTTTATGGTCCAACTCTCACATCCATGGATAACTACTGGAAAAACCATAGCTTTGACTATATGGACCTTTGTCAGCAAAGTGATGTTTCTGCTTTTTAATATGCTGTCTAGTTTTGTCATAGTTTTCCTGCCAAGGAGCAAGCGTCTTTTAATTTCATGGCTACAGTCACAGTCTGTGATTTTGGAACCCGAGCAAAGAAACTCTGTCACTGCTTCCACTTTTTCCCCCTTCTACTTGCCATACAGTGATGGTTCCAAATCTCTAATCATGGTTTGGTCTTTCTGGTGATCAGCCCTGTACTGAAGCTACTTACGGGCCCCAGCCTAGGCTGTCTTCTTATTAGTACACAAAAGATGCTTATCACTCCAGAAATTCCAAGGGTTTTTAGGAGCTCTGTGCCAAGAACCAGGAACAAAGACCTAATATTTCCTTTTTATTGTGTCAGACAGGAAAGAGTTGGGTGTGGAAGTAAAAAATTTAAAAATTCCTGCCTCTGAGGTGCAGATATTATAGTGAAGGAGACACAAGTTAAGCGAGTAAATTGTATAGTATTTTAGATTCTAGGGGCTGTAGGGAGAAGGACACAGGGAAAGGGACATCAGGAATTCTGGGGGAGGGACTTCCCTGTGGTCCAGTGGCTAAGACTGTGTTCTCCCAATGCGGGGGCTCAGATTCAACCCCTGGTCAGGGAACTAGATCCCATATGCTGCAATTAAGAGTTTTCATACCGCAACTAAAGATCCTGCATGCTGCAACTAAGACCCCACACAGCCAAATAAATAAATATTTTTAAAAAGAAAGTAATGATTGGCGGGGGGGTGGGGGTGGAGAGACTTTCCTGGCAGTCCAGTGGTTAAGATAAGATTTGTGCTTCCAGTACAGGGAGTTCAGATTCAATTTCTGGTGTGGGAATTAAGATCCCACATGCTGCCTGGCATGGCCAGGCAAAAAATAAATAAATGCTTGGGGAGGGGTTACAGTACTAACCAGGGGGTTGGGAGGGAGGTGGGTCAACAAGAAGGTGAAGTTTGTGTAAAGATCTGAAAGAGAGGGTGCGTGAGGAAGCCGTGTGAATCCAGGCAGAAGGAACAGCTAGTGCAAAGGCCCTGGGGCAAGACTGTGCCTAACAACAACAGGAAGGAACAGAGCAAGTTGGTGGGGGAGAGGGTGGCGAATGGGAAGAGTGACAGGGCAGGTGACAGGGAAGAGAGTGAGGTGACAGTTCAGAGCATTCAGGGCCTTGTGGAACCTGAGGAGGACTTAGGAGTTTACTCTAAGTCAGGTGGGAGCAATGGAGGCTTCCAACCAGAGGAAGGACACGATCTAACTCAGGCATTCACTGATGCCCTCTTGCCAATATGGGGAGGACAGAACTTCTTACTAGAATCAGTTGCACGCGTGGTCAGTCACTTCAGTCGTGTCCGACTCTGTAACCCTACGAATTTGTAGCCCACCAGGCTCCTCAGTCCATGGGATTCTCCAGGCAAGAGTACTGGAGTGGGTTGCCATGCCACCCTCCAGGGGATCTTCCTGACCCAGGGATTGAACCCCGGGTCTCTTGCATTACAGGCTTTACTACTGAGCCACATGGCATCATCCTCCTTACCCTCTATACCAAGGTGGTGACCATGAGGTCCTGAGGCAGGACCTAGATGGGCCCCGGGGTGAAGAAGTTCTCTCCTGTGTACAGAAAGTCCATAATAGTGTCGACTAAAAAATTAATCACAAGCTGAAAGTAGAGAATGTTTTATTTGGTGGAAATGTTTAGGACTCCGAGCCCAGGAGACAGCATCTCAGCAGCCCTGAGAAACAGTTCCAAGGAGGTGGGAGAGGGCTGCTGCTGCTGCTGCTAAGTTGCTTCAGTCATGTCCAACTCTGTGCGACCCCATAGACAGCAGCCCACCAGGCTCCTCTGTCCATGGGATTCTCCAGGTAAGAACACTGGAGTGGGTTGCCATTTCCTCCTCCAATGCATGAAAGTGAAAAGTGAAAGTACAGTCGCTCAGTCGTGTCCGACTCCTAGCGACCCATGGACTGCAACCTACCAGGCTCCTCCATCCATGGGATTTTCCAGGCCAGAGTACTGGAGTGGGGTTTCATGGCCTTCTCCAGGTGGGAGAGGGAGTCAGGCTGTAAAGAAGTTTACAACAAAGGGGGCAGGCAATCTGAACATCAAAGATTATTGTTAAGGAAAACCAGTTATCAAGTTAAGGAATGTAGCACTCTTCTATGCTACTCTCACTTTCATGTATGGGAAGATGCAAGAGTTTGGGATTATTGAAGTCATTTCTTTCATATGCATCTCAGCGACCTAGGGCCAGCATACTGCATTTTTACAGAGGTATGCGTCTCTCTCTCGAATTCCTTTAGGGCCCACCAGCTCACACCAGAGAGCTATAATCACTGATGACTGTGACTAAGTTCCTCCTGTAGGGAGTACTTTCTGAATTCAGAAATTCACATTTGGAGGGCCAGAATCACAGATAGCTGTGATATTTCTTGCCCCATGGATATGAGAGGAAGCATTTCCTTTCACAGTAGCAGAAACTCCATAAAAGCAAGATGATGGAGGAGGCTGGGCCCTAGCCAGATAAGAGAGTAAAGACCATTTATTCCTCATTCTTGAAGTTAAGGAGAAGCTGACTACACATGCGCAGAAAGGCTCCTTGGAGGTCAAAAGAGAGGGGGTGTCACCATATAGTACATGATGTCAACCTACCCATAGGCCTCTTTGCTGATAATCCATCTTGGCTAAGCGATGTGCATGCACACTTGGGAGGAGCCTGAAAGTGAAGTGAAAGTGAAAGTCGCTCAGTCATGTCCAACACTTTGCAACCCCATGGACTATACAGCCCATGGAATTCTCCAGGCCAGAATTCTGGAGTAGGTAGCCTTTCCCTTCTTCAGGGGATCTACCCAACCTAGGAATTGAACCAGGGTCTCTGCACCGCAGGCAGATTCTTTACCAGCTGAGCCACAGGGGAAGACCAAGAATACTGGAGTAGGTAGACTATCCCTTCTCCAGCAGATCTTCCCAACCTAGGAATCGAACCAGGGTCTCTGCATTGCAGGCGGATTCTTTACCAACTGAGCTATCAGGGAAGCCCTGGAGGAGCCTAAGACAAAAAAAATATGGGCTCAGAACCAGGCAAAGCAAGATGACTGACGAAAGTAAACCAGGAAGAAATGTACCGTAAAAGTGACTCAAACTACCACGAGGGCGTGACTCTGATCTCGCCTGTGTGTCTGATAGGGACAAAAGAGGATGATCAAATAGTTAGCTTGGAAACCCCGTTAATAAGATTAATGATCACTCAAGAAAGTAATGGGAAAATTCTGAAACAAGGTGGGCCTGCCTGACTTATATAGCAAAACAGGCGCTTAGCATCAAAGTCAGACTGGCTTGCTTAATGATAAAAGCAAGCTACCTTGCTTAACAACAAAACCATGCAACACCAGCATAGGGCATGCCCCAAAGCAATAAAACAACGGTGGCATGAGACCCACATCCTGCCCAGTGAGCTAATTGAGTTAGGAACCCCCAAAACGTGTTATTTGGCCCCTAAGATGTGTTATTTGCACCATGCTCCCCAAAACAATAAAACAACAGTAGAAAATATGGCCTACGATCTGCCCAGTGGTGTCATCAAGTTAATGACTCCACAATCAGGCTCTGTGGACACAAAAAACTATCATTTACGGGAAGGTAACTTTTCAAAATGAAGGAACTTCATTGTGCTGAGACCCGAAAATATTTTTCAAAAGCGCTGTCACAGTCCTGGGCTGACCATGTAGGGAGGGACAAGTAAACCTCCCTGCCCTACCTGGGGAAAGACAAGTAAGATTTTCTCCCCTTCCACTCTCTTCCTCTGACTATAAAAATGTAACTCACTGAATACCCAGGGCAGGCAAGCATTGCGCTGCCCACTTCTGAACCTTGCAAGCGTCCCTTTCTAAGAAATCACTTTTTACCTATCACTTTGCATGCATGCTAAGTCGATTCAGTCATGTCCAACTCTGCGCCCCTCGGGGCTGTAGCCTGCCGTGGACTGTAGCCTCCTCCGTCTATGGGATTTTCCAAGCAAGGATAGTGGAGTGGGTTGCCATGCCCTTCTCCAGGGGATCTTCCCGACCCAGGGATCAAACCCAGATGTCCTGCATTGCAGGAAAATTCTTTACCATCTGAGCCACCATGGAGGTCACCAGAGATCAGCCCAACTAGATGCAGCCCCAGACCTGAGCCTCCCTGTCCTGATTCAGGTTCTGCAGCATCACACACGGCCCTCGACCAACTCTCCACTTGGCTGTGATTCAACTGCCCTCTTCCTGGAAACTCCATTTCACTAATGGAAAGAAAAGAACCACAGCATCTGGGCATAACAACTTTAATTTTTTATTTTCTCGAGAAAAGTGCGCATCTTTATGACTGAACATCTAAGAACGGCTTACACAAGGAGAACCACACCCAGAATATAAAGGTCTAGAGCTCTCTCCTGGTGTGTTCTGGGATCATGGAGAAGTCACTTATTGGAATTAGCACTTCAACACTGAAATCAAATTTCACCCCTTGTTTTGTTTTCAGTGGAGTTGGGAGAGAAACACACAAGAAAATGATCCCCAGAGAAGCCAAAGAAAAGCAAAACAAACATAACCCCAAACCCCAAAAGGCGGTCATGGCAATTTCCTGCTGACATTGGAAAGACAACTTGAAAGCAATTAAGAAGGCACAGCAGGGATGCAGGATACAGCTTCAAGTCACCTCCCCAGATCCCAGCCTCCCTGGCACCAGGAAGCTGTCTTCCCACAGCCTTTGGCTTAATCTTTGTAAACTCAACAAACCTCCATTCCCTCCTGGTGATCTTTGAGAACATCAGTTGCAGTTTTCCAGACACTGTCAGGAGTTAAACCTCCCCCCGAAACATCATAAGATGAAAACTGAACACCATTTTTAGACCATACAAGAAAAATTCTCCTACATCATTCCCAGGCTTGAGAGAACCCTAAAGAGTGGCAGCTGTCTCAACTGCAACTTCAAGTTGAACTGCTGAAAAGTCTTGTGTAAACAGAAATCTTAGGCCAGGTCAGGTACAAGATGCAGCCAAAGCTGTCTTTTATCACACAGGCTATCACACAAGTCAGCTGGTCCCCTTGATAGTGACCCTCTGGCCAAACATTTTTTTTCTGGCAGCAGTTTAAGGAAAATGGACAGGCAAAGGGAATCTTGACAGGCCATGGTATGTCTTAAGAAGCCTTTTTCTAGCTGCTTTAATTTCTCTTTTATGTTAAAGCAACTAACATTTTAGACTCCCGCGCCCCAAACCTTCCGGTAAGTCTCACGTGGTATATTTCCAAGAACTTGTCCTTTTCATCGCAGCCAAGTTTGTTGGCGTACAAAAATACCCCCACTTTTGACGCTCTAAGGGCAGTCCCGGTTTGGGGTGAACAGGGCCTTCTAGAAACAAATTCAATCTCCAGCTTCTGTAAAGGTAAGAACTACGTTAAACTGGACCCAGACCTTGCCCACTCCTGGTAGGAAGTAGCAGAGATCCTCAAGGCTACAGAAAATCACTTTGGCAGCAGGGGCTGGGAGACTGGACAAATCACACACTTTGGCTGTCCTCCCAGTGGCAAGTTCTGGGGTATCAGTGTTCCAGGGTAGAAAGAGGTACTGTGTCACCAAGGTTGGACTCAGGTGGGCAGGAAGGGCCACTGAGCAGAGGATGGGGCCAGGAAGGTGTCAAAATGAAGATCACCTCCCAGCAGGAGCCCCTGGTAGCTAGGGACGCCCAACCTGGTGGGCTCCCTGCTAGTGTCTCAACCAACCAGGGGGCCTGTTCTCCACCCATCTGTCTTCAGCCTGCCACTCCCAAGCGGCATCTGGGAAATGCAAGTAGCAACAGCGGTTACCTGCTGCCCCTCCAGCCAAACCCCAAAGCGTTCTTTCCTGTGGCTCCTCTATTAGCAGGAGCCCAGAGATAACATGGCTCGAGAAGCCAGCCCTGAGTCTTCAAGGTTTTTCAAATGGGAGGAGCCGATGTCCTCACATGGAGAGCCGCCAGCCAGTGCAGGCTATGCTACAGGAATATTGCTCAATTTCCTTTTTGAGCAGGATATGGGATGTGGAAAGACCTTGCTTAAAACATTACCAGCCAAACAGGGCCCGTGGAAGGCAGGTCAGGGCAGGAGAGCCTAAGCTTCTAACTTTGAATTAACTCCTGGTAAAAAGTCCTCAGCAGGAATGCATGATTCTCTGCCTGGCCCGGAGCAGCCCATAGTTTCCAGAATTCTATTCTGGATCGAGAATGCAGTGGGTCAGCTGTAACAGTGGCAGGGTCGAGCAAATTCTGGGGAAGCTCAGAAGGCACTTCTGGGGTCCCTAAAGCCGCGGGTGGGGGTAGGGGGAGCTCTGGGAAAAGCCGCTTTAATACTGCTTTCACAGGCAGAAGATCTGCAGGTCAGAAGGGAGGGGTCTGGGAGATGCAAAACCACCACCCTGGTTCACAGGCAGAGGGTTCACAGGCAGACTGGGCAATCCTGAGAAAGGACCTGCCTTCCACATCCCCACGGATGAATTCTTGAGATCCCTCCCACCAACTCCCCACTCCCACCCCAAATGCACGAGGGAGAAGAACCATCTCCGGCCAGCACGCGAACTAAAATCAATGCCCAAGTCAGAAACGGATGCGGATAAGTGGTTCTAACCCAGAAGGCATGGCGGTTGCCCCTTCACCAGGCGGAGTGGGACGCGCCGTGTGCGTGCTCTCTATCACCATGACAACGCTGGGACGCAGCAAGCTCGTGCACGCCCCTTCCCCAGACCCTGTCCGCAGTGCAGGGTTTGAGCCTGCGACAGGGGCTGCTTGGGCAGACGGGTGGCCTTGGCCAGAGAACGCGCCATGCGGGAGTGGGGGTGGCCAATGGGAAGCTGGGGGCGCCCTGAGCTTGGAAACAGCCCTTATGGCTCATGCCTCAGTTACAGTCTCTGCCGAGGCAGGAGGGGGTGGGGTGGGGGAGTCCTCTCTAGCAGGGACAGCTGCTGGGCTGTGGCGCTGGGGTGTCCCCCAAGGCCGGGCCTTTCCCATTGCTGCCAGGGCTAGAGCTGGGTTCCAGGGACTCATTCATCTTCTCGCAGATGACGTCCACCAGGCGCTCGAAGACCTGCTTCACGTTGATGTTCTCCTTGGCGCTGGCCTCGAAGAACTCAA
The DNA here is from genome assembly GCF_019923935.1 of Bubalus bubalis. Classification (NCBI taxonomy): domain Eukaryota; kingdom Metazoa; phylum Chordata; class Mammalia; order Artiodactyla; family Bovidae; genus Bubalus; species Bubalus bubalis. Next base: position 95,448,364 of record NC_059165.1, on the reverse strand, counting down.
AACCTGGAGGAATATAAGATGGGAAGATGTGGGAATTCCCTGGCAGTCCAGTGGCTAAGACTCCGTGCTTCCACTGCAGGAGGCACGGGTTTGATCCCTGGTCAGGAAACTAATATCCTACATGTTGTGGCAGGGGGTGGGGAGGGTGTTATAACATAATAAATGGCTTATTAAAAAAAAAAAAAAAGATAGGATGATCTGTGAAACCCTGGGGGGTCAGCGCCTGGGCTATGGCATCACACGAACCTGGGTTCCAAGCCCAGTTCTGACCTTTGTTCAGCTGAGACTCTTAGTCTTTTGGAGCCTCAGTTTGCTCTTCTGTAAAATGGGAACAATGATGCTGCTGATGCTGATAAAAATGTGTAACAGCAGCGCTTGCCTGGACTACCTTGCGTATCTCTTTGTCACAAGGCAGCGGTGGCAAGAGTCTTACCCCCAGTTAAGCGGCACTCATCCTCTATCCAATTTCTGCTGCACAGGAAGGCACAGCCAGGGTGCCCACAAAGCCCAATATTTATGTGGACCTTTTAAGCGCAGCCAAGTATTTCACATGTTCTGGAACATATGCTCCCGGTCAAATAAAACAGGACTGGCTTCGGCCCAGGGCTACCCAATCTGTAAACTCTGTCAGCCAGATAATGGCAGGTTTCGCAGAGTTTTAGAGAGCATACAATGTACCCAGTTCCTGGCCTACAGAGTGCACTAAAAACAGTAATAATAATAATAGGCAGTGCTTACGCAATGCTTACTATGCGACAGGCACTTTTCTAAGAACTTTACGTAAATTAACTCATTTAAGGATGCTCTGTGCATGCGCAGTCACTCAGTCTGAGGTAGATAGTTTTTGTGGGGGGAGCTGGACCATGCAGCTTGTGGGATCCTAGTTCCCCAATCAGGGATTGGATCCACGCCCCCTACAGTGGAAGGGTGGAGCCCTAACCACCTGACTGCTAGGGAATGCCCTATGCTATTATAGCCCATTTTATAGATGGGAAAACTGAGGCACACAGCAGGAAAGTCACTCATGTAAATTCACACAGGTTAACACACTCAGGCTGCCTGGTTGAAATAATAACAGATTAAACATTTCTCTTGTACCACCTTGGGCCTCAGGAGGGAGGGCAGGCTGGCTGATTCCTTTTGGGGAAGGGGACGGTGAAGCAGATTTGAATAGACTTTTAGCATCACAGGGATCATCATAACTTTTTCTCTTAAAAATAAAATGTTTAGGAACTTCCCTGGTGGTCCAGTGGTTAAGAATCTGCTTTCCAATGCAGGGGATATAGGTTCAATCCCTGGTTGGGGAACTAAGATCCCACGTGCCTCGGGGCAACTAAGCCTGAGTGCTGGAACTACTGTGCCCATACTCTGCAACAAGAGAAAACCCAGCGCTGCAATGAGACCCAACAAAGCAAAAAAAAAAAAAAAAGCTTATCCACTTAGCAAAAGGTGAGAGGTGGTACAAATGCTTTGGGGCCCTGCCCAGAATTCCTGGGCTACAAGAAGTGGCCCAGCAACCTGCAAATAGGGTGCACATGACTGTCCTTCCTGCACCCTGCGCCCCTGGTTCAGGCTCCACCTGCTGGGAGCTATGGTCCCCAGTGTATCCCCATCTGCCGTTCCCAAGGTAGGCCAGAAATTCAGACAAATGTCCAGGCTATTACACACAGCACAGGGTGAACAGGCCTCTATTCTAACCCTTGGAGAAGGCAATGGCACCCCACTCCAGTACTCTTGCCTGGAAAATCCCATGGATGGAGGAGCCCGGTAGGCTGCAGTCCATGGGGTCGCTAAGAGTCGGACACGACTGAGCGACTTCACTTTCACTTCACTTTCATTTTTCACTGTCATGCATTGGAGAAGGAAATGGCAACCCACTCCAGTGTTCTTGCCTGGAGAATCCCAGGACGGGGGAGCCTGGTGGGCTGCCGTCTATGGGGTCGCACAGAGTCGGACACAACTGAAGTGACTTAGCAGTAGCAGCATTCTAACCCTTGTCATTATCATGCAGCACTAGATAAATATCATTGTAATTAGTAAATGTATAATTATCCATCTATGTCTCCACTATTAGAATATCTGCACCAAGAGCGCAGGATGTCTATCTGCCTTGTCCACAACTGTAGCCCAGGGCCTGGCACAAAGCAAGTGCTCAGAAACTACTGACTGAATGAATGATCAGATGGATGGATGGATGAGTGGGTAGAGGGATATATGGATGAATGATGTGTATTTAGATGGATGGATGCACAGGTGGATGGATGCATAAATAATTGGGTAGATGGGAGGATGTATAGATAAGTGTACAGATAGATGGATAGGTAGATGGATGGATGGAGAGATGGATATAGAGATGAATGGACGAATGTATAGATGTATAGATGGATGGATGAATAGATGGATGAATGGATGAACGGGTGGATGACAGAGGTAGGACACGAACACAGATCTCTATCCTGAGCCTGGTGGTCATCAATGTCGCCCCACCATCTTCCCAGGCAAATTGGCATTTCATTAATCATGTCCAGCTCTGCCTCAAATAATCTGAGTTTTTCTTCTTTTTTTAAGACTTAATTTTTGGCTGCCCCACACAACAGGATCTTAGTTCCCCAACCAGGAAACTGAACCCACATCTCTTGCAGTTGAAGTGCGGAGCCTTAACTACTGGACCACCAGTGAAGTGTTTTTTTTTTAAACACTTTTTTTCTTATTATAAATATTCATTAGAGAAACTACTGAAAAATATCAAGTCAGCTAAAAATGTTGTATGTAATCTCATCACCCAGAAACAACTACTATTGCTGTTTTGACATCTAGCTTTCCACTTTAAAAAAAAAATACATAAATTGTTGGGGTTCAGTTTGTAGTGGGTAGGAGTGTGTGCACATGTGTGTGGATTTTCTTCTTATGAAATTGGGGTCCAAATCCATCTCCCAATTTGTTGTCTGATATTTTAAACTTAATGGAAGAGCGGGAATTGCCCCCTGACCCCCAGGAACTAGATGTTTTCCACAAGAAGGTGTGGGCAGGGGACTTCCCCGGTGGTCCAGTGGTTAAGACTCTGCGTGGCCACAGCAGGGGGCAAGGGTTCAATCCCTGGTCAGGAAACTAAGATCCCCCACCCCGTGTGTTGCAGCCAACAACAAAAATGGTGTGGGCAGCATCCTCAAGTATTCCAGCCTACGGCAGGGCCCCAACAGCTGACTCCCAGCACATCTGTAAATGAGACCCAGGCTCAGGTTCCTAAAACACAGGGGACAAAGGAGCAGAGTCAAACCCCAAATGGGAGACGTTCCACAGAACAAAGACCCAGTTTCTCCAACAAATGATGGCAAGAAAAAAAAAGGAAAAGAAAGAGGGAACGGTTATGGTCCAGGGGTCTGTGAAGTTTCTCTGCAAAGGGTCAGACAGTAAATCTCTTAGGTTTTAGGCACAAACATCAGCAACACTTGACAATCATGCTACTAACGCTTAGATGCAACCCACACACACGCAGGACTCTGTAAGAACCGCTTCATGCGTCATAACTCATTTAACCCGCCTGACAACCTAACCAGGTGGGGCTGTTATTATATTATCTGCCTTTCACACACGAGGAAGTGCTGGCCCAGAGAGCTAAAGTCACCGGTGCGAGATCACAAAGCCATCAAGAAATAACTGCAGTTAATGTTCAATCAGGGCCAGGATTTGCTTATTTAATCTAACAGCCCTATGAGGTAGATGAGGTTTTCACCTGTTTCCCAGATGGAGCAATGGAAGCACAGAGAGGGTAGGTGAGGTGCCAAAGGTCACATAGTTAGTGGGTTGCAGGAGGGGATTCTAGCTCCAGAGTCTCGGTCCTTAACCTGCCCTCCCTGCATAGTGCTTACATTCCCTCTTGCACAGAAAGTCCTGGGGAGGGCCTAGAATACTCCAGGACAAGATTTTCTTTTAGCTTAAACTTTGAATCGAGAATCCATTCACCTGATTCACAAAGGTAGGCTGAAAAGTTCCCCTCCAACCCTGGTAGCATCCCAGGTCACCAGGGTTACTAGATCCTTCTGTATCCTTCCAGAGTTCCTTTAAGCAAACATCAATATACATCAATATACACCCTTTTTAAACGCTAATGCAGGGGTTGGCAAACTGAGCTGCAGGCCAATCTGGCTTGTTGCCTATTTTCTTTTTAAGTATTTATTCAAGAACTAAATTTAAGTATATTGGGCCTTCTTGGTGGCTCAGTGGTAAAGAATCTGCCTGCTAAGGCAGGAGACACAAGTTCGATCCCTGGGAAGATCCCCTGTAGAAAGAAATGGCAACCCACTCCAGTATTCTTGCCTGGAAAATTCCATGGACAGAGGAGCCTCGAGGGCTATAGTATGTGGGGTCACAGAGTCGGACATGACTGATCGACTGAGCATGCATGAACACAGCTGATTTATCATATTGTTAGTCTCAGGTGCTGTTGCCTATTTGTGTAATTAAAGTTTTATTGGCAGACAGTCACACTCATTCATCGATGTATTATCCAAGGCTGCTTTCAGGCACAGCTGAGCAGTTAGACCCTAGGACTGAAAATATTTCCTATTTGGCCCTTTAAGAAAATGTTGGCAAGGGACTTCCCTGGCAGTCCAGTGGTTAGGGCCCCTTGCTTCTACTGCAGGGAGTATGGGTGTGGTCCCTGGTTGGGGAACTAAGATCCCACAAGCTTAACTGTGCAGCCAAAAAAAGAAAATGTTTGCTGATCCCTGGACTAAAAGCAGCAGCCATACCCACTATTCTGTAGTTTGCTTTTTCCACTTACCCATATATCCACAGACTGCAGAACATAAAGAATGGCCTGATCCTTTTTCACAGCTGCATAGCATTCCCTCACGTGACTATACTTTATGTGTAGCTGCTTCCCCCGCTGTGAGAGACTTGGGAGGCTGCCAAGCTTTCCCTCCTAATAACTGTGCTGTAATTTGATACACCCGTCACTTCCCACATGGGTGCAGGTGTTTGTAGGATAAATTCCCAGAAATGGTTTTGCTGAGTTTGGGTTCCCAGGGCAGTTGGGCAGTAAAGGTTATCTGTGGGTAAATCCTCTGGAATTAAATGTAGCAGGTGGTATACATGCAGGCATTTTTCTGGGCAGATCTTCAAAGGGCAAAGTATTGGTGACTGGTTGGACCTGGGACTCAAGCATAGGGATGGAGGTTTGGTTCTGGGAGGTCCAGGGCCTGTAGCCCAGGTTGGGCACTGACCAAGGTCGTCGGCGAGCCTCCGGCCTTCCTCGGTGGGCACAACACGCTCATCCTCCAGGTCACACTTGTTCCCCACGAGGATGACCTGAGCGTTGTCCCAGGAGTAGGTCTTGATCTGCGTGGCCCTGTGGAGTTGGAGGTCTGTGTTAGGCCAGAGATTAGGGTCAGGGAGAGAGGGTGAAGGTCAGGGGGTCAGTGGTCAGCAAGCACTCACCAGTCCTGCACGGCAGCAAAGGACTCCTGGTTGGCAACGTCATACATGAGCAGGAAGCCCATGGCTCCGCGGTAGTAGGCTGTGGTGATGGTACGGTAGCGCTCCTGGCCCGCCGTGTCCTGGGCACACAGTGGGGTCAGGCATCTAGAAGCCACCCTGTTCCCCACCCTACCTCTCCAGGTGGGCACCCCAGCCTCACAGCCCCAGTCTGATGACCAGGACATGGACCTGCCCTCACAGCCCCCGATTTAATGGGGAGAAATATGGGCCTGCTCTAGTCTGATGGAGAGGGCATGTACCCTGTCCTTGAGGGGTTTCCAGTCTGAGGGGTCGGTGGCCTCTCAAAGACTTATTAAGCCCCCTATGACCTCATCTCCAAGAATCAACTTCATGACCACAAACAAGAACCACCTTGATCAGAGGGTACCACCTTGGTGCGACAGTCTGATGCTCGTTACCATGACAATCATTACCAGCAGGTGCTTTGGGAGCGCGAGCATGACTCTGAAGAAGCTCAGTGGGAGCCTCCGGGCCTGTCCCAACAGGGTACCCAAACCTCTTCCCCATTCGTCACCAGATCTTCTAATCCAGCTTGGGTTAGTACTGTCTCCCCGTCAGACCCTAGAGGGCAGGGTAAATCCTCCTCATCCTGATGAATTCACTTCATGGATAATACCCCTGCTGCTCTTCACATCTACCCCAAGCCCTCTCCCCGACTCTGGATCACTGTTGCTGACCCGGGACCCCTCCCCACAGCCCTACACCCTCGCCTGAGCTTCCCCAGAGGAATCCCAGTCCCTGCCTGGGCCGGCAGACCCATAGACTGCCGCCTGGCCCACCCAGATCTGCAGCTTGATCCTCTTGTCATGGCGGTAGACTGTCTTGACCTTGAAGTCAATGCCCACGGTGCTGACAAAGGCGGGCGTGAAGGAGTCGTCGGCGTATCGGAACAGGAAGGACGTCTTGCCCACGCTGCTGTTGCCAATGAGCAGCAGCTTGAACATGTAGTCAAAGTTCTGGTCCGCTGCATCCCGCTGGCCTGTAGGGGGGTCTCCAGCTGAGGCCATCTTGGCAGGGAGCCTCCTGGGATGGGGAGAACTGGAGCCCTGCAGGGAAAATGACACCGGGAATGGTCCCAGTGTCTACACTGGTTGTTGTTGTTTTAGTCGCTAAGTCGTGTCCAACTCTGCGACTCCATGGACAGTAGCCTGCCAGACTCCTTTGTCCATGGGATTTTCCAGGCAAGAATACCAGAGTGGGTTGCCATTTCTTCCTCCAAGGAATCTTCCCAACCCCGGGTCTCTTGCATCAGCAGGCAGTTTCTTTACCACAGAGCCACCTGGGAAGCCCATGCACTGGACCTGGGCTCAAATCCTGGCTCTGCCACTTGGAAGTCAAGTGATCTTGGATGCGTCACTTGCCCTTGTGGGGCCTCAGCGTCCTCGCCTAGAAAATGGGGATGTTTGCCAAATGCAAGGGTCCAGGTTGGGGGTGCCTCATTGGGCTGCTGAGGGACCAGAACCTTCGGAAGGTGCAGGTGTGGACTTTGCCCCGGGGCGAGAAGCTGGCGTGGCCCAAGTGTGAGCTGGGGGTAGCTGGGGCTGTCAGCTGGATAAAGCCCCCCCCTCCACCCAGGGCCTGGGTGTTGACTTTGGCAGGTGTTAGCCACCTGCCTGCCTCTACCCAGGCCAACTTTAAGTCCTTCCCTGAAGCCCATGGGGAGGGGGCTTTCAGTGGATACACCCCAGGGTTTAATGCCCAGTTCTACCCCCAAATGGGGCCTGCCACCTTCTGTTTGTCAAAGGGGCTGGGCCCATCTGCCTCCCAGGAAAGCTGACTCACCCCAGCCCAGCGTCAGCCCACAGAGGCCAGAAAGATGGTCTTCCAATCCAAGGAAACCACCCACCCCAGCCTGACCACCTGGATGGGCCTTTCCTGTCAATCTGTCCCCACAGATAAGGCTGCTTCATCTGGGGCCATGCACCCCTCAGTCACTGCAGAGGCCTATTTTCCTAGCTGTTGTGGCTGCTCCCTGAGCCTCACAGCGAGGCCTCAGAAGGCCTGGGTGAATGTGGGGCAACCAGCAGAGGCACCCCTGGCAAAGCCATTTCTCAACTACCCCCCAGGGCTTTTATCCAGGTTAAAAAGGAGGACCCAGCCGGCCCTCCTTTCCTGCCCAGCCCTCTGCCCCACCCCGTGTTCCGGGAGAACGAGTTTGAGGAGGGGAACGGAAGAGGCAGGAAGCCTTTCCCCATGCTAGGCAGGGCAGCTGGGATGGGGCCCCAACTCTGCCCCACCCTCAGCCCACCTGTCAGCCGGTCCCACCTCTTATCTGACCATCTGGTGACTCTCCCTCAGGCCAGGCACGAGTTAAGGGACCCCGGAGGGCTCGGTCCTGTTCCCCTCGTCACCTGATATGGGGCGCCCCAGCCAGTGCTGGGGAGCTCCGAGCTTCCTCCATCACCATATGGTCACATCTCTTGTCTCCAGCTGGGCTTTCTGCCCCGCCCGCGCCCCATTAACGCTCCCGATGAGCCCAGCTGGGTAGGGGCGAGGGAAGAGGCGTCCCCCGCCGCCTGCCTTTGTTCCCCAGGACCCCGGCCCTCCCCCGCTAAGCCCCAGTCCCCCCCGGAGACCTGCTGGGACGCGGAGGCGCGGGCTGGAGTGCTCTCCCTCCGAGGGAGTCACTTTGCGTAGTGGGGGACGCTGACTGCGAGGGTTCTGCCTCCGAACTCTCTGCGACCTGGCCCTGGTTGCGACCCAGACCCCGCAGCCGCAGACGCCGCCGCCGCTGCCAGCAGCCACCCGGATCCCGCTCCGGCCCCGCCCCTAAGCGGGAGGAGGGGCCGCTCCTGGGGAAGGGCGGGGAGGAACCGGGGCGGGGCTTGTGGGACTGGGCGGGGGCGGAGTGGGGCGGGGGAGGGGCTGGAAGTATCTCCAAGCGCGCAGCTAGCTGTCTGTTCCGTGCCAATAAACATTTCATTTTAACCAACCAGACGTGGAGTTCCTACATGTGCACAGCAGCTAAGAGCACGGACTCTGGAGCCAGGTTCCAATCTCAGCTCCACCACTTCCAGTCCTTGTCGCTTTGGACATGTTAACCTCCCCGGGCCTCATTTCCCCTATCCATCATGTGGTCGGTCGTTAACAAGGGTGCCCACTTCACCGGGTTGGGTAAAGGTTCTGATATGAGTTTGTTGTTTGTAAAGTGCAGCACCTGACCCTAAACTGGGCTAGACACCTTTTCCAAATACCTGAAGAGTTAACGCCCTCCTTTTACAGATAAAGAAATTGGAAATCAGAGAGGGGCAGGCCCTGGCCTGAGGCCACAAAATTTGATATCCAGGCCCAACTGTGGTTTTTTTCTTCAGGCCAACAGTAGAGAATCTGCATTTATAATATTCAGGCTTAGGATTTCTCTGGCGGCCAGGTAGTTAAGACTCCATGCTTCCACTTCAGGGGGCATGGGTTTGATCCCCTGCTCAGGGAACTAAGGTCCCACATGTCATGTGGCCAAAAAATTTTTTAAACCAAAAATTTTTAAAGTTCAGGCTTTGGTGGATTCCTAATTCAAACAACTGCACCTGAAGCCACTTGCTGAACTTCACTGAGCCCCCATTGCTTCTTGGGAGCAATGTTAGCCACCTCCAAGGGCTCCTGTGGATGAACTGAGATGTGTGTCAGTCAGGAAGTGCTGGTATATGCTCAGTAACAAGCAGCCCCACAGTCACCATGGCACCCAACATCCAAGGTTTGCTTCGTTTTTTTAAATTGGAGAAAAATTACTTTATGATGTTGTCTTGTTTTCTGCCATACAACACCCCAAATCAGCCATAGTTATATACATTACCTCCCTCTTGAGCCTCCCTCCCCTCCCCCAGTCCACCCCTCTAGGTTATCACAGAGTGCCAAGATGAGCTCCCTGTGTTATACAGCAACTTTTCACCAGCTGTCTATTTTATGCATGGTAGTGTATATAGGTCAGTGCTACCTTCTCCCTTTGCCCCACTCTTTCCTTCCCTTACTGTGTTCACAAGTCCCTTACGTCCAAGGTTTGCTTCTCACTCACACTGATCATTGCAAACAGGGGAAGATGTGGAGAATCAGGCACTGGCTTGTATACTTCTTCTCAAAAGTGACTTTGCTCACATTCCATTGGCCAAAGCAAGTCACGTGGCCATTCCCAATGTCAATGAGGTGAAAAAATACAATTGTCCTCTATGGATCAGAACCAGATACTGTTACCATAATACATGCTATGTGTAATGGTTAGCGCCATGCCTGGCACACAGTAGGTGCTCAACAAATGGCACCATTGTAGGACAAGCTTAGGGGCTGCAACATACTACACTCTGAATTAGTATGCCGTGTGAATGGGAAAATGGAATCCCTCAGCTCTACCCTTGCCTACAAGGGCTTCCCTGGTGGCTCAGTGGTAGAGTCCACCTACCAAGGCAGGAGACGGAGGTTCGATCCCTGGGTTGAGAAGATCTCCTGGAGAAGGAAATGACAACCCACTCCAGCATTCTTTGCCTGGGAGATCCCATGGACAGAGGAGCCTGGTGGGCTACAGTCTATGGGGTCGCAAAAGAGTAGGACACGACTGAGTGACTAAACAACAGCAACAACAACCCTTGCCTGCCCCTCCCCTTCTTTGCTTCCCAGTTGGAGAAAGATGAAGGCAGTCATTTCCAAAGAAGCGTTTATTGACATCCAGAGCCCCAGCAGAGACAGAGAGTCAGTGGGAGCTAGAGGTTGTGGAGGGCCAGGGCAAGGCCTGCCAAATGAAGCCCATTGCTCAGGAGGCAGCCCAGATTGCAAAGGGAGGACAGGCCGTGGTAGCGGAAGAACTGCTGGCGGAGGGCGCTGTACTTGGGGTCCTGACCCCGCAGCTGGTGGTAGGGGTCCGAGCCCTGATGACTGCCCGGCACCTCCCCGCCCAGGCCCCGCTCCTTCTCCACAGTCTGCAGGGCCCACATGGCGGCCGTGGTGCGGGACTCCAGCCAGCGGGCATTGACAGTGGCCAGTGTGAGGCTCAGGAGCAGCAAGAAGAGCTGGTGGGGCAACGGGAGGACAAGGTGAGCCACTCCTGGGAGGCAGGAGGGGCCCCAGGGCATGTCCTTGTGCATCCTCAAAGGCCGAGGGGAATGGGAGACAGGATCGGGTCAAAGCCAGGTCTCCCTGCTCCATCCCCAAACCCAAACAGAGCTCCAGCTCTCATATCCTGAGACCCGCAGTTCCTAAGGAAAGGCTCCACCACTGTCTCTTCTCTCTCCCCCAAATTCCTGAGCAGCTTCTCTTCTGATACACTGACTGGAGCTTTCCAGAACACAGCCTGTCTCCTACCCAATTCTTCCCCAGAACTGAGGATGGGCAGAGCCTCTCTTCCCTGAGTTGGGACAGAGCACCACGGTAACTGTCCCTTCATTTCCCCCAAAGAGCCTAAGACGGGGCCTATCTCCTTGGTGGCCCAAGCCTAGTCCCTAGAAGCTGACATTGGCCCCACAGGGAAAGGATTAAAAGTCCCCGAAATTTCCAGTTACCCATAATCCCTCATGTGTCTGTGAGGTTATCAAAACCCCTTTCAGGCCTTACCTGCCCACATCTGAGGGACAGAATGGGGTCGGGGGAGGGCAGGATAGAGAAACATGAGATGCAGAGATGGCTCCTTGCCTTGTGGCTGGGTAAAATGTGTGGATGGGGGTTGTTGCCGTTGTTTAGTCGCTAAGTCGTGTCCGACTCTTTCGCGACCCCATGGACTGTAGCCCACCAGGCTCCTCTGTCCATGGGATTTCCCAGGCAAGAATATTGGAGTGGGATGCCATTTCCTTCTCCGGGGATGGAGGTGGGGGACTGTAAATCCCCAGTCAGGCTAGTTTTTAAACAATGAGCTGGGGTCAGTGCCTCAGCCCAGCTGAGTCACCACAGCTTGGCTGCAGGCCCAGTCAGGGGGAGGAGAGGGAGCAACAGCCAGCAGACAGACACAGGGGGAATAGACAGGGCTGCTGGGGATGGTTGTGCAGGCTGTGCGCTGCTCAAGGGTATCCAAAGCCCAACTCTGTGTATACCAGGAAGCTGGGGTGGTTTGGGGGCGTCTTGTTTTAATTGTCACAAAGGTGTCATAGGTGCTCAGTGCAGTCCTGGGAGTGAATGTCCAGAGGGTAGTGGAGCCCAAGCCCGCATACCTGGCTGGCCTCCCAGAATGTGAGCTGAGCCCAGGAACACTGTGAAGCCAAGATGCAGAGGTTGACGAAGGCACAGCCCATAGAGATGTGAAAGTAGAAAGGGAAGAGTTTGCTCTGCACCAGACCGAAGGTATGTCGGGGAAGGCCTCGGAAGAGCACAAAGCCTGTGGGGTGCGGGGGACCAGTGTTAGGACTCGTCCAAGGACCCTCTCTCATCCCTGTCCCCACAGCGGGCATCCATGATGTCCAGGCCGACGATCCCTACCTGAGATGAAGGTCACCCACATTTGCATGCCCCAGGCCCCTGACAAGACCAGGAGATGGACCACTTTAGTCAAGCTTCCTGGATTCCCGCCTTCCTCCATCTTTCAGGCCTGAGAAGGAGGCACCAGGTAAGTCAGAGCTTTATATTTGCCCTGTGGCCTTCAGACCCTGTGAGCCTGCACAAGGCCAGGGTCATGGTCTATCCAGCAGAGATACCGGGATAGCAGCCCAGGAATGGGATGGGGAAGACCCAAAACAGTTGTGACATCCCCGACCCTATCTCTACAAATGTCACCCCCAAGATCTTAGGGTCTCTGGACCCCAACATCCATGCCACCGCTGAGACTCCCAAATTTCAGCTCCAGCAGCTCAAGCTTGCAGCCCTAGATCTTCAGAGATCACCCCAGTGATTCCCAAATATCACCCCAGGGACCCACTTCTAACATCAAAGACCACTCCTTTCATGACAGGATGTCGCTAAGAACATTCCCGAAGCATCTCCCAGAGACGCGTTCTAATCGTGGGAAACCCCAAATCTCATCCGGAGGAAACCGACCCCACCACTGGACCCGGATCTCGACCCGCAGCACCAGGAGTCCCGGGCTGGACCTAGGATGTCAGGCTTGGTGGGCTCGGTACCTCACTCCCGCGCTCCGGGGTGGCCCGCGGACCTCCTCAGCTACCTCCCGTCGTGGGACCAAGAATTCGTCCCGCCCCCCAGCTAAGCCAGAAGCCAATCGGACCGGAGATCTGTATCTCCTGTACCGCCCTCTTAAATTTTGACCAATCGATAAACGGAAACTAAGCCTGAAATCCCGCCCACTCTCCGGACTCTCATCCAATTATACCGCGGATCCTAGGATCTGCGGAAGCGGAAAGGCGCCAATGAAGCCTTCGGCTGCATCGGCGGGGGCGGAGCTAAACTGCCAGCCACACCCCTCTCTGTGACTCTACCTTTGGACTCGGCGCGTTTTAATGGGATGGTGTCCCCAGGGGATCAAATTTCAGCGTCACAGCTGGGGACTGGCTTCGCGGTCCCTGATGGGAGAGCATGAGCAGGTGGTATGTGGTAGGTGGGGGTGGAAAGGGGTCGGAAGCCTGGCGGGCGCAGGATTCAAGGTCCCGGGGGCGGGGCCCAGGCAAATGACCCCGCCCCCTTCCTCCGAGAATTCTATCTGGAGTGACTGAGGGAGAAGCAGGTGATGTTGGAGGCGGGTTGGGGCGGTGATCGACCTGGTGTCCTGCCTGCGGTTGTCACTCAGAAATGCACCCTGCTTTTTCCCCTCCCAAGTCTCCCAGGGCTCCTATGATTCCAAAGTACTAAGTCCTCAGTGTAATTTTCAAAGACTGAGTTCCCGTTATTGTGTATCAGGCACTCGTATAGATTAATTTACTTAATCACAACAACCCAGTAAAGTAGGTAGTATGATATCCCATTTTTATAGTTGGGGACACTGAGGCTTGAAGAGGTTTCATAATTATCCCAACATCACACAGCTGGGAAGGGGACAAAACTAGAATTTGAACACCGGCCATCCAACTGGAGGGTCTCCTTGCTTAATCATCATGCTGTACTGCCTCTGGCAGCGAGGACCTCCCTGAGGCAGTAACTTTTGAAGGGGTAGCTTAGAACACTTCAGGAAGAATAATAACCCTTGCAAGTTATTATGGTGGGTGTGAAGACCCAGTGAGGGCTTATGGTGGTGCCCAGCACTCAGCCAAATGTTCAGAAACTATGAACTTAAAAAGGGATTAAGGAAGATTTTACAGAGGCGATACTGAGTAAGGTTTTGAAGGATATATAGGAGTCTTCCAGGAGTACTGGGCTAGGGGAAGGATACCAGAGGGCCCAGAAAGGACAAAAGAAGAGAAAGCACTATATTGTGGCCTTTCTGGCTGAGTGTGATCCATGGCAAGATGCCCTTTACCTGGAAGTTTTTCCAGGCAGACCTGTCCCAGGTTTCTCCGGCTGTGACAGCCCTCACTACACTGGAAGGGCTGGGGGTATGTATGTGAGACCCAGAAATGAGCCCTTTCCTGTTCCCAGCCTTACCTAGTGCAGGCCTGGGCCCCAGTTCAGCTAACATTTGTTAAATGGATGTGCTGTGCCTCTCCTTCTCACATTCTGTGGCTCTCATTTACTGGGGAGCCAGTTCCCAACTCCCCTGCTTGGCTTGCCCTGACTTGTTTGAGCTGTCTTGCCAACCTCCTGCTGCTTCCTCCTGGACCTCTGCCTCCAGCCACCCTCACTTTATCAGCACAGAGCACCTGGTTCCAGACCTCCAAGCTTTTAAAAATATATATATATATTTACTTAACTGCACTGGATCTTAGTTACATCATTTGGGATCTTTAGTTGTGGGCTTGTGGGATCTAGTTTTCTGACCAGGGATCAAATCCAGGCCCCCTGCCAGAGATTGAACCTGGACTCCTTGCACTGGGAGCACAGACAGACCTCTAAGCTTTGGCACATGCAGTTTCCTGCCAGGGATGTCCTTCCTTTAGGGCCAGTGTTAAGATCTTTTTTTTTTCTTTTAGGCTTATCTCAGACCTCAGTTCCCTCTGTGGGAACTTCTGGGTTCTTCTCACTGTCCAGTCCAACCCCTGGGGCTAGGATCATCTTTCACCTGGCTTTGGCTCCTACCATAACTAAGAAGCCTGTGTTGAGGGCCGCGGCCACTCTGGGGTGTCAGGGAGGGCCTGGGGTTGTCAGGACCCAGGAGCTGGTCTCAGTGCAGCCCTCTGTCCCCCCAACTCAAAGCAACCCTCTTCTGGCTGGCCTACCTCTGGACCCTGAGTACTCCGTGCCTTGCTACCGCTCACTTCCCTCACCCTCCAACGTGTGTTCACCTGCTCACAAGAAGTGTGACAAGTGCTGTGGTTCATGTTCACCTGCTCACAAGAAGTGTGACAAGTGCTGTGGTTCATGTTCACCTGCTCACAAGAAGTGTGACAAGTGCTGTGGTTCGTTGAGGGACGAGCCTGGGGCTGGGGGGCTGGTGTGATGTGGGCTGGTTCTCAGGAAACCTTCACCACCCATCCCTCTTGCCAGGCACTTCCTCAGAAAAGACCTTGGAATATACATTTCACTGGTCCAAGGACCCAGAGCCAGAGACCTCACAGCCGACTGCACCTGAAAACACAGTGACAACTGAAGCCTGGAGGCCAGGGAGAGACTCAGGGTGTCAGTCACATGGGTCTCCCTCCACCCTTTGCTCAGACTCACAGGAGCCGTGTAATGGCCAGGATCTTCCAAAGAGGCATAACAGCAGCACTAAGGTCTACCCAACCTGGGAAACCCCTTCCTACCACACCTCAATCTACTGTTGCAGGGCTTCGGGTGGGGGCTGTGGGGCAGAGAGTTCTTGAGAACCCTCACGCCTTGTCTTCAGCACGCAGAACAGCGCCCAGTGCTCAGCCAGGCCTGCTCTAAAAATGTCTTGAATGAATGGAATGGATGCCTCATTGTGTGTCTTATGAAAGTGAAAGTGTTAGTTGCTCAATCCTGTCTGACTCTTTGTTACCCCATGGACTGTAGCCCACCAGGCTCCTGTGTCCATGGGATTCTCCAGGCAAGAATACTGGAGTGGGTTAGCATTGCATTCTCCAGGGGATCTTCCTGACCCAGGGATTGAACCCAGGTCTCCTACATTGCAGGCAGATTCTTGATCGTCTGAGCACTGGGGAAGCCCATTATGTGTCTTAATGAGGTTCTGTCTGTGATTGTCTCTGGGTGTGACTGCCTGTGTGTCTGTGACTGTGGTTGTATGTCTGAGATGGGCATGAGCATGTGCCCTGGGTCTTATGACTTAGCATGCATCTCTGTGTCTGAGGTTGTGTGTCTATGGTTGTGTTTCGATGACCGTGTGTGGTTGTGCATCAGGGGTTGCTGGTGCTCCTTGCAGACATTGTTGATGCCGTTTGCCCCTAAAGAAGAGGGCCATTACCTGAGTCCAAGCCGGAGTGAGTGCTCTGAAGCTGTGTGTTCTCAGGGGCAGCCCCCATGCCTGCCACACAGATGCGCTTCTGAGTGTGTTCGGGCTGGGGCAGAGGTGAGGTGGGGTTGGGGGTGCATGCATATGCCTGGAGGCAGCTTTGCCTGCCCTCGGGGGTCTAGGACACCCAGAACTCAGCAGACCCAAATCATGTCTAACCCCCACACCCTGGGTTAGGGTGAGCAAGGATACAGCCCAGGGGTAAATTTCTACTCCCCTCATGTCCCCCTTCTCTAGAAGCCCTTGGAGACCAGCTGTTCCAAAACCAAAGGTAAGAACCTTCCACCCAACAAGACTATGGGTAGAAGACCCACCAGTTCCTACCTCCACCTTCTGCCCCCTCCTCAGTGGACCTGCACCATTGCTTCCCATTCATCCCTGTCATCAGCTGACCCTTGCCCCTGACCTTGCCCTTCATCCTTGTCTCTGACCTTGACCCCTACTCCTTCTTCTACCTCTGCCTCAGCCTACCCCAGCTCCTTACCTTGTCCCCTGCCTCACCCCCAACCCTGAACCTCTACTGACCTCTGCTCTGACCTTGCCCCCACCCGCACCCTTCCCAGCCTTGGCTGACCCTCACCTCTGCTCACAGTTAAGTCCAACGCGATGATTCCCGACTGCCAGAAGCTTCTGAGATGTGAACTGGAGTCACTCAGGTGTCAGTTACAGGCCCAGACCAAGGTGAGCCACCTCGGCCCCACCCCCAGCAATTGTCTCCATCCCCTCCCACTTCACCCCTGCTCCCACCCCTAGGCCTGACCTCTCCGCCCAGGCTTTCGAGTTCCTAAACCACTCAGTGACCCTGTTGGAGAAGGAGAGCTGCCTGCAGCAAATCAAGATCCAACAGCTGGAAGGTGAGAACTGGCCAAGGGTCGAGGTAAGGCTGGAGGCTGGCCCTGTCCAGGTCAGCCAGGTCAGGCCAGGGTGGGAAAAATTGGATGAGTTTGGGTTTCAGGCCAGGGTCTGGTGAGGGTTAGGGGAAGTTGTGTTCAAAGCTAGGCTCAGGGCTATGGGTGGGGCTCAGGCAAGTTCCCACCATTTCTGTAGAGGTGCTGGGCCCCACGAGCCACCAGGGAGACAAGGAAGGGCACAAGTGGGATGTGGTGGAGGGACGGCAGGAGCTGTATGAGGCCCTGGCTCAAGGCCTGCAGGGGCTGCAGAAGAGCCTGCATGACAACGAGGAGGTGCAGCGGGCCCGCACCACCCGCTGCCTGCAGTTGCTGGCCCAGGAGATCCGGGACAGGTGGGTGTTGCCAGGAGGGTTGCATGGAGGTTGCTTCAGGAGAGAAGGGAGGCCAGGGAGAAGGGGCCACAGGTGGGATGGGGGAAATGGGAGGGGGAAGTAAGTAAGGGAGTCTGGGGGGCCATGGAAAGCTTGGGGGACAAGAGGAGGGGGTGAAGGAGTCAGGAGGCAGTGGGGCTGTGTGGGAAACTGGGAGGCCAGAGGAAGGGGAGACAGGGATGGGAAGGGAGCTCAGGGGACCAGAAAGCTGGCAGGGGTGAGATGGGAAACTGGAGGGGAGAGGTGGTGGACAGGGGCAGAGTCGGGGTGTGGGAGGTCAAGGGTGCCAGAAGATGGGGAACTGGAAGCCAGGAAATGGGGGCCTGAGGGAATAGGAGGCTGAAGGTCAGAAGGGGTGAACAGGGTGGGGGTAGGGAGGGGTAGGAGGTGGGGGAATAGTAGTAGAAGGGGAAAGGTGGGTAGGCAGGTGTGGGGAGGGGACAAGCCCCTGGGGGATGGTAGTTGAACAGATGGAAACATGGAAGGTGGCAGTGGCTTGGGGGAGGCAGGTGGACAAATGGGAAGCCAGGAGGCCAGGATACGGGAGGCCAGAGGCTGCCCTGTCTTCTCAGCAAGAAGTTCCTATGGGAGGAGCTGGAGCTGGTACGAGAGGAGGTGACCTTCATTTATCAGAAGCTCCGTGAGTGCCCAAAGCCTATGGCCGGGAGGGCAGGGTGGAGGTCCTTCTACAGCTTCGGCCCCCTTAAGTCCCCTCCCCCTACAGAGGCACAGGAACAGGAGATCACGGAGAACCTGGTGAACATCCAGAAGATGCAGAAGACACAGGTGAAGTGCCGCAAGGTGAGCAGAGCAGGGTGGGGTGGGAGGGGAACCTTGTGTGAGTTGGGGTATGGGGATCTCTGCTGGCCTGTACCATCATACTGCAGCCAGAAGGCCTGGGTTCAAATCTCAGTTTTGCTACTTACTGCTATGTGATTGTGATCAAGTCACTTCCCCTCCTTGAGCCTCAGTTTCTTCATCTGTATAATGGTTGTAACAAAATAGCCCTGCCTGACCGAGTAGCTGCATTAACTGAGTGATAAGCTGTTTAAAGGCATCCTGGTATGTAATAAATGCTATATCACACCTTTCACCATTATTATTATTATTATTATTGTTTCCCTATCCCTTTCTGACCTCAGGTCCTGACCAAGATGAAGCAGCAAGGGTACGAGGCAGCCAACTGGCTAGAGACTGAGGAATTGCCACCAGGATGCAGTGGTTCCTGGAGGGATAACCTCCAAAAGGAGCTGGGTGACATATGGTGATGAGCTCCCACTGTAACCTCTGACCCCTGACCTTCATCTGCCCTGCCCTCTCCTCCCAGTCAGATCAACCAGTGACCACCAGAACCTGGAACCCACCTGAGTCCTGGTCTCCCTCTCCTCCTGGGACTCATCTCCACCCCTCCCCCACCACAGCCCCCCCTGCCCCAGCCCTGAGCAGTCCAGAGTCCCCTAGAGGGCCTACAGATCACCATCTCCCCACAGGTCGGCTGTGCATGTGCTGCAGAACTCCTTTGATGGCCTCACCATATCCTCAGGGGGCCGCCCCAGGGCCGCAAACCTCAGGGGTGAGGGGGGCTGAGCAGCACTCCAGGGTTGGGGGGGAGATCATTCTCCAGCTTCACACATGGAGGTCATGTCAGAAGCCATATTTGGGGGTCACATCTGTTGGGTCTTCCCCCCAGCAGTTATTTATTTATTGATTTTTGGTTATGTTGGGTCTTTATGGCCGTGCGTGGGCTTTCTCAAGTTGTGGCAAGCAGGGGCTACTCTCTTGTTGCTGTGCATGGGCTTCTTATTGAGGTGGTTTCTCTTGTTGCAGACCATGGGCTCTAGGTCTCGTGGGCTCAGTAGATGTAGCTTGGGCACTCCAGAGCACAGGATCAGCAGATGTAGTACATGGGCTTAGTTGCCCCATGGCATGTGGGATCTTCCCAAGCCAGGGATGGAACCTGTGTTCCCCACATTGGCAGGCAGATTCTTAACCACTGGACCACCAGGGAAGTCCTCTGTTGGGTCTTATTCTGTGGTCACATTAAATAATGTTCTGGGGTGACATTAGAGAGTCCCTGGAGGTTTCATCCAAGGGTCACTCAGGGTCACTGATCTTTTTTAAGGGTCAGTGGGATAAAATTTGGGACTCCCCAACTGGCATTAGTGGTAAAGAACCTGCCTGCCAATGCAGGAGACATAAGAGACATGGGTTGGGTGCTTGGGTCGGGAAGGTCCGCTGGAGGGGGGCATGGCAACCCACTCCAGTATTCTTGCCTGGGGAATTCCAAGGGCAGAGGAGCCTGGCAGGCTACAGTCCATAGGGTTGCACAGAGTCGGGCATGACTGAAGCAACTTAGTGCACGCACACAAACGAATGGGGTAAAATTCAAGGGTCATCGACTGAGATCATAGTTTGGGGTCGTGTTGGGTCACATTCAAGGGACATGATCAAGGATCACATTATATCAAGGGTGCTGCTGCTGCTGCTGCTGCTAAGTCGCTTCAGTCGTGTCCGACTGTGCGACCCCATAGACGGAAGCCCACCAGGCTCCCCCGTTCCTGGGGTTCTCCAGGCAA
This sequence comes from Bubalus bubalis, assembly GCF_019923935.1. Classification (NCBI taxonomy): domain Eukaryota; kingdom Metazoa; phylum Chordata; class Mammalia; order Artiodactyla; family Bovidae; genus Bubalus; species Bubalus bubalis. The sequence goes on along the minus strand of NC_059165.1, from coordinate 95,428,623 downwards.
GAACACTAGAGTGGGTTGCCATTTCCTTCTCCAATATCAAGGGTACTGGGCTCATATTCACAGACCACTCAAGGATCACATTCAGGTGTCATGATAGACTCTCACATGTCCCTCCTGCAGGCTATAAGGGACACAGATGCCTGAGCCCTCCTCTCCCCAGCTGGGACTCGGACTCAGACACGGACCAGGGCCCTCCCCGGCTCCTGCTCAGCAAGAGCCGCAGCTCCTTCCCACCTGGTGCGGATCCCCCCCTCCCCCAACCCACCTTTCCCTTCCCCTTCTGGCCTGCCCTGAAATCCCATAGGCACCACCCCCAACTCCCAACCTGGATATCTGCTCCCTGACCTCCACGCCTGGGGTCCCCTGGACCAAGCCAGGTTCTGACCCACCCTCTCTCTCCGCAGCCTGAGCAGCCGGGACTGCTCTCCCTTGAAGACTCCTCCAGAAAGAAAATAAACTAGCTGAGACCTTCCTCCCCCTGTGAACTGTTGCTCCTGCTTCTTCCTGGGCCTGCGAGTGACCCCTGCAATTTACTACCCAGTCTTGGGCAAGATGTGGAGACCAAGGGGCTACAACAGGATATGTGGGTCTAGAGTCAGAGGGCGGTGTGACACTGGATTTAGTATATGACAAGGTCAGAGGTCAGTGTCCAGTTATTGAGTGACCAGACAGTCTCTTCCCCACTAGCCACCAGTCTTCCTTTGTGGGGTGCCCTGGCGATCCTGCCTGCTGTCCCTACTGCCAAATGGGGAAACTGAGGCTCAGAGAGGGAGGGTCTCGTTATCCCACCCTCTTCCTCTCAGCACCCACCAGGATCCTTCCTCTTAACCTCGTCTTCGTTCCCTCATGGCTCGCCCCCAAAAGCAAGTGGGGCCCCGCCCCGAAAACGCTAATAAGACATCGCGAGGCCCCGCCTCACGGGTTATGCAAATAATGTCCCGGAGGCCCCGCCCCTCCCTCCGTCGCGGAGACTGCGCGGCGCGGCCGGTCGGCCGACCGCGTCTCCATCTCCGCGTTCGCCTGCTGGCTGGAGGTCGGTTTGTCTGTCCGTCCCGCCGCGCCGGGGCCGTCTAGGTGGAGCCAGGGCTCAGGCGGCGGTAGTGTCGACCCGGTGAGGGGGAGGGCCTCGGGGCGCCGCCTGTACCTCTTCTCGCCGGCTTCCGAGCCTCGTTATATCTGTCTGGCCAGGGTTCGGTTCGTGTGGGTCGGGTCCCCTGCGGGTCCAGCGCGGGGAGGGGGAGGGGAGGCTGCGAGCTGAGGCTTGGGGACCCAGCTAGGGGAGGGGTGGATGGGGACAGTACCCCGGTGAAGCTGCCGGTGACTGGGTGGTTGTCGTTATGTGTCAGTGTGTGTGTGGCATCAGGGGTGTGCGTGTGGTGGCTGTGTGACTGTGACTCCCGTGGCTGTCTTTGTGTGATTGTCGCCGTGGGTATCACTCTGATGGTGACTGTGTGGTGGTCGTGTCGCTGTGGCCGCCTTTGAGTGGCCCTGTGACTGCTCTCTCAGTGATTGTGTGTCTGTCTCAGTGTCTGTGTGGTTGTATGCATGTGACTGTCATTGTGTGGCTGTTGTGTGTTTTTTCTGATGGTGTGTGGGGGCCCATTATTCTGTGACTGATCGTGTGCCTTTCTTATGTGTCTGTGTGCAAGTCTATGCCACAGTCCATGTATGTGCCCTTGTGTGGCCATGTGGATGTGGTTGTGGATGGCAGGGCTCTTCTGTGACTGTCAAGGTGGACCCCAGACTTAATATGTGTCATTCTGTGCCTTGTAATTGGGGGCGTGACGCTGTGACCAGTTCTGTGACCCCCCCCCCCGCCACTGTGTGTGTGGTGACTTTTTTTTTTATGTGACTTTTAAGTGTATTGGCAGCTTTGAGTCTCTGTCCCTGATGGGGGTGGAGTGGGGCTGTATGTAGGGCCATGAGGTGTGTGAAGGACCTCCTGTTGTGTCCCAGTGACTGTGTGTGTTGGGGGCAGGGGATTTGTTTGATCTGCGTGGGTGTCTGTTACAGGCCGTGTTCACACCATGCTGTGTGAGTGTGCAGTTGTGTGTAGTGGGTGTTGGGCACCTGTCTGAATGAGCGAGCCCATCTTGTTCATCACAAGGCTGACACCCAGTGCATTGCTTGGAACCCAGCAGGTCCTTCATCCTTGTTGGTGGGATGAACGAATGCTGTTTGATTGGATATGTGTGTGTGTGTGTGTGTGTGTGTGTGTGTGTGTTGGGGAAGGTGGTTGGGATGGAAGCTCTGGCTGAGTTGTGTACTCTGGAAAGGGTGCCGATGTGTGTCTGTATCTCTGTGAGAGTGAGGGGGCCATGGCTGGGTAGGCATCTTGGGCATCTGGGATCTCTGGTATGACCCTCACCCCACGTGTAACGTTGCAGAGCAAGTGACGTGGATGGGGCACTGGACCCAGAGTGCCTACCCCCGCCTGTCTGGGCCTCAGTTTCCTCATCTGGGCAATGGGGGTGACCATCCCTGCCCTGCTGGCTGCCAGGAGCGGCTGTGAGTCTGTGGGCGTGGCAGCAGCCTGCGGGAAGCCATAGGGCCATTCACAGGTGAGGTCTGGCTGGGAGAATGGGTCAAGCAGGTGTGACTGTGTAGGCCTCTCAGTGCTGGGGACTGACTGAGGTTAGACTGGGGGTGGGGTGGGGGGGAGGGGGAGCGGGTTGAGGGGGAGATAGCCCTCTCTCATAATACAGGGAGGCAGACGGGCTGGGAGGAGGGGAAAGGAAGGAGAGAGGGAGAGGCAGCTGGGAGAGAGGGAGGGCCTGGCCATCAGCCCAAACCAGTCAGGCACAGCCCATGGGGACAGGAGAGGGAGGCCCCTGTGGGCTCTGGGGGAAGTGGTATTGGGGGAGGGACCTGGTGGAGGTGGGTAACAGGGAGCATAGGGCTTCCTGTAAAGCACATAGGGGAAGAGTATGGGGTCTCCTAAAAACTAGTGGGGGTGAGGAACCTTATTTGTAGAAGAGGGGTTCCCTTTAAGCAGGATAACTCTCTGCTGAAGGCCAAGGGGAGGGTTCCCACATGCTAAGGGAGACTGACCCCCCTACAAGGTATGGAGTCAGAATCTCCTGTGCAGGATGTGGGGGACCACTATAGAATTGGTGGGCACCCCAGCAGAGGCTGAGCTGAGCAGGTTGTATCGGTGGAGGCACGTGCCTCTAATAAGCTGGGACAGGGGCAAAGACCTGGGTATGTGGAGGCGTGGCCAGAAGCCTCAGCGGGGCAGGGCCGGGGCTCCTTGGCTGTAGTTGGAAGAGCCAGGCTTAGAGGGTGGGGCCAGGTGTAGTTGGAAGGACCAGGGATGGGGGCCAGGGTGTGGCCAGAAGACTCCAAGAACAGATGACCTGAGGCTCCCTCTAGGCCCCGCGCCTGGCGGTCCCATTCCCTCTGCATCTCCACAGGCCCAGCCATCACCATGGCGGGAGGGAGACCTCAGCTGAAGAGGAGTTTTTCCATCATCCCCTGCTTTGTCTTCGTGGAGGTGAGGAACGCAGTTCCTCCCTGGCCCAGAGGGAGGAGGTACCTTCTGAAGTGGCACTCCCTGGGATTCCAACCCACCTCTGCCCATCCTTACTGTGGAACTCTGGGCACCTCACATGCCTTCCCAGGCCTCAGTTTCCTCATCTGCAAATGGGCACAGTTGGCATCCCTCCCTCTCTCTTAGGGCTGTTATGAAAGTAAAATGGATTAATTCTAGAAAAAGGTTTAGTATGATGCCCAGCCCACAGTAAGCGTTACACCTGTTGTGGCTGCTCCTATTGGGCTGGTGCAAAAAATTCGTTATGGAGAAACCCAAACGACCTTTTTTGGCCAACCCAATATTTCTACCAGTAGTTTTCTTTCTCTGTTGCTCTGTCCCTCCATCACACTCACTTTTTGAGCCCTGGCCCTGTTCTCTCTCCCTCTTCCCAGTCCATTCTCTCTACCCTCTCCTCTTCATCTCTCTCTGTATCTCTCCTCCTTGTCTCTTTCTCCATCTCTGTGTCTCTGTCTCCATGGCTCTGACTCAGACCTGACCCTTTCTTTCCTCTCTCTTCTCTGTCCATCTCTCTCCCCACCCTGACTGGACGGCAGTCGGTACTGCTGGGCATCGTGGTCCTGCTTGCCTACCGCCTGGAGTTCACAGACACGTTCCCTGTGCACACCCAGGGCTTCTTCTGCTATGATAGTACCTATGCCAAGCCCTACCCAGGGCCTGAGGCTACCAGCAGAGCACCCCCAGCCCTCATCTACGCCCTGGTCACCGCTGGGCCCACCCTCACGGTGAGACTGGTGGTAACCCAGCTCAGACTATGGGAAGGGCCTTCCAGGAGGCAGGAGGGCCAGTGGGTGGTGGGTGGAGGACTGGGTTTGAAGGCCAAGAAGACCACACCTTGGTCTTGCCCACAGATCCTGCTTGGGGAGCTGGCGCGTGCCTTTTTCCCTGCACCGCCCTCAGCCATCCCCATCATTGGAGAGAGCACCATCGTGTCCGGGGCCTGCTGCCGCTTCAGCCCCCCGCTGCGGAGGCTGGTCCGCTTCCTGGGTGAGTGACTTGGTCAGGGGTCAGCCGTGCAAAAGGGAGATGGGCCAGGCTCGGCCATAATAAGAATTCCATGGGGGAAAGGGCCCTAGAGTGTCCATGATGGTGACTTCATGGGGCAAGAGGAATTTGGGCTGTGGGCAGTCCTAGTGGAGGTTCTAGAGATATGGGTGTGCCCTAAGCCAACCATGATGGCAACTCTAAGAGGAGGGCCCCAAATTACCACAAGAAGAATCTCAGGCAGGAAAAGCACAGGATGTCCTCGGGGCAGTGGGGTGAGATCCCTGGCAGTCCTCTAAATATGGTCTCAGCCGCAGTTGGTGGCCTTGGGGTAGAAGGGCAGAGCTCACCCGAAATGGTGGTCCCTGGGGGAGAGGGCTGAAGATCCTCCAGGATAAAAATGAGCAGCTCAGTAATAGCAAGAACAGGGGTAAGGTAGAGGAGGCTTAGAATGACATCCCGAGGGAACATGGCCCAACTGTTAGGGAATTCATGTCAGTCACAGGAACAAGGAGACAGGGACCCAGATGGACCTTAAGGGGGCTCACAGGAGAACAGCTGCTGGGCCCTGGCATGAATCCCCTCTCTCATCCTACCCCAGGGGTCTACTCTTTCGGCCTCTTCACCACGACCATCTTCGCTAACGCGGGGCAGGTGGTGACCGGTAATCCCACGCCTCACTTCCTGTCCGTGTGCCGCCCCAACTACACGGCCCTGGGCTGCCCGCCACCCTCACCGGACCGGCCAGGGCCCGACCGTTTCGTCACTGACCAGGGTGCCTGCGCCGGCAGTCCCAGCCTGGTGGCTGCTGCGCGCCGCGCCTTCCCCTGCAAGGACGCTGCCCTTTGCGCCTATGCCGTCACCTACACAGCGGTGAGCCCCGAAATGGAGGCAAGGCAGTTGGGGGGCGGCCAGTGGTCAGAAGACCCTGTGGGCTGGGGCCTCCAATCCCTCCCGGAGTGAGGCCACGCCCTGCGTCACTGTAACTCCGCCCCTAGGGCGGAGGCTCTGGCTCCACCCCTTGGAGTCTGGTCCCGCCCCCATCTTGAGTCAAGAGCCATCCCTTGGTGTTTAGCCACGCCTCCAGACCCACTAACCCCGCATCCGAAGGAGGCTATTGGCTCAGCTCTATAGACTCTGTCCAGTGAAGCCTAGCCAACTCCCTGCAGTGTCCCAGGTCCTGGTTATTGGCTGGGTGACTAGGTAGTGGGCTTTCAACTCTGTCCCCTGGAGCCCTTGTCCCCCACTTTGACATCACCTTTTATTGGTCTGGCCATACTCCTGAGTCAATTTCGTTGAAACTTCCCGATTCTTGTCCCCTGCTTTTCCCTGGTTGCACCCACTGTTGCTCTGACTCCTTTTTCTGGCGTTGGGGACTATGCTTCTAACCCTGTTAGTGGTCCCCAGGTGTTTGGGGACTCCACCTCTTGGAGCTCCTGACAGCACTTGTCACTTGGGCCTGACTCCACCCTCTGACTTTGTGGCTACATCCTCAGCCAGCAAGTATCTTTCACCATCTGTGATTGGTCTCCCAGAGACCTGGGGCCCCAGACCCTATCTACTGCTCTTTGGTGCTCAGGCTACACCCCCTTTCCTGCAAAGTCCCACTGGGGGTCCATGACTCCATTCCCTGAACTCCAGTCCCCCTGGCTGTGTTCTTTGGAGCCCCAACGTGGCTTCTCAGGGTTCAGACCTCACCCCTTTCCCTGAATGTAATGTCCACTTGAGTTTGGGAACTGCTGCTGCCATGTGACCTCTGACCTGTCCGGCTCCCGCAGATGTACGTGACACTCGTTTTCCGCGTGAAGGGCTCTCGCCTGGTCAAACCCTCACTCTGCCTGGCCCTGCTGTGCCCTGCTTTCCTGGTGGGCGTGGTCCGTGTGGCGGAGTACCGCAACCACTGGTCGGACGTGCTGGCTGGCTTCCTGACAGGGGCAGCGATTGCCACCTTTCTGGTGAGCCCCCTTGCCTTCCATCCCTAACCCGAGGCAGGACTGTGTGATGATGAAGGGTGTGGACTCTGTGTGACCTTGGTCAAGTCCCTTAGCCTTACCTAGCTGGGACATTCTCATCTGTGAAATGGGATAACAGGTTTGGGACCCGGGTAAGGCAAGTGAGGCACTTGCTTGAGTACACCAACTAAGGGGGATGCCAGAACACTCAAGATCAGGGAAATATTATAAATAATAATATAAAATAATATTCATCATGACAAATTTTATTTTATTTATTAAAAATAATTTTTTTGGAGGCACATGGCATGCAGGATCTTAGTTCCCAGACCAGGGATTGAGCCTGTGTTCCCTGCAGTGGAAACACAGAATCTTAACTACTGGGCCACCAAGGAAGTCCCAAGATAAATAATATTCTAATGAAATATTCTTCCAAATCAGGATTAATGCAAAAACCCATGTTGTCCAAAATACCAAAGGTTTAAATAAGGACAGGATTAGATCCTGTTGTTACACAACTCAGCATCATTTGCCTCCCCGTGTGGAATAAGTAATAAGGGTACCTATCTCTTGGTAAAGTGGAAACAACGGTATTTGGCACATTATAGGCACCATAAAAGTGTTAGCTGTTCTTGAAAACCTAAGCCTCAGTTTCCTTATCTGACAAATGGGAATAGTAATCTACCTTATCGGCTTCAGGCCTCAACAACCCCTTTCCCTCTGTCGATAGGTCACCTGTGTCGTGCACAACTTCCAGAGCCGGCCACCCTCTGGCCGAAGGCTCTCCCCTTGGGAGGACCTGAGCCAAGCCCCCACCATGGACAGCCCCCTCGAAAAGTTAAGTGTGGCCCAGGTAAGGGGGGCCGGGGGCTGCTCCCGGCTGGAGAGGGTGGTGGGTGGAGGGGGACCAAGGAGGGAGGAAGTCGGCAGGCGGTGGGGGGGTCTCAGGGCCATGGAGGGGTAGAGGGATCACTCGTCTCTGTGGACCTGGGTCCCGGGGGGGCTGTCCCACAGAATGGAAGGGTGTGTCCCCCCTCCCTCTCAAGGAGACATGATTAATCCTGAAAACTCGTTACCTGTTCCACTGGCTCTATGCACTTTGAGCCCCTTGTGGCTGTGGCCAGCGGTGCCCAGGGGGCCACTAGCCCCTCCCCTCTGCCTCTTTGTCTCAGGAACCCGAGGGCTGCAGGCCGCATTCGACACCGGCACGGCTCACCCCATCCAGTGAGTATCAAGGAGATGGGAGGATAAATAGGGGGACTTCCAGATGGCTGTCACTGCCACAGAGGTGTCACTGTGCTCTTGTGGCCTCTCCCAAGCTTTCTAATCCCTTGACTTCTGATTCCTGATCCCTAGAGCCGCAGAACTGCGCCCGCCGTGGCCACCTGATCCCCAACTGCGTGTCCTCCAGGGCTCCAGCCATGTGTTCATCGCCCCGTGTTCCCCGCCCTCGATTGAGGTCTGAGCCGACGCCCCTGCCTCTGCCTCTGCCCCTGCCGGCACCAGCTCCCAGCCAGGGCCCCTCACCCTCTTCACCTGGGCCTGGGGGGCCGGGCGGGGGTGGTGGCCGTGGCCGGAAGCTGCTGCTGCCCACACCCCTGCTGCGGGACCTATACACCCTTAGCGGACTCTATCCCTCCCCCTTCCACCGGGACAACTTCAGCCCTTACCTGTTTGCCAGCCGCGACCACCTGCTGTGAGGCCTGACACCCACCCAGAATCTGCCCAGTCCCCATTTCTTCCCTGCCACGCGTGTGTGTGCGTGTGCTGTGTGAGTGCCAAAGCCCTTGTCCCTAGGCCAGCCAGGCCCATACATCAGAGGATGGCTGGAAGGACATCGAGGGGACCCCGTGTCTCTTCCCCTCTGGGACTTCCAAGTGGGCATAATTGGGAGGTGGATCCTTGCCTCCTAGGATTGCCCTTTTAAGGGCCAAAGCCTGATCCCATTGGCCATTGCCCAGCCAATGGGAGCTTCCCAGTTCTCAGAATTCTATCCAAAAGGAGTTTACTCCAGCCAATAGGAGAATCCCCATCGTTTCTTAGACACCTCAGGCAAGAGGGCAACTCTAGCCAGTGTTCAGCCTCTGAACAACAAATAGGAGTCCTTGGTTCTCAGAATCTCAAGGTGGGTGGGTATGATTCCAGTCAATGGGGGACCGCCCATGTCTAAGCATGTGCAAAGGAGAGAGTGCTCTCTCAGAATCAGAGTCCAGCTGGAGGGTGGGGGGCAGGCTCCCCCATGGCAGGGTCCTTTGGGTACCCCTCCCTCTCCCATGTGCAATCTCTCACCCAGTCTCTCTTAACTCCCAACTTGTGCAGGGCTTGCCCCATTTCAGAGGTTTTGGGGTTCAGGGTGCTGCATTCCCCCTTGCCTGTGCCCGATCACTTCAAACCCTTCTGTTATTTATTAGGGCTGTGGGAAGGGAGTTTTTTTTTCCTTAGAACCACCCCTGTTCTTCACACTGCCCACCCCCCATGCCTCAGCCTCATACAGATGTGCCATCATAGAGGCATGGGTGGAGCAAAGAGGGCTCTCCACCCCCGGCAGCCAAAGGCAGTGGGCAGGGGAGACACTGCCCCCCTTTCACACCCCCTCCTCATCTTTAATAAAGACCTGTTTGTAACAGACGTTTGGCCACCTGCCTTCCTCCTCCACGTGGCAGGGGTGAAGGACTTTGATGTTAGGTGTGGGTGTCAGTGAGGCTCGGTGTGAGTGTATAGCAGAGATAGTGGAGAGGCAGCATGAGGCTGTAGGGTCCGTGACTTGGCTTTAATCCAGGCTCAGCATTACCTGGCTGTGTCACCTCAGGAAAGTTAATTAACCTCTCTGTGCCCTTGATTCTTCATCTGTCAAATGCAGACAGCCCTGCAAGCCACATGTAAGGCACCCTAACATATTGTGAGGGGCCTCATGTGACTGTCTTCCTCAGGTGGCTGGCCTGTTTCTGACCATGGCCAGGGTGCTGAGGGTACGGGGAATATGGTGAGGGAACCGTAGAGGTCCTAATAGAAGGGGATGCTGAGGGCAGCAGGAACCTCCATGCTGAGTCCCCGACTACATGGATCTGAGCAGGGGTTTTGATTATGAGGTTGTGCTGAGAACCAATCCCTGAGGGCCCAACAGAGATTGGGGAAGGTAGAACGACAGGGAGCCACATACAGCCCCCACACACAAACATGCTGTGGCTTCAAGAGACTTCAGACAGGCCATTCAGGGCACGGAGCCATTCAAAAACCAGGGAAGGGAAGTCTGCTTTCCTTTCACATTTATTCATTCATCCATCCATTTATTCAGTCAAAAAACATTGTGGAGCATGCCCCACCCCACCCCCATGCGTGGCAGGTGCTGTCTTCTTAGGCAAAGGGGCTGCAGTACTAAGCAGAACAGACACAAAATCCTGCCTTCATGGAGCTCACATTCTAACACCAGAGAAACAGTAAACAAGGTCAATAAGTTAGCCACAAAACTACAATTCCCAATTTCAAGAAGGTCTGGAAACCAAAATTATCCTCATAACTCATTTGTGGCAAAACCTGACCTGAACTGACATAAGGTCATTATAGCTTTTATTTGCTTAACTTTATGTGAATATTCTTATGTTTCGTTGCAGATACAGTGATTTAGAATGTTACCCCAGGTCCACCTAGGGGTGTTAATCAGTACATCGTATTTACACCGTAGTACCTTTTGAAAATCTGAAAAAATCTAAATTTCAAACTGCAGGATCAAGAATTTGGGTCAGAAATTGGTATCGTTGATATGTTAGGTATTGATAAGTAATAAACAGAAAACTCAAGCTAGAGAAGACAATGGGACAACTTTGGAATGAGGACATGGTTTGCAATTTAAAGAGAGTGTCCAGGGAAGCTATTTCTGAGGAGTTGGCACTGGAGATGTGGTGTGGAGGGAGGAAGGGACGAGAGCCCTGCAAATAACCGCAGTGTGGAGTGGGGGAGTGTTCCAGGCAGAGGGAACAGCAAGAATGAAGGCCCTGAAGTGACAACGTGCCGGCTTTGTTCAGGGAACAGTGAGGAGACCTGAGCGGCTGGAGCAGATCAAGCGACGGCTGGAGCAGATCAAGTGACGGGGAAATAGAAGGGAAAGGAAATGTGCCTGGAGGAGTGGGGTGTGGTTGATTCTGCATTGCAAGAAATGAGATGGACGCATGAGAGGGCTGAAGGCAAAGGAGGGATAGGATCATGTAGCCCCCTACTTCACCACATGGAGTATCTACTTCCAGGGCTTGCCTTCCCCTGAGCCCCGTAGCACAGCTGCCTCCATGGGGCCCAGCAGAGAAGCAAAATTTCAGCACAACGAACAGTAGTCTATGAACAAACCAGTTGGTGCTGTCCATGGTTCTGATGTTAAGCCTGGGCCAAGAAAAGGTCAGGTTGGGGCTGCGGGCACAAAGAAGTGTCTGGACCCGCTAGGGAGGGTGGAGACTGCAGCCCTGGCCTTGCCCACCCCCACTGCAGGGTGGATAATCTTAGGTAGAAAATCCAGATAAAGATGTTCCTGCTTACTCAAAAGGCTTCTCCACATGACCCACCGCCTCTTGTCCTCAACTTGACCAAAACTGAGCTTCTTTTTATAATGTAAGTCAGACCATGACCCTCCTGTGTTCAAACACTCTCTGGGCTCTCCATGGCACTCTGTGTAAAAGCCAAAGTTCTCCCAGTGCCTCCAGTCCTTTGCACTTGCATGTGCCTCCCCCCTGGAATGCTCTTCCCCCTCATATCTGCATGATTCGCTCCCTCACCTCCTAGGAGCCTTTCCTCAAGTGTTACCTTCTCTGGGAGGCCTGCCCCTACCATCCTGTTTAAAATTGCAAAAACCAAACAATTGTCCCTTCCCTTCCTTTCCCTGTGCAAATCTCTCTCTCTCTCTTTTTTTATACAGACTTATCATCTGCTCATAGACTATTTAAATTCTTCATTATGCTTGGTGGCCATTATTACCTCCCTCACTAAGATGTCAGTTCCACTAAGACAGAGATGTTGTTGTTTGTTCACTGCTGAGTCCGTGTGCCTCCTAGAACAGGGTCAGGAACAACATACTTGCTCAATAAGTGTTTGCTAAATGAATAAATTTATCACTTGAGGATACCAACAAACTGGTGAGGAGTACAGACTGACCCTGAACTGGCCATCTCACCCTTTGGTTCTGCCTCCTCCAGGGAGCCCCTGTAAGGTAAAGTCCTTCTGTCAGGACATGAATATGGGGTCCCAAGAAGCAAGGGAAAGAAGTAGTGTATGCATGAGAGATACACCTAATATCTGCATCTCTGCCAGTATATGCATTCAGGAGTACCTATCCTATGTCAGGTGCTGTTCTAGGAGCTGGAGACCCAGCAGTGAAAGAAAGAGGGACTCTACCTCAATTGAGCTGACATTCTAGTGGGGAGAGAGGCAATAAGATAAATACATACGGTTGGAAGTGATAAGTATTTGAAAATAAAGGTGAAGAAGCAGTGTAAGAGTGAGGAGGGGTGTGATTTTACACAGGTAGTCAGGAAAAGTGAGTAGAAATTTTGAGTAGAGACCTGAATAGAATGGAAAAAACGAGGGATAGACATCTGGGAGCTGAATGCTCTAGGAAATGGAACAGCAAGTGCAAAGGACTTGAAATGGGGCTGTGTTCAGCATGCTCCGGTGTTTATAACTATGTGGAACTGTGTGATACAGGTGCTTGTGTATTTAGAGTGTTGCAAAGCGAGGTGAATCAAGGGAGGAGTTGGTGCATTTGACAGGACAATGTAACAGTGTGCCTCGTGTGTGTGTGTGTGTGTGTGTGTGTGGCAGCAAAGGAATTGTTGTATCAGACTGTGTTCTGGTGTACTTGCAATAGAAAGGGTGTGGGGGCATGAATGTGAGAAAGAGTATGTATGGGGTGCTTTGTGTCAGGATATGATTGTGAGCATGTGGGTGGTGGGGATTCTGAAAGTGAAATATATGCAGAGATGCCCTGTCTGTGTGTGTGTGTAGGAGTGTGGGGGTGCCTGTCTGTGTGAGTGGGTGTATTGAGCGATGTTGTGAAGCTCTTTTCTGGCCCCAGAGGGAGAGAGAGAGTCCTGGAAATCTCAGTTCAGCCCTGCCCCTGGGTCTCCTGGCAACGGCACCACTTTGAAGTTACCAGGAGACAGAGTTGCCAGGGCAACAGGGCTGTGAGTGGCAGCTCTGGGGAGAAGTCTGTGTGAAGATATCCAACCAGTGCTCACTTGGCCACTCACCTTGTTCTTCCTTCTCTCCCAGTTTCCAATCTATCCTACCTTTCTTTATTCATTCCTTTAACAAGCCTTTGTTGAGACTTGCAATGCCCTAAGCACTGTCTCGGAAAAGGCAACGGCACCCCACTCCAGTACTCTTGCCTGGAAAATCCCATGGATGGAGGAGCCCGGTAGGCTGCAGTCCATGGGGTCGCTAAGAGTCGGACACGACTGAGCGACTTCCTTTTCACTTTTCACTTTCATGCATTGGAGAAGGGAATGGCACCCCCACTCCAGTGCTCTTGCCTGGAAAATCCCATGGATGGAGGAGCCTGGTAGGCTGCAGTCCATGGGGTCGCTAAGAGTCGGACACGACTGAGAGACTTCACTTTCCCTTTTCACTTTCATGCATTGGAGAAGGAAATGGCAACCCACTCCAGTGTTCATGCCTAGAGAATCCCATGGGCGGGGGAGCCTGGTGGGCTTCCGTCTATGGGGTCGCACAGAGTCGGACACGACTGAAGCGACTTAGCAGCAGCAGCCAAGCACTGTCTGGGCGCTGGAGATACTGAAGTGAACTTGACAAAGAAGGTCCTGCTGTGGCTCTCCCTCAGTCTCCCAGCCCCTGCATCTTTGCCTCTTCTCTCTCTCTCTCTTTTTTTTTTTTTTTGTTCTATGGTCCTGCCTCTCACTGTACCCTAAGCAGGACTCAAGAAGCCCCAGGCCATTGAGGAAGCCAGCTGAGACTCTTCTCACAGACCCTCAAAGACACTCCTTTGCTGTCTGACGGATGTTTTGCACATGAATATCCTCAAACTTGCAACTCCAAACACTACACACACACATTTGTGCAAGCATTCAAGTGCAGAGAGAGACAAGCGCATAGCTTATTCACTTCTCCCCTTCACTGTCATTAGGTAACATCAGCAGAAACGCGCGCGCGCACACACATCGCAATATTCCTGAGAGACCATGTGCTCCATCTTACAGGTGGGCAAAGCTGAGGCTCAGAGATTTTAAGTAATGTGTCCGTGATTACGGGCTGTTCCCTCCAACTCTCAACCCTTATATTGTCTGATTAGCTGCTTAGCTCACAATAATAGTATTCGTGGTGCTTCCGCCAGCGGACTCACTTATAAGAGGGCCTTATCGCCCTGAAACGCCTCCATTTGTTGCTCAAACTAGGTTATTTGCCCCCTCACCAGGGGAGGAGCTAGGAAACGTCGATCTAACTTTGAGGAACAGATTTTTGGACTAATGGAGAAGCTAAATGCACTGTGACCAATGAGACCCCGCCCTGGGCGGGATTAAGGACAGGCACCGGCCGCTGATTGAACAGAAGTACGCGGCAAATGGCGGAGACGCTGAGGAGAGTGCTAAACTTGGGCAGCACGGCGGGCCCCGGGAAGAACACAGCTGAGGCCGAACCACCTTTGCTGCTGCTCGGCGGTCCAGGCTCTGGAAAGACAGCGCTGCTATTCGCGGCGGCCCTGGAGGCGGCAGGGGAAGGCCGAGGCCCGGTCCTCTTCCTCACCCGGAGGCCTCTTCAAAGCCTGCCCCGCAGGACTGGACCGGCGCTCGAACCACTGCGATTACAAGTAGGGAGGGGTGGGACCAGAGGCGGACCAGCCCGTAGCGGGGCGAATGGGGATTGACTGACAGGCGGAAACAGACCAATGGCGGAGACGAAGCAAACATTGTGGGAAGGAATATGGACAAGTTGGAGATACGAAGCCTTGTTAAGATTGAATGAGAAACCATCCAATGAGGGGGCGGAATCCACAAATTTGCGTCCCAATGGGTGGAGTCAGGGGCGGAGCTAAGCCAGAGTCCGTGGTGGAGTTGGACGCTATGGGCAGGTTTTCCGTGGAAACATTGCCCTAGAGATTTGGCAGAAAGGCATACCTTGTTCTTAATAATACCGGGCAGTGACGAGTGCAGGATAAGAAAAAAACGAGGGTGAGGGGTTGGTGAACAGAAGACTATTCGATCCCTCTGAGCTGCTTCACGCTGGAACCAGAGGTGTAGTGGGTGAGAGCCTCGTCCAGGGGAGTATGCAAGGAAGCAGGGCTGCTCTAACTGGAAGCCCGGCTTCCTATGCTGAATCTGGCCCTTTCCTTTTTCCCTTTCTAGAAGATCCGCTTCCAATACCCACCCTCAACCCGTGAGCTCCTCCGGTTTCTGTGCTCTGCCCATGAGGCCCGTGGACCAGCCCCCTCACTCTTGCTGCTTGATGGCCTGGAGGAGTACCTAGTAGAAGACCCTGGGTCCCAGGAAGCCGCCTACCTGGCTGCCCTGCTTCTGGACACAGCTGTCCACTTCAGCCACCGGGTTGGGCCTGGCCGGGGCTGTGGGCTCATTGTGGCCCTCCAGACCCAGGAGGAAGGAGGTGACAGTGGAAATGCTCTGCAGCTGGCACTCCTTCAGAGGTATTTCCCTGCCCAGTGCTGGCTGCAGCCGGATGCAGCAGGCCCAGGACAGTGCTGCCTCCGAGCCTCCCTGGAGCCAGGTGGGCTGGGCCCCAGGGAAGAATGGTGGGTGACTTTTCAACCAGATGGAGAGATGACAGTCACCCGATGGCCCACCCAGGCGGTTGACACCAGCTCGCACAAAGGTTCAAACTCTGGAGGCCAACCTTGAGCTTTGGAGTGTGACAACTTCTCCATGCCTGTTTCCCTGTCTGGAACACCTACCTCAGTTCAGTTCAGTTCAGTCACTCAGTCGTGTCCAACTCTTTGCGACCCCATGAACCGCAGTACACCAGGCCTCCTTGTTCATCACCAACTCCCAGAGTTTACCCAAGACAGTTGCAAATTCAAAGACCTTAAGATCGTAAAGTGCTTTTTCTCTCGTAAATATACCATTATCCTGTATATATTGTGCCCAGCCAATATATTGTTTAATTTTTCTGTTTTTAATTTTATAAAGAAGAATTTCATGATAAATGTAATCTGAAACTTCCCTCTCAACACTGGTACTAAGATTCCCCCACATTTTCATTCATTCCTTTTTCCATACTGCATGTAATTCCATGAGTGACTATACCCTAAATTAGGTATGATCAGATTGACTTATTTACTACTATTAACACTCATACACATATCCTGGTCCATGTGTGTGAGGGTTTTTAGGGTACATATCTAAAAGTGGAATTGCTGGAATAGAAGGTATGCTTTCCTAGGTTATGTCAAACTTTTAAAAAGCAGTTAAGCCAAAAACTTCCAATGAGCCGCTTGATTGACCTTTGGTGTCATCAGAGTGCTTTCTTAGAACCAGATTCGGAATAAAGCCTTAGGAATTAATGTTAGTATTATTAGTGGCAGAGACTAGCTAGCTGCACGTTAAACAGCTCTTCTCGCTTGGGTGCACAGCTGAACTACATTTCCCAGCTGTCCATGGTTCTTACGGAAGTCACATGCCCATTTCTAGCCAGCAGAATTTGTGAAGAAGAGGTGGCGCCCACCTCCAGGCTACATCCCTAAAGTGGCCCACAAAAATCTTCTGCTGTCTCTCTCTTGTTGGCTGGAAGGATGCAAAGGGTCCATCTGAAGACCCCAGAGTACCCCTAGGAGATGGTTAAGCTACAGCCTGGGTTTCTGACTCATCCCAGGGATAAGCTAACCATCTATCTGAATTGTATGAGAGAAAGTGCTTTCCCTGGTGACTCAGCTGGTAAAGAATCTGCCTGCAATGTAGGAGGCCTGGGTTCAATCCCTTGGTCGAGAAGACCCCCTAGAGAAGGGAATGGGTTGTTGTTAGGGCAGCTAGCATAACTTATACTGACCAATTCATTCTGTTATTATTATTCAGGTTGCCAGGTCAGAATTTTAGACTTAACTCCAGACTTTTTGCTGCTTCTCCTATGGCCTGGGCCCAGGGAAAAGATGGGGCTTACAGGTATTTATAGAAGTCACGACAGGAAACTTGTATATATTTATATATAAAGTATATATATATATTTATCTATCTACACACAAAAAACTGTACATTTAAAAATACTGCAAGGCTGTGACTTTCTGAGCAGGATGAATTGAGCAGAAAGCCAAGGTCAGCAGGCCTCACTGACCCTGCCGGATAAACCTTGGGCCTTGAGTAGAAGTGGGGTCATTCTGGGTCTCTGAGCCTCTGAGGGCTGGAGTCCTAGGAGCAGGCCACGTAGCTTGGGGGTGAAGGCTTGGGGGCTGGGATGAGGCTGTTCTCATAAGGGTTGGAGTAGGGACCATTGGATGAACCCCCCTGGGCTTCCTGGGAACCCCCTGAGCTGTAGTCAGTTGAGATGCCAGAGTCGGACACCACGAGGTACAGGTACTTTAGGTGGGGTGGGGTGGGGAGCAGCTCAGGGGGCAGTGCCCTTGGGCGCAAGAGCTGGGAGCTGGGGTCAAGAATGGTGTACTCAAAGCTAGTAGCAGAGGCTCCCTCCGGCCCAGGCTTCAGGGCCAAAGCGGATGTGCAGGAGGACACTTCTGAGGCTTCATCCATGGTCACTATGTCCATATCGCCACCAGGCTGCAGGAGGTCCTTGCTCGGCAGACTCCGGGGCAGCAACCACTTGTCCAGTACCAGGTAGCTGTCTTGGGCATGCTCGCTGCCCACCGGATCCAGGAGGGGCCCCCCGTCATCTGCCCCAGGTTCCACTGCCTGTGTCACCCCCCAGCAGCACTCAGAGAGGACTTCCAGGGGGGCAGGTGGGTCCTCTGGGAAGGGGGTGCTGGGGCTCCACCACAGACACCCGTCAGTCTGGTACAGCCACAGCTGGGGAAACAGCACCAGCTTGCTCAGAGACTTGGAGTTCGGCCACAGGAGCAGGGAAGCCCCAGGCCTGGAAGGAACAACCAGGCTGCCTACCTGGAAATTACCCTTGTGGGTTGTGAAGAGGCCTTCAAACTCGCTCTCAGGGCTTGGGATGCCAGGCCAAATCTTCTGCTTCAGAGTCCTGTTGAAACCAAAACAAACAGATACCTGGGCATGTGTCACTGAACATTTACCAACACCCCCTCAGCACCATCCATGGGGCAAAGCTACTCCTAGTTCCTTGTGGTCATGTTGAAGGCAGAGGAGTGCATGGGACTGAGGAACAGGGGTTCTGCCAAAGCATCTGCAAGGCCCTATAGAAGGGCAATGGGAACAGGGTTTTGAAGGATACATAGAAGTTCAATATACACTGCCTTATGGTCCCTCTAAAACCCACCCAGGCTTGTCTGAAGGTCCATTATGCTACTTTCCTTCTCACTCTTTTCCATGGTTCTCCAGTGCATTCAGGATAAAGTCCAAACTCCTACAGAATACCCTACATGATCTAATCCCTGTTACCTCCCTCATCTCTCTCCCCCCCGCCTCCCGCCACCTTACATACTCTGCTCTAGGGAAACAGCTTTTCTTGCAGCTGCTTCAATGTTCCAAGCTCATTCCCATCTCAGGACCTTTGCACTTGCTGTTTTTCGCTCCCTGCTTTTCACGTGGCTGCCTCTTTCCCAGGATTCAGGTTTCTGCTCTGATGTCACCTCCGCTCACCTATCTATTCTGTCCTGTCCCCATGTGCATGCATGCTAAGTCACTTCAGTCGTGTCTGACTCTTGGTGACCTTACGGCCTGTAGCCCACCAGGTTCCTCTGTCCATGGGATTCTCCAGGCAGGAATACTGGAGTGGATTGCCATGCACTCTTCCAGGGGATCAGCCCAAGCCAGGGATCAAACCTGAGACTCTTATGTCTCCTGCACTGGCAGGGGAGTTCCTTACCACTAGTGCCACCTGGGAAGCCTGATATTTCTGCTATCTCTCATCACAATTTATAATCAAATATCTGTTGGTTCCCTTATTTGTTGTGTGACTCAGCTATGAGATCCACAAGAGTAGAGACACATCTGGTTTGTTCTGCTCTTTCTTCCCAGTGCCTAGCACATAGCTGGCACTCAGTATTTCCCAATCAAGTAAATAAACAAGGCTTTGAAGGAACTAGGAGATTGCTTGGCAGGCATGGCAAGAAGGACATTCCTGGCAGAAGGAACAGTGTATCCCAAGGCTTGGGGGTGTGAAAACACATAGTATGTACTCGGGTTACAAAAACAATTACAAAAACCTCAGGATGGCTGGTCATGTCATAAAACACCTAAGGACCTTGACAACAGGTGGGAGGCATTTGGGGCTAAATCGTTTCATGAAGCCCATTTGGTTGGCTTTACAGAAGTTGATGAAACTGGGAAAAAAGTATTCACAAAGAAGGGCTCCCCCGGTGGCTCAGTGGTAAAGAATCCGCCTAAAAGGCAGGAGATGCAGGTTCCATCCGTGGGTCGGAACAATCCAGGAGGAGGGCATGGCCACCCACTCCAGTATTCTTGCATGGAGAATCCCAGGGACAGAGGAGCCTGGCGGGCTACAGTCCCTGGAGTCACAAAGAGTCAGACACGACTGAAATGACCTAGCATAGCAGGCACGCACATTCACAAAGGAATCCAAGAAGGAGCAGACACTGAGGTAGGAGGAAAACCCCAAAAGTATGCCCCAGAGCAGAGAATTTTAAGTAAGAATCTGAGTGTGACCTGGCTTGCATCCTGACCCTGCCACCGACTCTTCATTGTGTAACCCTGGGCAAGTGCCTGCCCGTCTCTGAACCTAGGTTTTCACAGGGAAAGGGGAAAGTTAGTGGAGGGGAGTCTGAGCCAGATGCCGAGTGGGGCGCTCACCGGCGGTGGGAGAGCAGGGCTAGCACGGCCAGCAGCAGCAGAATGAGCACGAGGACGAGGGAGAGCGTCAGGATGAGGGGGTCCAAGTCTGGGGGAGCAGGGAAGAGGTCAGGGCTGTGAGCTTGGCCCCCATGCTCCGCCCAGCCCCTCCTACCTCCCTTGCCTGGGGCCTCACCACTAGCCGTCAGCAGTGACGCAGGCTCGGACCAGGCGCTCCAGAAGCCACCGAAGCTGGGCTCGGCCATACGCGCGCGTACCATGAAAGTGTAGCGCGTTCCGCCCCGCAGGTTGCTCAGCAAGCACTCGGTGCGGCCGTCGAGGATCTCCACCTGTAGGCGGGGCCCGGGTGAGGGGTGTGGCCAATAGGGGCAGGGTGGGCAAAGGAGGGCATGTGGGGGTGGACTCTGAGGGATCCAGCCAATCAGAAAAAGGAAGAACAGAAACCAAGCATGGGAAGGCGGGAATGAAAGTAGGAGGCGGGGCCCAGGAAGGCTTGGGGCCAATCGGGATGGGGCCCTGGGTAGAAACGGGCGCACTTCGGCTATTTAATAGCTGGGCCTGCGAACAGACAGGGCGGGCACTGGAGCGGTCTAGGGTTCCAGGCAAGAGTTGAGATAGGTTGAGTCCAGGTGGGCTAGGAAAGGGGGATCATTGGGAAAGGGGACAAGTCAGTGGACGTGGAGATGTCTTGGGCAGGGCGTGGAAGGGACGAGGCCAAGGGGGCGAGGCACGAGTGACAGTCAGGGTGAGACTTAGAGGGCCTGTCCAGTCTGGAGCCCTCTGGAGCTAGGTCGTAGGGGCGGGCCTCACCCTCTGTGCGCCCCCTGCGGCGTTCTCTGCCGAGATGTTCACCTCATAGCGGATAAGGCTCGCCATGGGTGCCCCAGGAGGCGGGAGCCAGCGCAGTACCACGTGGCCGCCCTCGTCGGCCCGCCGAGCCACAAGCCTGGCGGGAGGGTCTAGGAGCACTGCGGAGAGGGGTTTGCTTAGGTGGGCGGAAACTGGCACTCCCTCCCGACCAATCCCCTGTTCCCAGCGCACTTACCCACTTCGTTGACGTGAATGGTACGGCGGTAGCGTGAAGCGCCCGAGGAGGCCGCAGTGACGTGCAGCTCTAGGGGCACGAAGCTCGACGTGTCGGCTGTAGGCAGCGAGCACCAGAAACGCACCAAGCCCCGGGCGGTGGGCGCCTGATGCAGGCGGCATGGCTTCCACGGCTCACCCCTGTTCAACCAGGAACCAGCGAGGGTAGGGGGATCAAGTTTGGAGGTTTCGCGGGGACCGAGGGCGCGTTTCTGGACACCACCACCAGGGGGCGTCCCAGCCCCGACGTACGCGACGCCTTAAGTCCTGCTTTGGAGCTGTATTGTTCCTGCCCTGAAGTTTGCGGTTACCCTCCAGCAGTGATCACGGGAGTGTTCCAGCCCCGACCACTAGGGTGCATGTCAGCCTTGACTCCGTGGGCTTCCCACAAGTGCCCACCAGCAGAGATGCAGCCGGTCCCTGGCACCAGGAAACATCCCAAGATGCGAGCTCCTGGGAGGTCTGCCCGGCCCGCCCGCCCCCTGCACCTGTGGGGCGATCCACCTGACCCCGCCTCGTCCAACTCACTCGAGCTTATAAGAGAAGCTGTAGTTGTCCGGGCCGACTCCGGCGGTGGCCGCTTCCTCCCAGAAACACACCAAATCCTCCAAGCGCTCGGTGAAGCACAGAAACTCATCAGGCTCGCGGGCTGTCAGCAGGGCCGCTGAGGATGGGGGGTCAGGGGAGGGGGTCAAGGGACCCGAGCCCCTTTCTCGAGCCACAGCATCCTTCCCTCCCTCCTGCCGCCTGTGCGGACCGATAAGAAAAAAAGCCCCGCCCCCGTTCTTCCAGCGGGGCCCTTCGAGGGGTCCGCCGAAGTAGTGCCCCCCAAACTTTCAAGCGTAGGTTGCGTGTCTTATTGTCTCCCTCCAACACACACGCCGCCCACCCGCGACCGGCTTTGCTGAGCGCAGCATTCAAGGCCTCCGCCTCCCGCTGCCGGCCCCGCCCCAACCTAGGGACTTGCGTGCGTGTGAGAGTGTGTGCAGGAGGCGGGGTCCCCTATCAGCCCCGGCAGGCTCCCGGCGGCCCGATAGCGCCAACCGTGCCCCCCGTTCCCCTCCCTCAACCCAGCGGACCCAGGGATCTGGCGCCCGCATGCCAACCGTGTTTACAGTCGCCTGCGGCTCGGCCCCTCTGACTCGGACTCGGGTTTTACCCTCCCTCCCCGCTTGAAGGGTCGGTTAGATCCCCTTAGCTCAGGGACTCTAGAATATAGGACTCTAGACTACAGCACCACCCCTGCCCCATTTAGCGTTTAGCATGCCCCCAGTTCGTTGTAGAGATAAAGCAGGACTCTTATGCCCCTTTCTAGCTTCTCCCCCAGAACCCAGTCTGGGGATATAGACCCCAGCATGCCATATGAGATCCCAGTCTAGGGGTTCAGACACCACCTTGGGCTCCAGGTCACAGACTCAGAATGAGAACCTGGGTGGCCCCAAGGGTCCGGGCAGGAAGTTCGGGCCCCCATATTGCCCTCCAAGATCCAGTGCTGGGGTCTACACTCAACTCCACCCTTACCTTTGTTTTCAAACTTGGGGTCCGTTGGATTGGGTGGGGGAGCCCAGGCTGCCCCAGCGAGCAAGAGGCAGAGGAAGCCAATTCCAGCCCGGAGGGGTGCCGGGAGATGATACATAATGTAGCCCCAGCCGGGGGCCCAGAGCTCCTGCCTGCTTCCCCCCCACGTCTTCCGCCCCTGGCACAGGCCACAGCTGGGTCAGCAGCTGCCTCCGCCGGACACAGCTGACCAGGCCTTCCCGGCCAGGCGCCTCCAAGTGGCAGCTCCCCCGAGGGGGCGGGACCAGCAGGCAGCCCGAGCTGAGATAAGAGGGAGGCAGCCGCCCTGTGGGGCCAGGCTACAGAGAGCAGGGGCCCTGGGCTCCGCACCCCCTTGGGGGTGGAGGGAAGGAACTGCTCTGCTTTCTGCCTCAGACACTTTCTTGCTGTGCGACCCTGGACGGGTTACTTACCTTATCTGAGCTTCAGCCTTTTAATCTATAAAATCCGACTTGGCACATAGCAAGCATTCAAAAAATGTAAACTACAACTACTGATAGTATCGTACTAATCAACATTTCTTCCCAGTCTGGGTAGGAATATAATAAGCCTAATAGCCGTTGAATGTTTGCACAATGTTGGGAAGTACTGCCAGATAGTAAGTACGAAAGAGCCTGCGTTTGTAAAAATTACATGTATTCTAGAATGCGAGATTTTATTTGTGATTTTCTGCTTTCTGATTATTTGGCATTTTCTGCTTACATTTGTATACTCTTGGGATTTTATTTTACAAGGAACGTGCAGTTCTTTCAATAATCTGTATAGAACACATCATAAAAGCTGTTCTCTCGGGCTGAGCTTCAACTGGGGTAAACACCCTCCGCCCCAAAGAGATGCATGCCTGGGGAAGCAGGGGATACCTACCTTATTGCGTCAGCCAGCCCCAGATTAGCCAATTAGAGAGCTCCATTCCCCGGAGCACGGTAATTGGTTCAGGGGTGGCATGTGACCCAAGGGGATCCAATGAGCTTCCATTCTGGGATTTTCCCTGGAGTAGCTAGGAAAGGAGGTGCCGCTTTCTATTGGATGACGAGGTAGGCCAATGGAGCAGCCAGAGACATCTTTGTCATTAGGAGGAAAAAAATTGGCTGATGGTGAAGCTAAGGTGGACTTCTGCACTGTCTGTTCCCTCCACTTGCAAGGTTCTTCCTCTAAATGTACATGCAGCTCACTTTCAGTTTACTCAGGACTCTAACTAAATGTCACTTCCTCAGTGAAGTCCTCCTGGATCACCCTGTTTAAAATAGCAACCCTCTCACCGCCCGCCTCTAACCGCCCCCGCCTCACCCCACACACACGTCAGTCCTTAAATGGTTTGGTAGTAATAGCAGCAGAAGCATTTTGCATTCCCTGTACTTTTTGTATAAATATGTAATATGTATTTGATGTTTTATTATTGATTCACCACCTTCATTAGTCTGTTTTGTTCATTTCTATATCCCCAGCACCTACAACAGAGCCTGGCATATAATAGGTCAGGGAATATTTGTGGAGTAAAAGATGAGCGAAAAACCAAGCTGAGAGGTGTAGGGAGACAGCTGACCTTGTGTTAGCCACTGGAGAGAGCTATTCCTGAGTACTCCTGCACCTTTCTTTCTTTTTTTTTTAACCTCCTGCACTTTTAAAAACAGAAGTGGAGGGATTCCCTGGCTGTCCAGTGGTTAGGACTCCGTGCTTCTGCAGGGGGCGTGGATTTGGTCTCTAGTTATTTAACTTATATGCAGAGTACGTCATGAGAAACTCTGGGCTGGAAGAAGCACAAGCTGGAATCAAGATTGCCAGGAGAAATATCAATAACCTCAGATATGCAGATGACACCACCCTTATGGCAGAAAGTGAAGAGGAGCTAAAAAACCTCTTGGTGAAAGAGGAGAGTGAAAAAGTTGGCCTAAAGCTCAACATTCAGAAAACTAAGATCATGGCATTCGGTCCCATCACTTCATGGCAAATAGATGGGGAAACAGTGGAAACAGTGTCAGACTTTATTTTGGGGGGCTCCAAAATCACTGCAGATGGTGATTGCAGCCATGAAATTAAAAGACGCTTACCCCTTAGAAGGAAAGTTATGACCAACCTAGATAGCATATTAAAAAGCAGAGATATTACTTTGCCAACAAAATCCGTCTAGTCAAGGCTATGGTTTTTCCAATGGTCATGTATGGATGTGAGAGTTGGACTGTGAAGAAAGCTGAGCGCCGAAAAACTGATGCCTTTGAACTGTGGTTTTGGAGAAGACTCTTGAGAGTCCCTTGGACTGCAAGGAGATCCAACCAGTCCATCCTAAAGGAGATCAGTCCTGGGTGTTCATTGGAAGGACTGATGCTGAGGCTGAAGCTCCAATACTTTGGGCACCTCATGCGAAGAGTTGACTCATTGGAAAAGACCCTGATGCTGGGAGGGATTGGGGGCAGGAGGAGAAGGGGACGACAGAGGATGAGATGGCTGGATGGCATCACCAACTCGATGCACATGAGTTTGGGTGAACTCTGGGAGTTGGTGATGGACAGGGAGGCCTGGCATGCTGCGATTCATGGGGTCACAAAGAGTCAGACACGACTGAGTGATTGAACTGAACTGAACTGAACTGAGGGGAACTAAAATCCCACATCCCTTGCCGTGGAACAACAAAAAAAAACAAGTCAATGAGAATCTCTTCCTCAGGAAATTGGCATTTAGATTGAGTGTGTTTGTGTGTATGTGTGTGTGTGTGTGTGAGAGAGAGAGAGAGAGAGAGAGAGGAAGAAACTGTAAACTGTTCTTATGAGAGGCAAGCTAGCTCCCTGGGTAAGAGCATATGTTCTGATGCATTCCACGTGTCACTTGCCCTGCAACCTTAGATAAGCTACTTAACCCTCCCTAGTCTCGGTTTTTCATGTATAAAATGGGCATGATAATAATGCCCCCTCATAAGGCTTATGTGAGGATTATGAATAGATTACATCAAGTTACCAGAACATGCCTGGCACACAGTAAGCGCTCAGTAAGGATAGCAATTATCTGCTTAAGCTAATTTAAGAAGGACAGGGAAGATTGCGCTGCAGTCCATGGGGTTTGCAAACAGTCTGACATGACTTAGTGACTGAACAATAACAATTTAAGAAGAATACTGTTACTTACATCCAATTGCTTTTTTAAATGAATTAATTTGGCTGCACCAGGTCTTAGTTGCAGCATGTGGGATCTTTTGTTGCAGTACACAGATTCTCTAGTTGTGGCATTCAGCCTTAGTTGCTCTGAGACACATGGGATCTTAGTTCCCTCACCAGAGATCAAACCCGTGTCCCCTGCATTGCAAGGGGGATTCTTAACCAATGGACTGCCAGGGAAGTCCCAGGGATTTTCCTTGCATGGCAGGTGGAACTGGTGGGATGTAAGAATGGCACTGCCCCCATGAGGGTGATCCTGCCTTGGAGTGGGGCAATATTCATTAAAAAAAATTTTTTTTTGGCTGCTGTAACAGAGACCCAAATAATACTGATGGCTTAAATAAACTGGGCATTTAAGAAGAATATGTATTTATTTGGCTGTGCTAGGTCTCAATCACAGCTCACAGGATCTTTAGTTGTGGTGTTCAGCACGTGGGATCTAGTTCCCTGACCAGGGATGGAACCCAGGCCCCCAACACTGGGAGCTCAGTCTTAGCTGCAGGACCACCAGGAAAGTCTTGAGATAGATATTTATTTTCTTTTGTAACAGTTCAAGTAGCAGCAACACAGTATGTTTGCTCCCTGGTCTCAGAGAGCCATGATCCTTCCAGTTTGCAGCTCAGTTGTTCAGATGGTATGAACCACCCAGTCCAAGCTGATCCACTCCATATCTTCATTCTAATCCACCCACGGCAAAAAAAAGGCAGGAGAGGACACACCCCTTCTCTTTAAGGGCAGAGCCTGGAATGTACCCACATCCTTTCCCTTTACAACTCATTGGCTGAGACTTAGTCATATGACCACATTTCACTGCAAGGGAGACTGGAAATGCAGTCCTTACCCTGGGCAGCCAGCTGAAAAATCAGTGTTTCTGTAACCATAGGAGAAGGTGATTGGATTTAGGGAGTCAATGGACAGTCTCATTCTCAGAGCAAATCAGAGGCAAGAGACTCTGTTACAAAGTCCTGGTGACATCTTTTGAGTCCCTGGATCCAACAGTGCCTGAAGCTGGCCTCATGGAACTTTTCAATTACAGGGGCATTCATTTCTGGTTTTTTGCCCATTCCTGTTTGAATTGGGTTTTTGAACACTTGAAAAAGCAAGAACCCTTATTAATACAGTTAGATATAAAGCCCATAGTTGATGTCTAGCAGAGTGGGAGTTCATAACTGGGTATTATTATTGTTGCTGCTGATGTTGTTATGGTTGTTTTTCACATGATGATGTTATTTGCCTCAAGTTCTGATGGAATTTCATTTCTTCCCTCTTCCATATACCCAGCAGGAAAGAATTATATTACCCCAACAATGTTGAGGGACAGAGTCCTGAACCCTCTGTTTGTGACAGAACCCCACTCCCACCCCATGCTGGTGTCAGCCGTGCCTCACTCAACCCCTTTCTTAGGGCTCTTAGTTTTTCTTTTCTAATTTTTATTTATTTATTTTTGGATGTGCTGGGTCTTCATTGCTGCACAGGATTTTCTTTAAGCAGCAGGTGGGGGCTACTCTTTAGCTACGGCGTGCAGGTTTCTCATCGTGGTAGCTTCTCTTGTTGTGGAACACAGGTCTAGAGCTTGAAGACCTTAGAGTTGCAGCACATGGGCTCAGGAGTCGTGGTCCCCAGGCTCTAAAGCACAGGCTCAATAGTTGTGGCACATGGGCTTAGCTGCTCCACAGCATGTGGGATCTTCCCAGACCAGGGATGGATCCCGTGTCTCCTGTGTTGCCAGGCGGGTTCTTTACTACTGAGCCACCAGGGAAACCCCTCTTTTCTTATTTAAATTTTTATCCTAATGAAGAGTAGACTTGGGGCACAGGCACAGAAGAAACAAGACTGACTCCTGTTTTATAACTTTGGTCACTATTTTCATCCATTTTTGTCACTTTTGGTGTGTCTCCAATAGTTACAAGGTTTCTCTGGGGGAGGATCTGACCCCTGACACCCCACCCCTTTCTGTAAGATGAAGCTCTCCACCAGCCAACCTCATGGGCTGGTGTCTTTGGAACAGGGATCTGGTGCCAAGAGGGTCAGAGGGGTGAGGTCTAATAAAATTGGGGGGGTTACAGGGTATGGAGCACAATGACTTCTACTGGGGAATTGGAGCTTTTCATAGAGGAGCCCCCTCCCCACCTCCTGGTTATAGAAGCCAGACCCCTTGCTGCCCATGAGGCCCATATCCTGGAGGAGCGGGTAGGGAGACTGAGGTTGTATGCTGGGCCCCCTCCTTCCGCCGCAGCACGAAGTCTCCAGGGGCAGCTGGGCTCATGGCATAGAACACGTTGGCGTTGTCAGGAATCAGGAGCTCTGGCCAAGCATGGAGAGGATGGTAAAAAGCACACACAACCTGGCACTTCCCCCACAAAGGACCTAGGGAACCTTCTACCACTCACCACACAACCTGAACAATCTTGGATCCCTTCAGCCAGTGCTAAGCCAACCTCATTCCCCTCTCATTGGAAATCTAGACAAGTTCCCACTCCAAGCCTGCACAACCTCATGTGTCCCCTACTGTGAACCTGGGCAACCTTCTCCTATTTCCCCTGAAGTCTAGACAACCTGCACTAGAAGCTTGAGCAAAGTCAGGCCTCCCACCCCAATCAACTTCCTGCTCACCCCCCGCCCCCCCGCAACCAACTCCCAGCCAAGTTCATGCTGCTCTAGGACATGAACTTGGACAACTTCTGACTTCCCACTTCCAGCCTGTACAACCCTCACACTTGTCATGTGAACACCCTTATATATCCCTCTAGCATGTCAGTCTTTTTTTTTTTCCCCCTTTTGGCTGCACCACACAGCTTGCAGGATCTTAGTTTCCCAACCAGGGATCGAACCTTGCAGTGAAAGCAGGGAGTCCTAATCACTGGACTGCCAGGGAATTCCCTAGCATGTCAATGTCTTGCCTCTCCCTCCTTTATATACATATTTGTCATTTCTTAAAACGTTTAATTGAAGTGCAGTTGACTTACGATGTGTTGTTAATTTCTCCTGTACAGCAAAGTGACTCAGTTATTCATACATATATATGTATGTGAAAAAAGTGAAACTGTTAGTCGCTTAGTTGTGTGGCAGCCCTGTGGACTGTAGCCTGCCAGGCTCCTCTGTCCATGGGATTCTCCAAGCAAGAATACTGGAGTGGGTTGCCATTCCCTTCTCCAGGGGATCTTCCCAACCCAGATTGAACCCTGGTCTCTTGCACTGAGGCAGATTCTTTACCATCTGAGCCACCAGGGAAGCCCACATATATGCTTTTACATATTCTTTTCAATTATGGTTTGTCACAGGAAATTCAATATAGTTCCCTGTTACCTCTCTCCCTTTAAAAGCAGACAACTTTCTACTCACTTTACATTGAACAATCTCGTTTCCTACCCTGAATTTCAGCACCACGTGGCCCTCTCCCATGCCAAGTTCAAGTAACTTCAGAGTCCCCAATACCAAACTTGGACAAACTCATTTTGCCTCAGATCCAAGCCCAGACCCCCCCCTTCAGTCTGGTGCTCCACGAGGTTGAGCCCAAACAACCTCACAATTCTACAAATCGAAGCCCAGATGACCTTCTATACTCCTCCCACTGGTTCCCAGATAATCTCATTTCCCCATAAATCCTAGGAAGACCTTTTCGGTGCCCCCTTCCCTCACACTGAGCTAGGACAACCTCATGATCCCACCTAAGGGAGGCATCAATATTTTTCTGCCTTGTAACCCCACCCGCTGCATCTCACCCCTACTCGGTTCCAGAACCACCCTGGTCAGCCTGCCATCCTCCCCAGCCAACTGCCCCGTAGCCCAGGCTCCAAGCTGTCCTTGCTCACCTCTGTCCCCAGGAAGGACTTGGAAGAGCTGATAGTCCTGGACCCAGGGCTCAGCCACATTGTGTTTTTCCAAGGCTCGCTGGACCACGGTGGGGGCCTTGTCCTGACTAGTGAGCTGCAAAGGGAGGCTGGGAGGTAAGGGATGACCACCCAAGCCCCAGGGGCAGGGCTGTCCCCAGCAGGTCTCAGGCTCAGCTCCTCACCAAGATGCTCCGATACAGATTGCCATGGTCGTTGTCGATGCTGACCCGGATGATGCGGGCCTCTGAGCCCTGCTGCCCAGGGAGGGAGATACGAGGGCCACTCAAGGGCAGGGCCAGGGACCAGGGGCCTGGCAGGTCTGGGCTCAGGGGCAGCTGTGGACAGCAGGGGTGGGGGCTGAGCGGGGAGAGCGTGAGGCCCCTCCCTCATTGTATTCAACATATCTTCCTGCGTACCCTGAGCCTGGGGACGTGCAATTAGGGTATCTATGCCATCCCATCCCATAGATGCCTGCATCTATGCCATCCCATCACATACAGACCTTCATACTGTTACAGGAATTCACACGTGACTCATGTTCACACACAAGAAACCCCGTGTAACCTGAAAGCAGCAAGTGCCCACGTTTGCTCACAATTGTTGGATGGGCACAAGCCCATGAACACGAGAAGCCCTGCACAGGGCCCATGGATACTATGGCTATTCATGCCAGCATTTCCCCTCCAGGTATGCAAATTCCTGTGTTTGTGCTAAGTCGAGTCCAACTCTTTGCGACCCAATGGACTATAGCCCACCAGGCTCCTCTGTCCATGGGATTCTCCAGGCAAGAAGACTGGAGTGGGTCACCATGCCCTCCTCCAGGGGATCTTCCTGACCTAGGAATTGAACATGTGTCTCATGTGTTTCCTGCATCGCAAGTGGATTCTTTACTGCTGAGCCACCAGGGAAGCCATTCTTGGGAAAACACATATCCTTACAAAAGTAGTGACTGCCACCCAGAGTGCCTTGTGGGTAAGTGGAAGCTCTTGTCCAGATCTGAGTGTAAGTGACGGACAGTCCCTTAAGTGGGTCCATGGAGATGCATGCAGTTTTCCAGACATACGCTCAGAGTGCTGAGTCAACTGTGTTCACGGTCTCCTGTGCACATACCTGGCTGTGAAATCCTGTGCGTGCGCACACACACACACACACACACACACACACACACAACAGCCCTGGGTGCCCGCAGTCCCACATGTACACATAGTCTTGGTACCTTGGTGCTGGGGCTCTGGGGCCCTGGAGAGGCTGGAGGACTGCCTGTAGGAGGGTCCTTGGTTCTAGGACTGGATGGAGGGGATGCTGGGGACAGACTGGGGGAGACACAGAGTCTGAAGTGGGGTGCCTGCCCTGAACTCTGACCCCCCTCCAGTCCCTTCATCAGATGGGATGCTCACCTTGAGGTGGAGGATGAGGGATCCCCAGGACTTCCACCAGAGGATGAAACTCTCTCCCGGGACAGCTTCCTGAAAATAGGGAACAGGATGAGGCGAAGACCAAACCCAGACACGGGAGCAGATCCCATCCCTGCCCACGTCACCCGCCACATACTCCCTGCGACTCACGCACTGAGGCGCTTGGTCAGGCTGATTTGCCGTCGGATGCGTGGGGAGCTGGGGCAGGAGGAAGCTGGTGGCTCAATGACCCGGGAGATGCGGTAGCTGAGGGGTCAAGATGTAGATGGATGGGGGGGTTGAGAAATGAGTTAGATTCAGTTAGGAGCTGGGTTTTGGGTGTGTGTGTGGGTAGAGGGAGGGTACAGCCAGGAATTAGGCACCCAATGTCAAGATCAGGGTAATAAATGTGATATTACAGTTTCAGGGTCTTATCAGTGATTAGATGAGATGGCTTGGTTAGCAGGACACACAGGGATTCACAGAATGGGACTGAGGAGTCAAATCGGGTCAAGGATAGAGTTCAAGGTCAGATAATCACTGGGGTCAATGATTAGGGTCATGGATTCAATAGAATGAGTTGGTACAGTTGAATTGGGGTCAACTGCCTGGGGCTCATAAGTCAGATATATGTCAAAGTTGGAGTCAGTTGCTCAGAACTGGGGGTCAGTGGTTGGGCTCAGAGAGTCAGAGGTGGGTCACGGGTCAGATGGGGCCAGAGGTGGGGAAGAGAAAAGATAGGATGGTTGAGCGGAAGAGCTGGCTACACATTAAACGTTGAAGTCCAAAAGTCAGACGAGGGCTTCCCTGGTGGCTCAGTGGTAAAGAATCTGCCTGCCAATGCAGGAGACACTGGTTCCATCCTCGGCCTGGGAAGATCCCACAGGCTGTGGAACAACTAAGCCCAGGCATCACAATTACTGACCCTGTGCTCTAGCCCAGGAGCCACAACTACTGAAGCCCGTGTGCCTAGAGCCCATGCTCCACAGCAAAAGAAGCCATTCCAATGAGAACTCGGTGCGCCAGAAACAGAATAACCACACTCACTGCAACTACAGAAAAGCCCGAGCAGCCATGACGATCCAGCACAGCCAAAAATAAAGAAAGTGACT
Source organism: Bubalus bubalis (assembly GCF_019923935.1). Taxonomy (NCBI): domain Eukaryota; kingdom Metazoa; phylum Chordata; class Mammalia; order Artiodactyla; family Bovidae; genus Bubalus; species Bubalus bubalis. The sequence continues at coordinate 95,397,125 of NC_059165.1, read as the reverse complement.
TTTCAAAAAGAAAGAAAAGCAAGTCAGATGAGGTCAAAGTTTGGGGTCAGAGGGCAACTGGGGCCCTCGGCTGGGCTGGAGACAATGTCAGGTGACAGGCTGGCGGGGGGTGAGGTGAAGGCTCAGGAGGGGATCTGAGGAGGAGCTGGGGAGGTGCATGGGGTGTGCAGATCCGGGGTGTCATCCAGGGTCAGTGGCAGGGTTGGAGGGGCGCTGTCAGGGTCGGCCACAAGTTGTCACCTCTGCTCCTCGCTGAGCTTGTGCTGGGCACGCAGGGCGGCCAGGATGGGCGGGTGGGGGCTCAGGCAGTAGCTCTGACAGCGTCTCTGCAGCTGCTGGATGCGGGCCAGGATCTCCCACTCCTGAGGGGGCGGCCTCTGAGACCTCCGCCCATGCTCTGCCCCAACCCTGGACCCCTTCTCCCCACCTCCACCCCTGCCCACTGCAGCTCCCCCTTACCTTCCTCCTCTTCTCAAAGTTGATGAGATCCCCCTGGGGACAAACTTTGTCTGAACTGGAGACAGTTCAGACTCCAAGGTCAGGGGTTGAGGATCAAGGTCAGGGGCTGGGATACCAGGAACCCCATGCACTAAGGGAGCTGGGGTCAGGCAGCATGGGCAAGGTCAAGGGTGAGAGGTCAGGAGGCTCACTGTGCTGAGGGTAAGGAGTCAAGAGTCAGGGCTCAGACCTTCAGCATATCCGGCAGGGCGGTATCCAGCATTACCAGGTCCGTGAGAAAGGTGCCAAGGTAGGGGACAGGGCCTGGGGGCAGTTTCTGTAGCCCCCAGAGCTCCAGTCACCCTCAGCCATCAGTGACCCCATCAGGCTTCACCCCCTGCCCCAGCATCCCACTTGTCTCTCTTCTCAAACCACATCACTCACCAAGGACGGGCTTCCTGCAGGGGCATCCTCCTCTTGGGGCCCCTGAGTTGCCTCCTGGAAACAGTGAGAGACTTTATTTTCTTAGGCTCCAAAATCACTGCAGATGGTGACTGCAGCCATGAAATGAAAAGACGCTTGCTCCTTGGAAGAAAAGCTATGGCAAACCTAGACAGCATATTAAAAAGCAGAGACATTACTTTGCCAACAAATGTCCATCTAGTCAAAGCTGTGGTCTTTCCAGTAGTCATGTATGGATGTGAGAGTTGGCCCATAAAGAAAGCTGAGTGCCAAAGAACTGATGCTTTTTAACTGTGGTGTTAGAGAAGACTCTTGGGAGTCCCTTGAACTGCAGGGAGATCAAACCAGTCAATCCTAAAGGAAATCAGTCCTGAATATTCATTGCAAGGACTGATGCTGAAGCTGAAGCTCCAATACTTTGGCCACCTGATGCTAAGAACTGACTCATTAGAAAAGACCCTGGAGCAGGGAAAAATTGAGGGCAGGAGAAGAGGATGACAGGAGAAGCGGATGACAGGATGAGATGGTTGGATGGCATCACTGACTTAATGGACATGAGTCTGAGCAAACTCTGGGAGTTGGTGATGGACAGGGAAGCCTGGCGTGCTGCAGTCCATGGGGTCACAAAGAGTTGGACGTGACTGAGTGACTGAACTGAACTGAGGGGGAGGAGAAGGACTGAGCAGTCCTGGGGTCTCTTTGACCCCTCCCTCAGGGAAGATACCTCCATCACAGCCATACCCAAGGGAAAGTGAACAGGGAGGAGGAGAGAGCAGATAAGCAGCAGGGGGCAGGCCCCACAGGGGATGATAAGAGATGGGGCTTGTGGATGCCAGGGACCCCAAAGCTAGCCTATAACACAGGTGAGAATCCTTGTACCTGGTGACCCCTCCCAAGCAATGCCCTGAACTTTGCCTTAACAGCATTGTTCTGCCTGGTAATTAGTGATATAATTGCTGGGGCAATTACTAAATTGTGTGTGTCCCCATCTGGGGCCTGAAGCCCTCCAAGGGGAGGAAAGTGTGTTTGTGTCTTCATGGCTGAGCCTCCTGGCAACTGCCTGGCACTTAATGCAGAGTTCCTTGAGCTCTCATCCTTATTTGAGACATTTGTTCACTTTATTTACTGATCACCTACTCTGGGCCAGGCACTGTTTGGAGTGCTGGGGAGGCAACAGTGAACAAAACAGACAAAATTTCTGGCCTTATAGAGCAGACATCAGCCATGGCAAAACAGCAACAACCAAGTTAGATGTGTAATCTAAGGACAGGCAGAGATAAGGGCAATGGGGGTAGAGTGGAGGTGTGGGGGATATAGGGAGGGCCTCTCAGAGGTGGAAACACTGGGGAAGACACCTGCAGAGGGTGGGAAGAACGTTCTTGGCAAAAGAACAGACTTCCAGTGCCATCTATTCTGCACTTTTTTGACTGTGCTGTAGTATGTGTGATCTTAGTTCCCCGACCAGGAATTGAACCCATGTCCCCTGCATCAGGAACTCAGAGTCTTAACCACTGGACCACCAGGGAAGTCTCTATTCTGGATTCACCCCCAAGAACCAGCACCTAATTGCAGTCAGAACCTAAATCTTGCCTGCAGTAAGTCAGACTCATTGGCACACTTTTTTTGTTTGTTTTGTTTTGCTTATCAAAGTCAAGTCCCTGGCACAATTTTTTTTTCCCACTCTTTGTCGTGACTCTGACCTTCAGTGACCTTTTCACTGTAGCTTCTGGTATTTGTTGAATGAGTAAATAAGGCAGCCGTCAAGTGTGAACTCTGATGAGGGCAGCAGAGGCAGCAAAAACACAGGGCTGCCTACAAACAGGAGGAAGGCCATTCTCGAGAGGTATGGGAAAGGACGCTGAGTGTTATGACAACAAGCAATGGCCCTTTCCTGGGCCTGGGATCTGCGGGGGCCCTCACCCATCTGTACCTGGGAGAGAATCTCTCTGCTACTCAGATGGTTGTTCTCATCGGAGAAAATTTGGGCAAGTTTCCTGAAAGTGGATAATGGTTCCCTGGGGAGGAGAGGAGAGGAGTCACGGGTGGCCATGGGAAGAGTCAGAGCAGGGATGCGGTGGGCAAGAGGTCCCACCCCAGCGCCCCCACCCCCAGTCCCTGGTCACCGGCTCACGGCGCCCCAGCTGCGCTTCAGCCTGTAGATGGGGTTAGACTGCAGGGCGGACAGGATGGCGCGCAGGGAGGAGAAGTTCCGCAGTTCCCGGCAGCGCTGGGGGGCGGGGTGGAGGGGGTGCTGGTCACACCTCAAACCTGCCTGATCCCCAAGTATGATCCACCTTTGATCCCGTGACTTGTGACCCCAGGTCAAACCCTTACATCTCGCCCCACATCTGACAAGCTACCCGGATTCAGCCTCCTCCCCCACCTACCTCTCCGTGCGCTTTGTCTGACCTTGGCTTTCCGTGTCCCCACTCCTTACTTCTCCCTGGGCCCTAGACGGACCCATAGCATCTCTCCTAGTTCCAGACGCCTCATCCTCAACCTAAGTCTCACTCCAGGTGTCAACCTCTAGTCCCCTTGCCTTGCCACGCCCCCACTCCCTTTCCTGGACCCCAGTTCTACTCTTCCCCTCTACCCAGAGGCTCCTGCCCCACCTCCACCCAGGCTCTTTCAAGACGTCCACCTCCTTTTCTTGGCTTGGTACCAAGCCTATTCCTCCCCCAGTACCCCCATCCCATCCTTGTGGTGGTTTAGTCGCTCACTCCTGTCTGCCCCTTTGTGGCCCCATGGACTGTAGCCTGCCAGGCTCCTCTGTCCATGGGGGTTCTCCAGGCAAGAATACTGGAGTGGATTGCCATTTTCTTCTCCAGGGTATCTTTCCGACCCAGGAGCCGAACCAGGGTCTCCTGCACTGCATGGAGATTGAGCTACAATGAAGCCCATACAACTGAGCTACAATGGAAGCCCATCATCCCATCCTTATTATTCCTTAACCAGCACGGAGTATTCTGGGCCACTCTTGAGAGTCCCTTGGACTTCAAGGAGGTCAAACCAGTGAGTCTTAAAGGAAATCAGTCCTGAATTCATTGGAAAGACTGATGCTGAAGCTACAATATCTGGGCCACCTGATGCAAAGAACTGACTCATTAGAAAAGACCCTGGTGCTGGGAAAGATTGAAGACAGGAGGAGAAGGGGACAACAGAAGATGAGATGAGCAAGCTCAGGGAGTTGGTGATGGACAGGAAAGCCTGGCGTGCTGCATTCCATGGGGTCTCAAAGAGTCGGACACGACTGAGCGACTGAAGGGAACTGAATCCTCCGCGGCTCAAGGCCGTGTGCTGGACTTTCCCTTAGGCACCTCCCAGCCTCAACCCTCCGCTTTTCCAGAGACCCGTCCTTGGCCTTCCGCCCGCCCCCAGCCTCTCTCACTGAGCTTCGGCCCCGCGCATGCCCTGCCCCCACGCTCCCGCCAGAGATGCACCTGAGCTATGCGGATCCATTTCTCCAGCCGCTGCGCCCTCTGCGGGGCGGCCAGGCCCGGTTCCCCGAGCACTGAGCCCAGCACGCAGCCGGTCACTGTATTGAACTGGGTCACGGTGGCGCGCACAGTGGGGGCGATGCTTGTGGCCCCCGGCCGGTCTCGCTGCGACCACACGGAGCCCAGGCACTCGAAGGGCCGCAGGCGCGAGAAGAGCTCCTGAGCAGGGGGTGGAGGAGGGTGGAATCTGAGTTCATAGGGACCTCCCCCAACTCCTCCTCCCTTCCCCACCGGCTACCCATCCCCTATCCCAGCCCCTGCCTGCATCGGCCGGCTCTGATACTCACCACGTCCATCAGGGTCAGCTGCTCCGCCACGTCGTCTACACTGAAGTCCAGAAGCTCAGGGCCTTCCCACACGAGGCCCTCCTCGTCTTCCAGGCAGCCCACCGGGGAGTCTGGGCAGAGGATCTGGGCAGTCCCAGGGGGTCCTGAGGGAGCACTGACTAGGTGAGCTTAAACGCTCAGTCTGACTGTAGGCCACCAAGCTCCTCTGTCCATGGGATTCTCCAGGAAAGAATACTGGAGTGGGCAGCCATTCCCTTCTTCAGGAGATCTTCCCCACCCAGGGATCAAACCCTTGTCTCTTACATCTCCTGCATTGGCAGGGAGAGTCTTTACCACTGCGCCACCAGGGAAGCCCAACCTTGTGGTTAAGGGAAGGTTAAGACATTGTCTTAATGTCCCAAGTTCGAATCCAAATTGATCCACTGGGCTAGCTGTGTGAATTAAAACAAGCCTTTAACCTCTCTGTGCCTTGGTTTCCTTATCTGGATTTATTTTTTCAGTGTCCAAGTGTGAAAACATTAATTCATTATTAATGCATCAAAAGTATGGATTAAAAAAAATCAAATGAGATCACGGATACCAGACTTCTATAAAGTACTCAATAAATATGAATTATTTTTCTCAAGGTGGTAGTGTGGGGGTGGTCAATGGTGGCGCCCCCTAGGGGACACTTTGGAAATCCAGACATGCATAGTGAAGAATCATAACACCCAGCCTCCAAATGTCCCTCCAAATTTGTGTCCTTAAAAAACCTACTTACAATAATCTGCACCTAGAACCCAACTATCTTGCTCTTGTTGCTATTTAGTCACTCAGTCGTGTCCAACTCTTCTGTAACCCCGTGGACCATAGCCCGCCAGGCTCCTTTTGCCCATGGGATTTCCCAGGCAAGAATATTGGAGTGAGTTGCCATTTACTTCTCCAGGGTATCTTCCCAACCCAGGGCTTGAACCTGTGTCTCCTGAATTGGCAGACGGATTCTTTACTATTGAGCCGCCTGGGAAGCCCAGTCTTGCTCATAAACACTAATTATTCTGGCTCCAGGAATGCAAGGACTGTAAGAGCTTGGACTTTGTTTTATATGGAAATTGCACGTGTTGTTCAACATTTTGGAAATCGATGTCACTAACATCTGTGCTACAGCATCTTTGTCATTGATGCACTCCCCTGCATTAGTCTGTGGTTTCCATGTTCACTGTGATGCTACGGCAGATGAAGGCACTGGACAACTTCATTATGTCTTCTGGTGAGGCATGCCCAGACACTGACATACCAACACCATTGTGTAAATTGCTTTTGTCTTATTTCTCCTTCCTATTACCGTTGCAATATATTATTATTTTTAAGTTCATTTAATTATCTGTCTTTAATATTAGGACAGGTGGTATTGCAAAATATTAGTTTTTAAAAGTGAGCATAGGAGGGACTTCCCTGGTGGTCCAATGGCTAAGATTCTGCACTCTCAATGCAGGGGTCTGTGTTCGATCTCTAGTCAGAGAACAAGATCCTACACGCCTCAACTAAGAGTTCATCTGACACAACTAAATATCTCTCATGCCCCAAGACCCTGTGCAGCCAAATAAATAAATATTTTAAAATTGATAATTGTTGAAAATGAGTGAGGGGTGTGTGGGTGTTCTTTACACTACTTCTCTCTATTTCTGTATGTGTTTGAAATCATGGTAAAAAGTAACCCCCAAATAAAGATGTTAAAGTTCCCAGAGCCTGGCATACAGCTGGCATTCAATAAATGCTCATTTTTCTTCTCTGACCTCAAATACTCACAGTTTAGGGTAGCCTTTTCAATAGAATTTTTTGCAGTGGTGAAAATATTTTCTACCTGTGCTGCCTGATGTGGTTACTGAGCACTAGAAATGTGGCTAGTGTGACCAAATAACAGATTCTAATTTTTATTTAATGTTAATTAACTTCAATTTCAATAGCCACATGGGGCTAGTGGCTACCTCACTAGTCTGTGCAGCTTGGATGACTTGGAATAAGCTGGAGAAATCTTGAAGGCAAAGGAAGAAAGATTTAGTAACCAAAAGATAAGCCGAAGAGATAAAACATATTTAAATGGCTGAGACTTTGTCTCTAGGGGAGAGAAGTGGCTGCTACTTTGTAAAGCAGAGAGAAATATGGCCAGATTAGTCTAAAGATTAAAGAATGGATTAAGGTTATGAAGCTTTTGTGATAGGGATCAGATCAAACACAGATGGGTGAAAGATGATATTTTATAGGCAGGATGCAATTATTCAATAAATAAATCCATCTTGTAGCTGACTCTGGGGACAGAGTTGGGGACACAACCAATGGATTCTATGAAGAAAAATAAGGCAGGTAAGAGGACTCAGAGTGGGAGGCTGTATTTGTTGGGAGGAGATCTGAGAATGCACATCTGAGCAGGTGACAATTGAACAAAGGTTTGAACAAAGTATGTGGATATTTTTCCTTCCTTCCAAAGCTCTCTACAACAGAGGTTGGCAAGCTCAGCATGTGGGATCTTAGTTCCCTGACCAGGGATTGAACCTGCATCCTTGCACACAAGTGCAATGTATTAACCACTGGACCACCAGGAAATTCTTGGCAAACTTCTCTTAAAGGCCAGATAGTTTGCTGACATCCAACAGTAATGAAAATAATACTATTTGCCAAGCCTTCATTGGGCTTTCCTGGTGGCTCAGACAGTAAAGAATCTGCCTGCAAAGCCCTCATTACTTATTTATTTGTCTACTAATTGTCTTCCCCAGGGAACAGGGAGCTCCTATCCACAGTTTATTTGTTGAATGAACGAAGAAGCCAATGTGGTAAGTACTGTCATTGCCCCCATTCTGAAGATAAGGAAACAGGCTCAGAGAGGTGAAGTGACTTATTCAAGGTCGCACAGTCAGCAAATGGCAGAACTGGGATTTGAATCCAGGTCTCTGTGGCTCCTAAGGCAAGTAGCAATAGGATGATTTGTAGCCAAAACACAAGATATCCCGACCCCATGAAAGAATATCTTTATAGCTGTCATGTGTTGGGTGGGGGAGGTGAGGGATAAATGACAATACTGGGTTATTATCCCATTTTATGGGTGGGGAAACTGAGGCTCAGACAGGGCTAAGGACCTTGCCCAAGATCTGTAGATCTTCCAGAGGGGAGAATATCCCTGGGGGAGGGAGAATGCCTGCTCAGGACACTATCACGCCCCCAGTCCGCTCACCTGCCCGTGTCTGGGACTGCTCCTCTTCCTCCTGCTCTGCCTCAGCCTCCTTCAGGAAATCTCCCAGCAGCTTTTCAGCCTCCCGGGCCTCAGCCCCTGATGGAGCTGCCCAGCCCAGAAAGTTGCAAACACTGCCTAGGTCCGAGTGGGCAGGGGGGTCCCAGAAATCCTGAGGGTGGTCCCGCAGCCATAAGCCCAGCACTGACACCACAGCCCTGGCCAAGAAGGGTGGGACCTCAGAGCCCATCCCACAGTTCCAGACTCCCGGAGCTCCTACATTTCAGATCCGATCTTTGACCTCTGCCCTCCCCCTCCCCCACCCTATTGGAGGCAAACCTCAAGTTCTTGTTGAAAGTCAGATCTCTTCCTTCTGTTTTCTTGATTTCTACCCTGGAAAGACACCCCCACACCCAAATCAGGTGAAGAAGGGAGGGGCTGGAGAGGACTTAGGAGGAAGGTTCTGGAGGGGAGGAGGAGGGCTCCAGAGAGAGTAGATCGAGCATCCAGGTGAGTCTGGGGTGGGCACTGGAGAATCTTCTGTTGGCACTGACCCGGGCGGGAGTGGCGGCGCCGGTGGTGGCAGGAGGAGGCCCAGTACGCGGCCAGTAGGCACGAAGGCCCGGTGGGTGGCCAGAAAGGCGGGCACGAAGCCTGGGTCCTGCTCGGGGTCTCCGGACACCAACTCCCGCACTAGCCGCTCCAGCCGCGCCGCCCTCAGCGCCCGCACCTTGCTGGTGCGGTAATGAAGGAAGGTGTCGGGCGCGGGGCTGAGGGCCTGCGGGCCAGGGGGACCGCAATGAGACACAGAGGTATGGGCCCCGGCACCCATCTCCAATGTGTCTTTGGGGAGCACCGCTTTTGCACCTGACCCTGTCTATTCCTGTGTACCCCGCTCCCTTAGTTCATTATTATGTACCGTGCACAAACGACACCCGAAACCCGCCCGGAACAGCCTCATCGCCCAGGCTACGCCCGCCCTCTGCTCTATTCACCTGGCACCCCCAACCCCCAAAGCCCCACCCCCATCCCTACCCTCAGGCTGCTCTCAGCTCTTCTGCCTCGCTTCACTGGCGCATTCCCGTGCTCTCCGCCCTACCTTGCCCTCGCCCTGCCGCTTCTAAAGACCCCTCCTCCCTCTCCAGCTCCGCCCCACTAAACCTGGCTCACCTAAGCCCAGCCGTCCAGTTTAGTCCCCAGGTCCTGCTGGGCACCGCGGTCTCACCTGGCCCCGCCTCCTCATCTACCCCACTCACCTGGCCGCCCCTAAACCCCACTCCATCCTTACCAGGTCGCCTCTAAGCCCCGCCCCTCCTACAGGCCCCAGTCCCGCCCCTCCATTCAGCCCCGCCTTCACCTGTTCGCCTTCCGCCCCGCCCTAGCCTCTTACCCCTTCCTCACCTGGGTGCCCCGGGGCCCTGCCCCTGGACTCGAACGCTGACTGCGCTGCCGCCGCAGGGAGACACTGTACACCGCGCCGTCCTCGGTCTCCTCTCCCCAGTCCTGCAGCGGCGCCTGGACACGGAGGCGGACTCAGGACGCGGCGAAGGGAAGGGTCCCGGGACCACTGCCCACCTCTCCAGTGGACTCAAGCCTGGGCCCTCCAGTTTCATCCTCCCTTCCCTGCCCAGGCTCAGGGAAGTCCCTCGGCGCCGCCGGTACCCTCCTCTCTGGTCTTTGGAAGGATGTGGTGGCACTTTGGTGTCCAGTCTCACGGAGTCTGTCTATGATCTCTCCCATAGATGCTTTCAGAGACTGCCCCCGAAAAGGAACCAGCCATTTCACTGGGTCAGGGGCCCAGAGGCCCGAGGTAGGAACCCCCCAGGCTGTTCCAAGGAGCCTAATTTGTGGAGAGAGTCCAAGGGGACGGTTGGGAGCCTGGAGTTTCTGGACCCTGGGGTTGCCAGGGATGTAGGGTCCTGGGACTCCAGGTCCCCTTACCAGGGCGAGCTCCTTGCCCGCTGCTGTGCGCTCCATGGTCTGCGCTCGGCCCGCTCTGCTGCACTGCTGAGTGAGGCGGAAGGGCCAGCTGGGGAGCAGTGGCGGGGCACTGGGCCGGCGGGGCGGGGCGGGGCGGGGCGGATGGGCCGTGCGGGGGCGGGGCGGAGTGGACCCAAGTTCTCGGACGCCCCTGCCGGACCCCAGCGCCCAACCCAGGCTCCTGGGAAGCGGCCCGGGTTCTCCCGATAAACGTGTGTGAATCTGAGCCCCGGAGAAAGGACACTCCCCACCAGGGGAGGGGTATTTTTTTGTGTTCCCACGTGTGGGGGAGTTAGTGTGCATAGCTAACACAGGGACAGGTCTGCGTCCTCGGGGGGTTGTCCCCTTGCTCAGATGGGGAGGGCTGCTCTGCCCCAGGTGTGGCGGTATCTCGTTTCTCTGGAGGGGCGGAGGAGACCAATCTGTGTCCTGAACCCTGGGAGTCATCACTCCCGGGTCGGAGGCGGCTGAGGCTGTGGCCCTGGATTTGAGAGGCAGCCGTCTATGGG